>NC_047038.1:31257718-31559491 GCF_011762595.2 Tursiops truncatus
ATAAAGATGAAGATGTATACCCTGAAGGACCTAGCAATTCTATTCCTAGATATACGCCATACATAAGCACTCACATACAAGAACACGCACAGATGTATGTTCATTGTGGAATTGTTTCAGAAGGGAAAACTGGAAAGAGCCTAAATGTCTACCATTAAGAGGATGAATGGAAGTCTATACCACAGTAAAAATCTATCCATTTTGATTTATTAAAATGTATAAGTATGGGGGAGACCTTCAAGATGGCGGAGGAGTAAACCGTGGAGATCACCTTCCTCCCCACAAATACATCAAAAATACATCTACGTGTGGAACAACTCCTACAGAATACCTACTGAATGCTGGCAGAAGACCTCAGACTTCCCAAAAGGCAAGAAAATCTCCACGTACCTGGGAAGGGCAAAAGAAAAAAGAAAAAACGGAGACAAAAGAATAGGGATGGGACCTGCACCTCTGGGAGGGAGCTGTGAAGGAGGAAAGGTTTCCACACACTAGGAAGCCCCTTCACTGGTGGGGATGGGAAAGTGGGTGGAGGGGACGCTTTGGAGCCACGGAGGAGAGCACAGCAACGGGGGTGCAGAGAGCAAAGCGGAGAGATTCTCGCACAGAGGATCGGTGCCGACCAGCACTCACCAGCCTGAGAGGCTTGTCTGCTCACCCGCCGGGGCGGGCGGGGCTGGGAGCTGAGGATCGGGCTTCGGAGGCCAGACCCCAGGGAGAGGACTGGGGTTGGCTGCGTGAACACAGCCTGAAGGGAGGCCAGACCCCAGGGAGAGGACTGGGGTTGGCTGCGTGAACACAGCCTGAAGGGACTAGTGTGCCACAGCTAGCCAGGAGGGAGTCTGAGAAAAAGTCTGGACCTGCCTAAGAGGCAAGAGATCATTGTTTCGGGGTGTGGGAGAAGAGGGGATTCCTTCCCTGTCTGCTCACAGAAGGCAGAGCACCACCTAAATGAGCTCCAGAGATGGGTGTGAGCCGTGGCTCTCAGCTCAGACCCCAGAGATGAGCATGAAATGCTAAGGCTGCTACTGCAACCACCAAGAATCCTGTGTGCAAGCACAGGTCACTGTCCACAACTTGCCCCCAGAAGCCTGTGCAGCCCGCCACTGCCAGGATCCCATGATCCAGGAACAACTTCCCTGGGAGAACACATAGCATGCCTCAGGCTGTTGCAACATCTTGCCAGCCTCTGCCACCAGAGGCTCGCCCTGCATTCCAATTATAACCACCGTACCTCACCCTCCCCGGGGCCTGAATGAGCCAGAGCCCCCTCATCAGCCGCTACTTTAACCCTGTGCTGTATGGGTGGGAACAGATGCCTGAGGGCGACCTACACGCAGAGGCAGAGCCAAAACCAAAGCTGAACCCCAGGAACTGTGTGAACAAAGGAGAAAGGGAAATTTCTCCATGCAGCCCCAGGAGCAGTGGATTAAATCCCAACAATCAACTTGATGTACCCTGCATCTGTGGAATACCTGAATAGACAACAAATCAACCCCAAACTGAGGCGGTGGAATTTGAGAGCAACTGTAGACTTGGGGTTTGTTGTCTGCAACTGATTTGTTTTTGATTTTTATGTTTATCTTAGTATAGTTTTTCACGCTTATTATCATTAGTGGATTTGTTTATTGGTTTGGTTGCTCTCTTCCTTTTTTATAATTATAATAATTATTTTTTATTTTTATTTTAATTTTAATTTTTTTTCTTTCTTTTTTTCCTCCCTTTTCTTCTGAGCCGTGTGGTTGACAGGGTCTTGGTGCTCCAGCTGGCATCAGGCCTGAGCCTCTGAGGTGGGAGAGCCGAGTTCAGGACACTGGACTACCAGAGACCTCCCGGGCCCATGTAATATCAATCTGCAAGAGCTCCCCCAGAGATCTCTGAATGATAAAACGCAGCTCCACCCAACGGCCAGCAGACTCCAGTGCTGGACACCCCATGCCAAACAACTAGCAAGAGAAGAACACAACCCCACCCATTAGCAGAGAGGCTGCCTAAAATCATAATAAGTTCACAGACACCCCAAAACACACCACCAGACGTGGCCCTGCCCACCAGAAAGACAAGATCCAGCCCCACCCACCAGAACACAGGCATCAGTCTCCTCCACCAGGAAGCCAAAACAACCCACTGAACCAACTTTACCCACTGGGGGCAGACACCAAAACAATGGAAACTACGAACCTGCAGCCTGCGAAAAGAAGACTGAGGGCTTCCCTGGTGGTGCAGTGGTTGAGAGTCCGCCTGCCGATGCAGGGGACACGGGTTCGTGCCCCGGTCCAGGAGGATCCCACATGCCGTGAAGTGGTTGGGCCTGTGAGCCATGACCGCTGAACCTGCGCGTCCAGAGCCTGTGCTCCGCAGCCGGAGAGGCCACAGCAGCGAGAGGCCCACATACTGCAAAAAAAAAAAAAAAAAAAAAGACTGAAAACACAGTAAGTTAAACAAAATGAGAAGACAGAGAAATATGCAGCACGTGAAGGAGCAAGGCAAAAACCCACCAGACCAAACAAATGAAGAGGAAATAGGCAGTCCACCTGAAAAAGAATTCAGAGGAATGATACTAAAGATGATCCAAAATCTTGGAAATAGAATGGAGAAAATACAAGAAATGTTTAACAAGGACCTAGAAGAACCAAAGAGCAAACAAACAATGATGAACAACACAATAAATAAAATTAAAAATTCTCTAGATGGAATCAATAGCAGAATAACTGAGGCAGAAGAACGGATAAGTGACCTGGAAGATAAAATAGGGGAAATAACTACTTCAGAGCAGAATAAAGAAAAAAGAATGAAAAGAATTGAGGACAGTCTCAGAGATACCTAGGACAACATTAAAGGCACCAACAATCGAATTATAGGGGTCCTAGAAGAAGAAGAGAAAAAGAAAGGGTCTGAGAAAATATTTGAAGCGATTATAGTAGAAAACTTCCCTAACATGTGAAAGGAAATAGTCAATCAAGTCCAGGAAGCACAGAGAGTCCCATACAGGATAAATCAAAGGAGAAACATACCAAGACACATATTAATCAAACTATCAAAAATTAAGTACAAAGAAAAAATATTAAGAGCAGCAAGGGAAAAGCAACAAATAACATACATGGGAATCCCCATAAGGTTAACAGTTGATCTTTCAGCAGAAACTCTACAAGCCAGAAGGGAGTGGCAGGACATATTTAAAGTGATGAAAGGGAAAAACCTAAAACCAAGATTACTCTACCAAGCAAGGATCTCATTCAGATTCAATGGAGAAATTAAAACCTTTACAGACAAGCAAAAGCTAAGAGAATTCAGCACCACCAAACCAGCTTTACAACAAATGCTAAAGGAATTCTCTAGGCAGGAAACACAAGAGAAGGAAAAGACCTACAATAACAAACCCAAAACAATTTAGAAAATGGTAACAGAAACATACATATCGGTAACTACCTTAAATGTAAACGGATTAAATGCTCCAACCAAAAGACATAGACTGGCTGAATGGATACAAAAACAAGACCTGTATATATACTGTCTACAAGAGACCCACTTCAGACCTAGGGACACATACAGACTGAAAGTGAGGGGATGGAAAAAGATATTCCATGCAAAAGGAAATCAAAAGAAAGCTGGAATAGCAATTCTCAAAACAGAAAAAATAGACTTTAAAATAAAGACTATTACAAGAGACAAAGAAGGACACTACATAATGATCAAGGGATCAATCCAAGAAGAAGATATAACAATTGTAAATGTTTATGCACCCAACATAGGAGCACCTCAATACATAAGGCAAATGCTAACAGCCATAAACGGGGAAATCGACACAATCATAGTAGGGGAATTTAACACCTCACTTTAACCAGTGGACAAATCCAAAATTAAAATAAATAAGGAAACACAAACTTTATATGATACATTAAACAAAATGGACTTAATTGATATTTATAAGACATTCCATCCAAAAACAACAGAATACACTTTCTTCTCACGTGCGCATGGAACATTTTCCAGGATAGATCATATCTTGGGTCACAAATCAAGCCTTGATAAATTTAAGAAAACTGAAATCACATGAAGTATTTTTTCCGACCACAAAGCTATGAGACTAGATATCAATTACAGGAAAAACTCTGTAAAATATACAACACATGGAGAAGATAAACAAAATTGATAAACCATTAGCCAGACTCATCAAGAAAAAAAGGGAGAAGACTCAAATCAATAGAACTAGAAATGAAAAAGGAGAAGTAAAAATTGACATTGCAGAAATACAAAGGACCATGAGAGATTACTACAAGCAACTATATGGCAATAAAATGGACAACCTGGAAGAAACAGACAAATTCTTAGAAAAGCACAACCTTCTGAGACTGAAGAAGAAATAGAAAATATAAACAGATCAATGACAAACACTGAAATGGAGACTGTGATTAAAAATCTTCCAACAAACAAAAGCTCAAGACCAGATGGCTTCACAGGCAAATTCTATCAAACATTTAGAGAAGAGCTAACACCTATCCTTCTCAAACCCTTCCAAACTATAGCAGAGGGAGGAACACTCCCAAACTCATTCTATGAGGCAATCATCATCCTGATACCAAAACCAGACAAAGATGTCACAAAGAAAGAAAACTACAGGCCAATATCACTGAAGAACATAGATGCAAAAATCCTCAACAAAATACTAGCAAACAGAATCCAACAGCACATTAAAAGGATCATACACCATGATCAAGTGGGATTTATCCCAGGAATGCAAGGATTCTTCAATATACGCAAATCAATCAATGTGATAAACCATATTAACAAATAGAAGGAGAAAAACTATATGATCACCTCAATAGAGGCAGAAAAAGCTTTTGACAAAATTCAACACCCATCTATGATAAAAACCCTCCAGAAAGCAGGCATAGAGGGAACTTATTACCTCAACATAATAAAGACCATATATGACAAACCCAGAGCCAACATCGTCCTCAATGGTGAAAAACTGAAACCATTTCCTCTAAGATCAGGAACAAGACAAGGTTGCCCACTCGCACCACTCTTATTCAACACAGATTTGGAAGTTTTAGCCACAGCAATCAGAGAAGAAAAAGAAATAAAAGGAATCCAAATGGGAAAAGAAGAAGTAAAACTGTCACTGTTTGCAGATGACATGATACTATACAAAGAGAACCCTAAAGAGGCTACCAGAAAACTACTAGAGCTAATCAATGGATTTGGTAAAGTAACAGGATACAAAATTAATGCACAGAAATCTCTGGCATTCCTATACACTAATGATGAAAAATCTGAAAAAGAAATTAAGGAAACACTCCCATTTACCACTGCTACAAAAAGAATAAAATACCTAGGAATAAACCTACCTATGGAGACAACAGACCTGTGTGCAGAAAACTGTAAGACACTGATGAAAGAATTTAAAGATGATACAAACAGATGGACAGATACTGGATTGGAAGAATCAACATTGTGAAAATGACTATACTACCGAAAGCAATCTACAGATTCAATGCAATCCCTATCAAACTATCAATGGCATTTTTCACAGAACTAGAACAAAAAATTTCACAACTTGTATGGAGACACAAAATATCCCGAATAACGAAAACAATCTTGAGAAAGAAAAATGGAGCTGGAGGAATCAGGCTCCCTGACTTCAGACTATACTACAGAGCTACAGTAATCAAGACAGTATGGTACTGGCACAAAAACAGAAATATAGATCAATGGAAAAGGATAGAAAGCCCAGAGATAAACCCAGGCACATATGGTCACCTCATTTTTGATAAAGGAGGCAAGAATATACAATGGAGAAAAGACAGAATCTTCAATAAGTGGTGCTGGCAAAACTGGACAGCTACACGTAAAAGAATGAAATTAGAACACTCCCTAACACCATACACAAAAATAAATTCCAAATGGATTAAAGACCTAAATGTAAGGCCAGACACTATAAAACTCTTAGAGGAAAACATAGGCAGAACACTCTATGACATAAATCACAGTAAGATCCTTTTTGACCCACCTCCTAGAGAAATGGAATTAAAAACACAAATAAACAAATGGGACCTAATGAAACTTAAAAGCTTTTGCACAGCAAAAGAAAACATAAACAAGATGAAAAGACGACCCTCCGAATGGGAGAAACTATCTGCAAATGAAGCAACTGACAAAGGATTAATCTCCAAAATTTACAAGCAGCTCATGAAGCTCAATATCAGAAAAACAAACAACCCAATCCAAGAATGGGCAGAAGACCTAAATAGACATTTCTCCAAGGAAGATACACAGATTGCCAACAAACACATGCAAAGATGCTCAACATCACTAATCATTAGAGAAACGCAAATTACAACTACAATAAGGTATCACCTCACACCAGTCAGAATGGCCATCATCAAAAAATCTACAAACAATAAATGCTGAAGAGGGTGTGGAGAAAAGGGAGCCCTCCTGCACTGTTGGTGGGAATGTAAATTGATACAGCCACTATGGAAAACAGTATGGAGGTTCCTCAAAAAACTAAAAATAATGCTACCATATGATCCAGCAATCCAGGAAAAAAAACCCTCTAATTCAAAAAGATACATGCACCCCAATGATCATAGAAGCACAGTATATATACAGTGGAATATTACCCAGCCATAAAAAGGAATGAAATATCACCATTTGCAGCAACATGGATGGACCTAGAGAATATTATGCTAAGTGAAATAAGTCAGACAGTGGAAGACAAATACTATATAATATCACTTATTTTTGGAATATAAAAACAATACAAATGAATCTATATACAAAACAAGAAGAGACTTATAGACATAGAAAACAAACTTATGGTTACCAAAGGGGGATGGGGGGGGTGAGACAAACTGTGAGTATGGGATTAGCATTTACAAACTACTATACATAAATAGATAAGCAACAAGGATTTACTGTATAGCAGAGGGAATTACATCCAGTATCTTATAATAACCTATAATGAAATATAATCTGCAAAAAAAGCCCAACTGTATCACTATGCTATACACCTGAAGCTAACACAATATTGTACATCAACTATACTGCAATAAATTAAATCAAAATAAATTAAAAAATAATAACATGTATAAATATGAATATATATAAACACATAATATTAAATGAAAAAAGTCAATGGTGGACTTCTGTGTTCACTATACCACTTGTATAAAAATCAGAATGTACAAAACAAAACTATGTATTGCTTATGGATATATATAGATATTGCTGTAGCTATATAAAATTTAAAAACGTATCTAGTAACAATCAAAGCTCAAATTCAAAACAGTGGTCATCTCAGAGCAGCGATGAAAAGGGCTCAAGGAAGGTACCAAGTAATGTTTTAAAACTAATGTTTAAAAGATCTGAGTAAATATGGCAAAATATTAAAATTTGTCAAAGCTCTATGGTACACCCATGAGTGTTCATTATATTATCTTCTAAATTTTGCTTATGCCTGAAATACAGGACTTTCCCAAGTGGTGTCTCCATGGCTGGGTATGACTGGGTGTCACTGTATCACTGATGCTTACAACAAGGAATGTCAGTCATTGCTTTTACAAACAGCAACAGCTAAGAATGAGCCAGCATGTGGTGGAGGGAAGGTCGCAAACCATCCTCAACTGCCATGAAACTGCAAGCAATAGCTAACAACATTATAGATCGAGCATTTATATCTGGGCTAGATGGAGTGCTTAACATGCACTATCTCCTGTACTCCTTGCAACAATTCCAGAGAGACGATACTATCACCACCCCCTTCTTATACACGAGGAATCTGAGTTGTAGAAAGTAATCTGGTCAAGGTCCCACCGTGAGTGGAGAAGCCAGGAGTCAAACCAGGCCTCCACTCTATACTACCTCCTCATGATTCCGTGGCCATTGTCTTTACAATTAGTTACTTTTCAGAATTTTGGGGTTCAAAAGTTCACTGGGGTTCCCAAAATAGGAGGTGCGGGAATCACCGTGTAGCAACCCTCTGCACTGCCTGAGGCTCTGCACAGAACCGTCCCCTGCTACACACCTGCCTAGCCCAGCTGCCACTGCGTGATCCACTCTACACCTCGGTAAACTTGAAAGCTGGCCTGTCAACGAGACCTTGACTCAGGAGCCAGTGTGGCCAAGGCCTCTCCCCATGACAACTCTGGAGGCAGCAACGTTCATTCACAGTTCAGATCTATTCAACGTCAAGCCTGAAACAGAGATGTCGTAAATCCCATCAAAATCTCCTCCATAATGTGACACACTTTGTTAGAACAGAATAAGGGGTTCGGCTCTGTTGGACCAAATCAAGTTAGTCTATGTGGAGTATCACATTTTAGATTCAAATCCCAGTTAAACCCTCTGCTTAGGTTCGTGGTTAACAATATTTTTATATCTGTCTGCAGAGATGACAGGCAGCCCAGCTCTCAAGTGGGCCCAGCGGCCTCCGAGCGGCTGCTTTTAGAGGCAAGCTCCACAGATGGGAGGCAGAAATCTCACCACCCCAGTGTCTCCTGATTAGCCTGGAGAAAAGCTGAATGACAAACATGTTTCCAATCTGCCTGGCCCATGCAGGGAAATGGGGCAATCTGGCCTAAAAAGGGATTTAGACTTTTGTTGCGTGCAAGGGAAGGGGGACAGAGAAAAGAAGCTGATTTAAATCCATCCACAATGCTTTCTCACTTGGTGATCTCTCAGATAAGAAACAGACTGGCTGTGGTTCAGACCCCTATCACGCCTGTGCATCACGCCTGTGCATCTTCCGCCTCGCTGCTAGGTAGCCGTGGACCTCTCAGACAGCCGTATACTGTAGAGATTGTTGCAACTGGTCATTTCAGAGCGCTTGCTCTTTTGGCCAGAATCTTTTTTTTTTTTTTTTTACATCTTTATTGGAGTATAATTGGTTTACAATGGTGTGTTAGTTTCTGCTTTATAACAAAGTGAATCAGTTATACATATACATATGTTCCCATATCTCTTCCCTCTTGCCTCTCCCTCCCTCCCACCCTCCCTATCCCACCCCTCTAGGTGGTCACAAAGCACCGAGCTAATCTCCCTGTGCTATGCGGCTGCTTCCCACTAGCTATCTATTCTACGTTTGGTAGTGTATATATGTCCATTGGCCAGAATCTTATGATGTGTTTGTTGATTGATAAAATTGGCCTACAGTAAAATTCTCTATAGGACCTCTAGATTAAAATAAGCATAAGTAACAGAGTATGCATTACCTAGTTAGCCATTCAGTTACACGAATCATACTACACTACATTAGTTGCAAAGTCGTATAAAATGTGACATCAAATAGTCACAAGGCTCATGTGGCAAAGGCTAAGTGTTAAAATATGTAATTTATTTATTGGAGATACTGCATTAAGACCGCATATTTTCATTTCTCTCTTCCCAGTAGACAGAAGAGTCCCACAGATACTGAAAATATACATAGTTGATGCAGAGCTTCTTTTAACTATGTAAAAGTCAATAAATCATTTGTCACCTTCAGGTGGGCAAGGTTTGGGTGCTAAACATTTTTGAAAAATCCACAAGCCACATGGAAATACATCCTCTAAAAGCATACATTCTGGCTTTAAACACATCTTTTTTTCTTTCTTCAGTGCATTCATTGGAGCATTGTTAATATTATGCTGATGGAATGAAGGGCAGGGTTCAGGGGAATCTATCCCCTCCAAGAGTCCCTTTCCTGGGTGCAGATACGAGAAGAGCACCTATAAGATGACTGCTGCTGTACCTCGGGTCCGCCAGGCTAAGTCCAGGGCATCTTGCTCTGTTGGCATCAGTACAGTGCTTCTTCAAACACAATTATCGAGACAGTCTTCAGTGACCTCTTATTGCTGCCGTATTTGGGAAACTGCATTCAGATGCAGATTGGCCTAAATCCTATCAACCCGTTCAACCATGTGTGTGAGTGTGCATGCGTGCACACGCACATTTGTGAACAAAACATCACACACGTATTTGTACTTAGATAAATTCTCCCTAGAGCAGTTAAACCCCTACCCCCCAAATTTCCAAATGAGGAGAAATGCTTATTTTCCCAGGCAACTTTGTCAATTGCTCTTGTGCTCTTCTTATAAATATTTCATAGCAAATATTTAACATGATTCTTTCCCCAATCGGATCAGCTTTGAAAAGCTCCTCAAAGCGAATTCTCCCCTAACAATAGCTTGATGCAAAAGCTTTTTTTTCTGCTCTTAAGCACAGGGTCTGCTGCCATAGCAGCAGGAATAGTTCTTACCTAATGGAAAAGAAAAGATACTTTACGTTAATTCAGTAGTCGGTAAAGGCGAAGGCAGCGGCAGGCGTAGCATACGCGTACATCGTGCTGCCAATATGGAGGCCCGGCTTACCTTGACCTCCCCTCCCCCAGCAGGCCAGCGATTAGTGCCCAGCCTACATTAGAACTGTGATGGGAAGGGACAGGTTTATGTAAATGATCCGCATACGGATTTTGCGCTTGTAAAACAGCGCAGTTACTTTGGGCTTTCTAATTATTTCATGCCTTGTGGTTCTCTGATGGGGCAGAGATGACTATACTTGAAAAGTACCCTGTGATTGACAGACTTCTGTCCCCCTGGAGCTCATTAGGGCTCCAGCTTTGGAAGATGGGAAATAACCCTACCAGGCACCAAAAAAGAAAAAAGAATTCACCCCAGCACTAGTGATTCTGTAGATGCATTTGTTCAGACTTAGGTTTTGTTGGGGAAACAGTGTTATCAGGAAAGTGCACTATGGCCTTCCTGATCCAAACAGACACTCTGCTTTGGTGCTTTTGATTTTTAAAACCAGCATTTAGAGTCACACAGGCTGTACAATGTAGAACTTGAAGGGTATGAAATGCCAATAGGATTTTTCACAAGGAAGTGGGAAAAAGAGGTGGGTGAGAGATGCAGTATGCCACATGGCATAAGGAGCAGCTACAAACTCGAACCAACTCTAACCACTGCTGCCACTCTGCAGTCAGCATGACCTGTTCCTAAGTCAAGTTGGCAGAGAAATCAATGAAGGGGGCAAATAAAGTGGAAAAATTGATTTGGAAAGTCTGAATGTCCCCTCAGGTTACATACGCCCTGCTGAGAAGAAGAAGGTACTGGGATTCGGGCAAGGTTGTGAAGAGAAAAAAAATCCATAAAGCTGGAAAGACTTTAAGGTTCATTGAGTTTAGTCTTCCCATTTTATGGGTCAGAAAATTAAGAAGCAGAGCAGTCACTGCTAGTGAGCTAGCAGTACGGCCAGAACTAGTCCACAGCTTTCGATCCAGTACCCATTTCTCTCGGTCAGAACAAGGAAGGGGATAGGATTAGGGGAGATCAGGTGACGTGAAGTCTGTCAGTGGATGAGGTTCCAAGATGAGGAAGCCAAGATCTGTTAGTCCAAACATAGTGGGGTCAGATTTGTAGCCACTACACTTAGATGTGTAAACATTGGACCATTCTTTATGTTTCTGTAACTGATTTTGTTTTCAAGCCACATATCACTGGGTAGTAAGGAAAACAAATCAAACTTAGCCTCAAACAGCACAAGTTTACTACCTCACGTTTCTGTGGATCAGAAGTCCAGGTGGGTTTCAGCTTCAGGTGAGAGTGCTAGGGATGCTGTCTCAATAGGAGGCTTGTCTGGGGCAGGTTCACGTCCAAGCTCTTGTGGTCGTTGGCAGGAGTCAGATCTCCAGGGTGTTGGCTGAGGGACTCAGTGTTTTGCTGGCTATTTGCCACGTGCTCCCCCCACCCCACCACGGCAGCTTCTTCTGTGAAAACCAGCAAGGGGCAGGGTCTGTAGCAAGATACACATCACACTAACGTGTGACCTAATCACAGAAGTGACACACCGGGGAAGGGGGTTCCGCGGGATGTGGGTGCTGTGAGGCAGGCTCATGGCCATCTGGGGCCTGCCTGCCACAGGGAAAGAAAGACCCACTGCTTCTGTAGCTCTCACCCACCTGGCTTTGGGTTTCCCGGTTTGAAAGAAGACTCCTGAGAGGCCAAGATAAATGATGTTCCAAGTTGCCAGGGGAATTGGATGAATGATTATGGGACTTCAAGGAGCAGTTGTAAAATAAAAATTTAAATTCTACACGAATGATATGTAACTTTTCAGAGGAGATAGGCTCTCTTAAGGGTCTACTTCTCAGGGACCCAAAATTGCCATGAAGGGAACACCTGCACCCATGCAAACCCTTCCCAGAGAGCAGACTTAAGGTGGGAAGGAACCCGTCCCTTTCACGCACTTTGTTTCCTTGGAGGGTCCAGAGGTAGAAACACAAACGTGTATATGATTTTTTTTAAAACAAACAGCAGCATGTTATGCATACTTCTTCTGAATTTCGCTTTTTTCACATAATAGTATATCTTGGAGTTAATTCCACATAAGTCAAAACCTCCTAATTAGGGCTTCCCTGGTGGCGCAGTGGTTGAGAGTCCACCTGCCCATGCAGGGGACACGGGTTCATGCCCCGGTCCGGGAAGATCCCACACGCCGCGGAGCGGCTGGGCCCGTGAGCCATGGCCGCTGAGCCTGCGCGTCCGGACCCTTTGCTCCGCAACGGGAGAGGCCACAACAGTGAGAGGCCCACGTACCGCAAAAAAACCCAAAAAAACAAAAAAAACCCTCCTAATTAAAGTAAGTTCAGTGTCTCTCAGTTCAAAAAAAAATTCATTCAGCTTAGTTTATTTTCTTTGGATAAATATTCAGTCAAGTTCAACGTACAAACTTCCTACCAGGGCCCTTCAGCTTCTTTTAAAAGTTCCTCAATCCCCTGGCCTACTCCCCCAAGAGGGCACCTGGGTATGTTGTGTATCTTTGCAGTGACTAGAGGAACTGACTGGTGTAAGTTCAGGTGTGTTTGCTGTTCTCTGGTCTCTGATGCCTCTTCAGCTATGTCCACTGTCAAGGAAATGCACATGCAGATAAGGCACCAGCTTCCCTTCACCTCATCACCATGAAAGCAAGCAAGTTTCCCTTGGGTCCAAGAAGTTACCTTGGAACCTAAGAGGGAGAGGGAGAATATTTCTTCAACATGACATTATATTAAACTATAAGATACAAAGATACTCTTTTATATTTGGCAAATTTTAGTACAACCACATGCCTTCATATGACCCTTCCCTGCCTCCGTCATTGACAATGAAGGGTTCAGTGAGGAAGTCTGAGTCAGTTATGCAAAATAAGGCAGTTACCATTAATTGCACACCGACCCAAACTGTGTAAGTTTTGACCCCCTGCTATATACAAGCATACTTTGTTTTACTGAACTTTGCTTTATTGCACTTTGCAAATATTGCCTTTTTTTTTTTTAACAAATCGCATGTTTGTGGCAACCCTGTGTTGTCAGATGATGGCTTGCAATTTTAGCAATAAAGTATTTTTAAATTAAGGTCTGTACAGTTTTTTAGACATGATGCTATTGCACACTGAACAGACTACGGTTTAGTGTAAACATAACTTTTACAGGTACCGGGAAACCAAAAAATTCGTGTGACTCACTTTATTGCGATATTTGCTGTATTTTGGTGGTCTGGAACTGAACCTGCAGTATCTTTAAACCGTGCCTGTATAAGCAAAACAGAGCCAGGAAAGAAGGCAGAAACCATGAATTGGAAATGAGGCAGTAAGTCAGGGGCCAGCGGAGAAAGTAGACCAGGTGAAAGTAGATAGATGGGCGTATGGAAAGAAAAAGGCCAGCCTCCAACAGAGGCATGCGGCAAAACTTCCAAGTTGAAGAATAGACAAAGGAGGAAAGCTGCCCAACTCATTTTAAGAGCTAACAAAACATCGATTCTAAAACCAGTATGGACAGCACAGGAAAAAAGTACAGGCCTATCTAACCTATGAATACAGATGGGAAAATCCTATATAAATTACTATCTAAGTGAATCTAATCATGTGTTAAAAAACAAACCCAGTGCAGTTTATTCCAGGAATGCAACAATGGTGTAATATCAGAAAACCTATCTTAAAAGAGAAAACAGAGGAAAAGCTAGGAAAAGAAAATCTGTGAATGCAAAAGGTATTTCATGAACTTTAACACTTAGTTATGATAAGATAACAATAGTCTCAGTAGCCAGGAATAGAAGGGAACTCCTTGAACCTGATAGACCTTATACCAAAAGATTAAGGTCAATGTGATAGTTGATGGAGAAACCTTTCAGTTCGTTTAAGGTCTTGAACAAAACAAAGTTATCATGATCTCTGCCACTATTTAACCTGTTACTAGATGTCCTCATCAATAAAAATTAAAATAGAAGACAAGAAGAAAAAAACATTGTAAGATGTGGTGGTTTAAATATGTCTATAAATTCTAACAGTATCTTCTACAAGTGGAGCCTAATTTCTCTCCCCTTGAGCTTGGGCTGGACTTAGGGAATTGCTTCTAACAAACAGAATAAGATGAGGTAATGCTGTGTGATTTCTGATACCAGGTCATATTCCTGGATTACTGACCTCAGAGACTGTATGATAGTAAATGTCTGTTGTCCTTAACTGCTAAGTTTTGAGATAATTTGTTTGAAGCAATTGATAACTGATATGCAAGCGTTAGAATAAAATATATTAAATCATCATTCCTTAAAGCAACTATACTCCAATAAAAATTAATCAAAAAAAATCATCATTCATTGCTGACAACATAATCATCTATGTAGAAAATCCAACGGCACTAACAAACTATTAAAATTAGTGGGAGTTTAGCAAACTTGCCTTAACACAAGATCGACTTAAAAAAATCCATAGGCCGTCGCTGCGGTCGTGCGAGTCTTCCTAGTAGACTGGGCGGTAGCTGGCTCATTAATATCACCATGAGAAAGATGCAGTGGAAACTGTAGCTCAGAGAGGCTGATGATCTCCCTAAGGTCACACAGCTAGTAAATGGGCAAACTGAGATTCCAGTTCAAGACCGCATCCAAAGTGGGTGTTCACAAGAATTGTCTTCAGTCATGGCCTTGGGTTTAAGGTGCTCCCGCTTGGTCCACCCTGCCTTTTGCAACTTCCTTGCAGCCTTGACCAGACCTGTTTCAGAAGTTACGCTGAAGACAGTGAGTGGAAGACAGAATGACCACAGGCAATACCTGGCCTATCCAGCTGTACCAATCCGTCATTTCGCTACCAAGAAAGCCAAAGCCAAAGGGAAAGGACAGTCCCAAACCAGAATGAATCTTAACACTGCCTTGGTTGAGGATATAATCAGCTTGGAGTAGGTGGATGAAGAAATGAAGTCGGTGATAGAAGCGCTCAAGGATAATTTCAATAAGACTGTCAATATAAGGACCTCACCAGGATCCCTTGATCATATCACTGTGGTAACTGCTGATGGGAAACTTGCTCTAAACCAGATTGGCCAGATCTCCATGAAGTCGCCACAGCTGATTTTGGTGAATATGGCCAGCTTCCCAGAGTGTACAGCTGCAGCTATCAAGGCTATAAGAGAAAGTGGAATGAATCTGAACCCAGAAGTGGAAGAGACGCTAATTCGGGTACCCATTCCCAAAGTAACCAGGGAGCACAGGGAAATGCTGGTGAAACTGGCTAAACAGAACACCAACAAGGCCAAAGACTCTTTACGGAAGGTTCGTACCAACGCAATGAATAAGCTGAAGAAATCGAAGGATAAGGCCTCGGAGGACACCATTAGGCTCATAGAGAAACAGATCAGCCAAATGGCCGACGACACAGTTGCAGAGCTGGACAGACATCTGGCAGTGAAAACCAGAGAACTCCTTGGATGAAAATCCCCCAGGGGCCAGCAGTGCTCCCAAGCCCAGTTTCTAGTAGGTCCCATGGGTGGCAAATTGGCACCTCTCTACCCCATCCACACGGAAGGCTGTCCCCACGCACTTGTCAGTCCTTGGAAGGCCCAGCCTTCCAGTGGGACACTGTTGATTCCCTTCCTCCTGTCCCCTGTCCACCCCATCTGCTCTGGACCTTCTGGCCTGGGTGGCCCTCAGAGAGTCTCTGTTGCTGACAGAGGGCCTTTCCTCGGGCCATTTGCCTTGACTGTGTCATCACCGAGCTGTCAGGACCATTGGCAGGCTTGGCACTGCCTGCGCCTCACCTTGGTAGCCTCCTTTTCAAACAATTAGTCAGGCCCTGTCCCCACCTTTGAACTCTGCTTGGGCCAATGTGGGCCTTCACCTGTGCCTGGATACCTTTGCTAGAGGCCCATTTTCTAACCAAACAATAAAATCTAAATAAATTGATTGGAAAGAATAACAACCGCAAAAAAAAAAAAAAAAAAAAAAAAAAAAAAATCCATAGTGTTCTATACCCGCAATACCAAACGAGAAAATAAAGTATCATTCACAATAGTAGCAGAGCTGTAATGTATCTGGGGGTCAACTTTACAATGAACGTACAAGACATTGCTATGGAAAAATATTAAAATTCTATTAAAAAATATAAGAAGACTGAATAAATGGAGACACAGGCTACATTCGTGGTTGCTGACTTAATGTTAAAGATATTTCAAATCTTCTTCAATTAATGTATAATTTTGATGTGAAGACAGTAAAAATTCCAGGCAGATTTCCCACCTGCCTGGATGGCTTACCATCACCCATCACTGTCCTCTGAACACCAAACACTCTGCCTTTGTCACTAGCATTCCTCAGGTTGCCTTTGGCTGGGTCTATATCAAGGGCCTATCTCACCACAGCTGCCATGTCTCTTCCATCTCAGTCCACCTCAGAGCCATGTGCTCTGGATCACCTTGTTATTTACTGAGCTCCAAGCTTCTGTTGTGCTACGATGAGGGCAAATGAAGAAGGAGGAAAAGAATGAGGAGGAAGGAGGAGGACCAACAACAATAACAACATTTGGATGCTGTGAAGATAGGACCCCTCTGAATACAGTTGTATTAAGAAACTTATGAAACTTTCATTATGAGACCATAAGATGAGAGCCCAATTATGAATTCATTTGAATAAGCCCATGGGGTATTTATTTGCATTAATGAAAACTACTAGAAGTGAGGACTTTTATGCAAAGTTTACAAAACCATATCAGAAGAAAAGATGCCAGAACTGTGTGGTAATCCTAGTTAGCAGACCAATGCAAACAACATTTTTACTGTCTTCGTGAATGAAATAGTAGGTTACAAATGTATATGCTCATTTAGATTTGGTGTGGAGAAGGGGAGAGATAAAATGAAATAGGGCTCTATCCAAAAAGAACATAGGATTACCAAACCAGAAGTTCTTTTCATTCACTGGCCAAGAAAGGCTATAGTTGATGGGGAATGCAGTCAAAGAAAGACATCCTGTAGCTATGAGCTAAGAATCATCTGATCGCACTGAATAGTCAAATGACTCAGCAGTGAAGGATCTGACTCAATGCAAAGGCAAATATTGGCCCCTTACCTAGAATCTGCACTCCCTCTAATGTGTTCACACCCCACTTCTCCTGACTTATTCCTATTCATGCTTCAAAACAACTCTGATGTCAACAGCTGTGGAAGGCTTTCCTTTATACCTCTTCCTTCCACCTCGGTTTCCACCAATTGCCCTCTCAGTTCACCCTGCATTGCCCCCTTCCTAGACCTGTCACCCAAATAGGATTACTTTATTCATCTCTTTCCCTACTAGCCTTTGAGCTCTTTAAAGGCAGGGGCTGTGTCTTTAATTTCTGTCTTCCAAAGACCCAACCTAGCACCTTAAAGATAGTAGTCTCTCAATAACATTCACTCAATGAATGAATGAGTGAATGAATGCCATTGCTCGCTATAAAAAGAGAATTAGATGTGATCTCTATAAAGGTAAAGGGAATATGTAGGCATAAGAGAATAGCATCATCGAGCCAGATGAGAAGGACAAGTAAGAAGAAGGAAAGAAACAGCAAAAGTGCCCAAAGGCATGGAGGGAAGTCATAGGAGACTGGAAGCAAAGAAGGAGGTGGTGGGTAGGAATTTTAGAATAAACAACAGAGAAAAGTAACAGAGATATAGTTCAGGCTGTGAGAGAGGGAAAGGCAAAGGAAAATATTTCCAAAACCTGAAGATAAACAAGAGAGTGTAACGAAAATCAGGAGGAAGAAAGTAACTGTTGAGAAGTGAAGACGGGGTGGGCAGTTTGCAGAAGACATAACCTTATCAAAGGTTCCTACAGAAGAAGGTGAAGGAGGAAGAAATTAGGGAAACTAAGGAATGGAAAGGATAAAGGGAAATAAGACAACGAATGCCCGAGAAGCTCTGTAAAGAACAGACATGCCAAATTGAAGAGAGAAGTAATAACAGTTAACTTTTGTTGAGTATTTCCTCAGGCCACTGTGCTAATTTATGTCTTATTTGGTTTATTCTTCATAGCAGCAGGTGGTATGTTACAGATGAGGAAATGATGACCCAGAAAAGTAAAGTTTCATGTTTAAATTCACACAGTAAGCGATGGAAATGGGACATCGATCCAACTCTTTCGGCCTCTGGAGCTTAGAACCTGAGACAAAAAGGAGGGAGACAAATAAACCATGGGAGGAGGAGAGGAACAAAAGAGTTTTGGAGGAAGCCCAAGTGGACCAACACATTCATCAAACAGGTAACGCACAACTCCAAGTGCAATTGCACAATACAAATAGAGAGAGAACGTTAGGATGTGGCCTTCCATGTTCTGAGGGAGTAACTTAAGGGAAAGAAAAACAAGAAGGAGTGTTTTCTTTTATGCATTAGAGTCTGAGGATTTCTCTGTAGGAAGACACACAAACGTGTGCCTTAGAGGAGGCAGTACAAGCTAAAAGCAAACTCCTACATCTCTACATGGGGCCCTAGTTTCATGAGAAAGTGGGCAGTTCTCTACTTGACAAAGTGGGGGGAGGAATTTAAGTTTTGGGGGAGAAAATGCATGAAGGAGGAAGGGGGAAGGAGTAGGCAAGGATTTGGCTTTAGGAAAAGCTGGCTGTGGCAAAAAATGTTCCCCAGCCAAGAGAGCAGCCTGAGATGAAACGGAGAACTGAAACATCTACTTGGGGTTTATGAAGTGTTGCTATGGGGTTGAGTTAGAATTAGGGTTAGAGATCTCTATGCAGTCTTCTGCAAAAGTAATGAAAAATAAATTTTAGCATTCTGAATATGGTTGGATTTCTTATATAAAATGTTGAAAGGAGCCAGGTCAGAATTCGGTTTTATGCGGAGTCAAGACAGCCTGTTTGACAAGAGGAGCGCTAAATCTGAATTGCATACATAATAATAGTTTTCAAACAAATCCATGAGGTATCACATATCAAAAGCCTGGAAAACTAAAAGTCATACCTATGTGCCAGCAAACTGTACTGCTTGGACTTCATCATATGGAAATAATAGATGACACACATGAAGACTTTTGCCGGCCGTTATTTTATCGCAGAAATTATGTGAAGAAAATGAACTGCCCAGCAATAAGTGACTGGTTAAATAAATGATGATGAATACTTACAGTTGAATACTACCCACCCACAAAAAATTACATTGTAGAGTTATTTATTCACTTGGCAAATATTTATTGAGTGCCTTCAATGTGGCTAGCACTGTTCTAGGCACTGATGACTAACTGAGAACAAGGAAATATCTCTGCCCTCCTGGAATTTACATTTGGGTGGAGGAGAAAGGCAATATCCAAGTAAACCAATAAATAAGCAATATAATTCAGATGGTGATAAGTGCCAGGCAGAGTAAAGAAAGAAGGAAGATAGAGATTGACTCAAGTGTGGAAGTTATGGCTGTTTTATTGCGGTGCTCCAGGGAAGTTTCACTGAGCATAGAATTGGCTACACCACAGGGCAATGTGTCCTCTGGCCAGAAGGGTTCCTCTTTGGGGAATCAGGATCTCTATACTACTTGAACAGCTCAGAGCTGAGAGGACAGGAAGCACAAAATTCCCAGTGTGTAACTGGGAGTGATGGTAGCAGGACCACTCTTACTCCCACCCGTTGGTTCCTAGATTCATGTGTTCTACCTATGGAGACACTCATCAGTTAAGTTAGTTGATTTAAGGTTGAGCACTGCATTCTCAAGGATGGTCCCCATCCTCACAAGCACCACCAAGCTGACGCTTTAGCTGTGCGTTCAACTCGTTCCATCATTCTGCCAGGCTGGCAACTTCTGGGTGGTGCAATTTGTAATAGGACTGTGGGTCCCATGGGTCTGGAAAGGTGGCTGCTGGGGCTGATGTGATGTTATTTGGGATCCTGTAGATGTGGATCAAACACATTGTAAGCTTTCAGGATACTCTAGTAGCTGAGGTCCTGAGGGCAAATCCATATTCCAAACATGTGCCTCTTCTAGTCAAGACAAACGTCGCCCTTTCCAGGGTAGAAGGGGCAAGGGGTTAATCTGCCAGAGGTAGCCAGTGGTCTATCTGGGATTCAGAATTGGTCTCTGTTACAGACAGCTTGGAGGCTATATTGTCTTTGGTTGGTAAGATTGTGTAGGGATCCCTAACCGTAACCCTAACCCAGGTCCATAGCAAAACATTTCAAAAATTTCAGTTCAGTGCAGTAGGTATTTCAGGTCTAACATCTCTCTAAGGCTGCTTTCTTGGTCAGGGAACCTTTACTCTCCTAGCCTTCTCTCCACAGAGCCTTGTTCTTGCTTGCTCTTCTTTTCCACTCTCAGCCTCCATGGCTACCGTGTTCACACATTCATTGCGCCAGCACCAGGGTGATGACAGATGCAGGCTGGTGTCAGCTGGTCCAGTTCTGCCTACTTGGTTGCTTAGTTCCTCTTCTATGGTCAGTGCTTTCTGCTGGGCATTCATTAACATGCGATATGAAGCCCATCTTACTGGGTGGCTCAATCCATGTTCATCTACCTGCCTCTACACCTTGGAAGATCTTCCAATCTTTCTCTTTCTAGGTTCCTAACCGGCTGGCTAAGCTATTTGTCACTGTCTCTGAGTCTGTATATCCTCACCCCAGGCTACTCTCTTTCCACACAAAGTGGGTGCTATAGGGAGAATTTTCTGCCCTCCCCACCGGGGAGGCTGTTGTCCCTTTTCAGTTTGCACACACGTGCCGGGCTGACCCATCCATGAACCAAAGAGGGCTTTTCCCTCCTCAGTCAGTTGGTCATAAAGGACCCCCAGAGTGCCACACATGTGAGCTGAGGGAGCAGAACAGTGGTGGGCAACATGGGGCCCGGCCCACTTGTGCCGCTTTCTCATACTCTCCAGCCTTACTCAGGCTTGATCCTGATGTGCCGCATGCATTGTGTGATGATTCGTGCTGGGCCCATCAGACGGTGTGACTTGGTGGTCTGACAGGACCGGCTCAAGATGAGCGGTTCTGCTGGCCTGGTCACTCGGTGTCCTACAGTCAAGCAGACCATCTCTACTAGGGCACAAGGCTGGGAACTGTTTTCAAAAGATGTATAATTCTCCACTGCAGATGGCATTCTCCACTCCTGCTCCAGGAACCCAGGGGCCAGTGTAGTGATTCTTCCACTGGGGCCTATCATAAACTCCCCAGGGTGTCCTCTCCCACCATGACATCTCTACAACCACAGGGTCTGCTGGATAGCAGGGCATAAGTAGCAGAGCTGCTTGCCCCACAGCCTGGACCCACGACAGAACTCTTTCTTAATTTCTAACTCAAAGCCAATGGCTTTTTGTGTCATCTGAAATATGGATCAGAGCAGTGTTTGCAGGTATGGGATATGCTCCCTCCAGAACTCAAAGAGGTTCATGAAGTGCTATGCTTTCTTCTTTGTGGTGGGAGATACAAGATGCAATAACTTTTCCTTCAGTTTGGAAGGGATTAAGTGATTTCTTCCCATGCCCAGACCACTGAATTCTCAAGCACTTCACCAATGTGGGTGTCTCTGAATCTTCATAAGGCTTATCTCTCACCCTCTGGCGGGCATGTGTCTCACCAGAAGACCAGCCACTTCTTGCTCATTTATCTGACTGATGTGATGTCATCACGCTAGTGGACCAGTGTGATGTTCTGCAGAATGTCCAGCCATTCAAGACCCTTTGGACTCTATTATGATAGAGAACAGAGTTGATATAGCCCTAGATCAAGATTGTAAATGTAAACTGTCGTCCATTCCAAATGGATTTGAACTGTTTCTGATCATCTTTCCTTATAGAGATGGAAAATATGTGCCAGATCAATGGCCACGTATCATGTACTCAAGGCCTTGTTAATCTGCTGTAGCAAAGATACCATATCTGGCACAGCAGCTGCGATTGTAGCTACTACACACTTAAGTATGCAGTAGTTCCCTGTCGTCCTCCAACATCCATCTGGTTTTTTCAGGGGCCAGGCTGATGAATTAAATAGAGATGATGGGGCCCACCAACTTAGCATCCTTTAGTCTTTAATTACTAAAGACTGGCTGGGATGTGATTTTGGTTTTAATGCATTATTTTGGCTGGGAGTAGGGAGGGTTCAGAGCTTCCACTTGGCCTTCGCACCGTGACAGGTCTTATTCCAAAGGCAAAGGAACCAATATAGGAATTGTGGCACATACAAAGTATACCTTCTCCCAGTAGACTTTTGGGATAGGGAGATGATCACTGGGTGGGTCCATGGACCCAGTGGACGCATGATGAGCCAAAGCTGGGCCAGGATTCTGTTTATTCAGGTCTCTAGGTATCAATGTTAACTTCAACCCTGAAGGAGAAAGGCCTCTGGAGTATCTTCAATCAAGGAGGGAGGGCTCATCTTAAAGGGTGAAGAGTACACTATTTTCTGCTGGTTCAAAGCGTTCAGAGGAATCTGAGACCGAAGATTTGGGGGTTCAGAAACCCAGAGGTCTCCATTCCATGTGCCAGGGCCCCATTCTTTCCTAGCCTACCTGCCTCAGTTGAGAATTAAACTTTCTTTAGAGCTCTGTGAATGTTATGATTAAGTCCTGGTCTTGGTCCTTAGCTTTCTGTAGCCTCTGACTTCAGAAGACTAGAGTACTTAATCAGCAGTCAAGGAAGCCCTCTGGCTTTCACTCTTTCCAACTTAACTGTCAAATAATCACTCTCAGCCTTTTACTGTTTTTTTCTAAAAAGTGTCAGTTGAGCTTAGCAATAGCTACCCAATTCTGCTGGCCTTACGTTATTTCTTTCGTATTTATTAACACCTGATACATTTCACCAGCTGTTGAATTTTCTTCCACCAGTTTCCCATCAGGAAAGCTTTGATAGTGCTCTGCTTCCTTAGGCCAGGGCTTGTCTATGCCCTGTCCACCACCACTCATGGGGTCCTCACAGCCAGCTAGGGGGCAAGTGACCCAGCTCCAAATTTCCACCTCAGTGTCAGCTTTCTCAGACCACTTCCAGTACCAACTGTTATAGACCAGCCTCCCTATAAAGAAAACTCTGAGACAGAAATTAGCACATGAGAGGTTGATAAGGGAGTACTCTTGGGACTGGGTCTCCGGAAGGGAAGCGATGGGCTGGGCAGGGCTGAAGAGAGAAGTGAGCCTGTGATGTAGTCCCAACTGAAGGCCTCAACCTACCCCACAGGGAGATATGAAGCTGAAAGAGCCATTCAGAATTGCCCAGAGTCAGGGCATGGGAGCCTGGCCTTTACACCCCTGCATCCTCCAGTCACTGGAAGCCAGCAGCTGACAGAAAGGGGTATGCCCTTGGGCAAGGGGAATCCCTTCATCCAAGAGTTCTAAAGAGAGCTGAGGGCTAAGGGCTGTCTGCCAGAAGCCAACAGCTGGGTAAATAAGTCTTCTGGTCCTGAAGGGGATCTGGGTGGTACATCATAGCATCTGCTACAATTACTTTGGATGAACAAGAAAGACTATTTCAAAGTAGATTTTAAAATGAAAAAAAGAAAAGGTTATAAAAGGATATTGTCTACATGACCCTTCTGGAAGGACGTAAGGTGTTAACGATGGTCCTGTCTTGGTGGTGATGGATTCTGATTTGTTTTTCCTCTTGATTATCTACATTTTCTAATATCCCTTTAATTGACTACTTGTAAAATGGGATGTTACTTTTAACTTTAAAAATTTCTGAAGATAAAATTGAACATTATATAAGAAATTAGAAATAAAGTATTTTAAATTCTTCCTGTTATTTTAAGCTATTTAATGAAAAAGATTTAAGTTGTGACTTTTTTATTTAAGTAGGTAAAAGTATAAAAGTGAGCTAAGGAACATATATTGTATTTTACAATTAGTAAAAATAGTCACACTGTCCAGTTATTTTTAAATTGGAAGTTATGTTGCTACCATATTGAGGCTTTTATCTGGACACTCAAAAACGCTTAATAAGAAATTATTATAAGTCCTATTCAGCTGATGGACAAAAGGAAAAATAAAGAAGTAAAGATATCCAGCCAAAGCTACACAAATTATTGGCAGAAAAGACACCCTCAGCTTCTGATTTAGAATCCCATTTTCTAATTATTCAGCTATCCTTTCTCCAAGTAAAGTTTAGATCAAGGGCATTCAATACCCAACTCCCTTGTTCGAAAATGGCCCTCTTAATTACCAGTGCTCATTAACTTTATGTGTCATTACTGGAGCAGGAGGTGGGGAGAGAAGTGGGAAATGTAAAGGAAACAGGAAGTAATAAATTAATTTCTAACCAAGGTCAGCTGTTCCCCAGAGCACAAAGCAATGGATGGTGGATTGCTCCAGGGGCTTATACTGGCAAAAAAAAAGTTATTCTGACAAAGTTCTTGGGAAGTGGACAGAAAATTCTGTCAAAGATACAAAATATTCACCAGCTAAAAAATATGGTGAAAAAATATTTCAGTTTCTCTACAAGTTCTTTCTTCTATATGTCTATTCTTTACAGAATAAGTTGAATCTAAAGCAGCCTATGGGTAAATAGAATGAGATGGTCTTAATAAGAAGGAATCAGAAAGAGAGAGACAGAGACAGAGAGAGATCTACAAGCATTCTTTCACGTTGCCAGAGTTGGGACAAGCATTTTATTTTTTATAGCCTCCTTCAAGCAGCCTTCAACCTTTTGGAGAGTCACATATTACTAAGTCAGTAAATCAGTAATTCATCATTCATCAGTTGAAAAGTAAATAAAGCAAGCCTGTTTGACACAGCTAATAATAGTTTGGCATATGAGATCTATAGATACTCAAGACTTAAGATTTTTCTATGTAATCAGATGCTACAGACTTCACAGATCTTGTGGAAAAGGACAAAAAAGCACTTTCAAAAACTAAAACTGATAAGAATCAACACAAAACACCTTAAACAAGTGATCAAACTTAACATCAAACTGCCATTAAGAGCCCCCTGATGTGATGCCCAGGAAGACATTCTCACCTATGTAATATTCTTACCAAGACATTTCACCTGGATCTATTAGCAGGCCAAGTCCAAAATGCTGGCCTAGACTCTCACAATGTCATTGCCATGAAAGAAAAAAATAAATTCAACGTGGGGATGGGGGACTGTTCTAGATTAAAGCTGACTGGAGAGACAGGACCACTAAATGTAATGAGTGATATTTGAGAGGATCCAGATTTTTAAAAAGAGTTATAAAGTATATTTTCAGTGGGGTAAACTTGAATATGGACTATATATTTGATAGTATTATTATAACAATATTTTATCACTTGTGTGTGATAATGGTGTTTTGGTTACATAGGAGAATGTCTTTGTTCTTAGGGGAGGTGTACTGATGTATTTAGGGGTGAAATGTCATGATATTCACAACTTTAAAATGGTCAGGAAATAAATGTTCATATATAAAAAAGAAATGTTTATATATGTATATATGCATGCTTATATACACATACATAGAATATATACGTATACAGAAATGTTTGTGTGCATATATATATATAGAGAGAGAGAGAGAATATGACAAATGTGAATAATTGGTGAGTTTAGGTAAAGCACTGTTCTTTCATGTTTTCCATAGGCTCGACTTTTTTTTTTCCAGAAAGAAATAAAAAATAAACTCAAAATGGAGGTGATTATTCATCCGTGGAAGTGCTCTATCCACCAAAGAATGTGTGAGTGGTTTTTATACACTGGGCATTTTGTACCACATTTTCCCCACTTTATGTCCTTGAGCCACAGGCAGAGAGGAAAAAAAAGAAAGAAAAATCTTCAGGCTGGAGCCCTTTTCAAAGAATTAATGTTCAAAGTGATGTCAGTCTTTTAATTTTCACTCTTTGGTCAAAGAGTGAAATATATTCTAAAACAACTTTTTAATCGATATGAAATTCTACCTATCAGATACACTCTGTTATAATTTCTTTTTATTTTAAATAAATTAACAGAGTTTGAGCTTCAGTTGCTTCCTCTAGGGACTATGGAAGGATATTTTAGCAATACATGGTTTATAATCAAAAGCAACTTATAATCTGGCTTTGAAAATTTAAAGTTTAAACCATGGAATAAATATCCAAGACTAGTACTATATTTAAATACATTTTCTAATTTATGAGGCCGCAAAAAATAAATAACTGGATTTAGTTGAACATATGAACTTGACATTTTAATAGATCAGGAACAGTTAAGTAGAGACAATTTTGTATGGTTCAACTATACATTTTCTATTTACCATACATACCCAATTATAATATGAGGTGCTTTTATTTGTTAGAAAGATTATTCTTCTAAAAAGAAAGCATTTATTGAAATCCCTGAAAATTCTCTCAATTTATAGGGAGCTCTTTAATTACTTTATTTTGAACAACGAAACGTTTTGAGAGAAAAACACATTCACCTGAACTGACCTCAACCAATGCCTACTTTGGATGTTTCTCATAGTTACCTGGTAGAATCAGTATTATTTTTTTAATAAAAAACATGTTAACACAGATCTAGTAATTATTCCAAAGAGGTTGATCCCACAACTGTAAATGTTCAATTTCATTTTGTTTCGTTTTATTTCATTTTTATTTAATTGTGGTGAAATATAGATAACATAAAATTTAGCACCTTAACCATTTTAAGCGTACAGTTCAGTGCTATTAAACACATTCACATTGCTGTGCTACCATCACCACCATCCATCTCCAGAACAATTTTTGTCTTGTAAAACTGAAACCCTGGGACTTCCCTGGTGGCGCAGTGGTTAAGAATCCGCCTGCCAAGGCAGGGGACGTGGGTTCGAGCTCTGGTCTGGGAAGAACCCACATGCCGCAGAGCAACTAACCCCGTGCGCCACAACTACTGAACCTGTGCTCTAGAGCCTGCGAGCCACGACTACTGAACCCACGTGCCACAACTACTGAAACCCACGCGCCTAGAGACCGTGCTCCACAACAAGAGAAGCCCCGGCAGTGAGAAGCCCGTGCACTGCAACGAAGAGTAGCCCCCGCTAGCTGCAACTAGAGAAAGCCTGGGCGCAGCAGCAAAGACCCAACACAGCCAAAAATAAATAATAATCAATCAATTAATTAATTAATTAAAGAACCCCTGAAACCCTGTAATCATTTAAACCATAACTTCTCATTCCCCCCTTTCTCCAGCCCCTGGCAACCACCATTCTTGCTGTCTCTATGAATTTGACTCTTCTAAGTACCTCATGTAAGTGGAATCATACAGTATTTGTCCTTTGGTGACTGGTCTGTTTCACTTAGCATAATGTCCTCAAGGTTCATTCATTATAGCATATGTTAGAATTTCCTTCCTTTTTAAGACACAATAATATTCCATTGTATGTATACACCACATTTGTTTATCCATTTATCCATCACTGGATATTTGGGTTGCTTCTACCTTTTGGCTATTGTGAATAATGCTGCTATGAACATGGGTTGTACAAATTTCTCTTTGTGACCCTGCTTTCAGTGCTTTTGTGTATATACCCAGGAATGGGATTGCTAAATCATACGGTAATTTTATCTTTAACTTTTTGAGGAACTGCCATGCTGTTTTCCACATCATCTGTACCATTCTGTATTCCTACCAGCAGCACACAAGGGCTCCAGTTTCTCCACGTCTTCCTCAACATTTGTTATTTTATGGCTCGTCTTTGTTTTTGTTTTTTGATAGCAGCCATTCTAATGAGTGTAAGGGGGTTGATTTTATTTTGAACAAGATTTTTAAAACATACTTTAAATGATTATAAGATCACAAATATATACCTTTGAAAAGACTAGGGGAAAAAACTATATTAAATAAACAGGTACCCATGGCTTGTAATAAAATTTACAATGACAGAATCAGTCTTGAATTTTATAATTGACAGAAGATGATATGCTCTGAAAACTGTATTTGAGGAATTAAAAGATGGCTCTATGAAGAAAACAACACTAATGTCAAAGTTGCCCATGAAGAATCTGAATAAAGTTGTTTCATGAAATGTGTAAGTGAAAACAGCAACATTTCTAAATTAATATTTTACGCATATAGTTTTAAATATGTATGTGTATCTAAATTAATAAATTATAAGTAGGCAAATTGTCTGTTTTAATTATATCTCCAAAGTTTATATATTCAAGTTGGCAAAAAAAAAATGGCTTAAAAGTTTATATATTCAGGGACTTCCCTGGTGGCGCAGTGATTAAGACTTTGCACTCCCAGTGCAGGGGGCCTGGGTTCGATACCTGGTCAGGGAACTAGATCCCACATGCATGCCACAACTAAGAGTTGGCATGCCACAACTAAGGAGCTTGCATGCCGCAACTGAGGAGCCCAAGTGCCACAAGTAAGGAGCCACCTGCCGCGGCTAAGACCCAGCGCAACCAAATAAATAAATAAATATTTTTTAAAAGTTTATATATTCAAAACAGACCAAAATATGAGATCAACTTATATTGGGGGCCACCTTCTACTCAAGTGTGTACAGTATATGATGTTTAATAGTTCTTGAAGCACTTGTGACTGTCCTTCTCTTTGCAGAAAGAAACTGGCAACCTGGGCACATCCTCTGAGCAGAGATCAGAGACAATGTTTGATAAATGTGAATTTGAAAATTATCAACTAAATTTTTAATGGAAAATAATATGAAGAGATCCTGTGTTAGGCCCCAGGAGTCAGGCTACAAGAGTATCACAAAATAATTCTTTTAAGGGGTACAGAATGTCATTATTCTGACTACACGATATAAAGAGTGGTGGCAGTCCTGTACAGAACTAAGGGCAAGTTTGTGGTAGACCACATCACAAGCCCCTGGCACAACTAGGCTGGACTGGGCACAAGAAGAGATCAGTTAAACAGATGTGGTTCTTTCTTCTCCAAGAGCTTATTCACCTCTGAAACGGGTGCAGACAGGGGTTTCAGAGTTTGCTGCTCTCTAAAACAAAACAAAACCCACACACACAACAATGAAAGAACTAAGAATGTATATGTTTAATTCAACAAACAAGTACTGAGTGTGTACTATACACCAAGGCTTATGTCAATTCAAGGAATATAAAGCTAAACAGGACAAGTCACAGACAGATCATGATGAAGATAACGACAGTAATTTCACTGAGCAGTGACTATGTGCCAGGCCCGTCCTGAGCAGCTTATGTGAATCAATCCAAGTAATCCTCGCAGCAGTCCTTACCACGGCCTATGAAGCCCTGCATGATGTGGCCCAAGGCTCCATCCAACTCATTTCCTAGCACTCCTCCCATTGGCCTTTCCTCTTCAGCCGCATTGCTCTTGGATGCCCTGACCACATCAAGGACATTCCAACCTCAGGGCCTTAGCACCTCCTGGTCCCTCTGCCTGGTGTGCCCTTTCGCAAGACATCTGCAAAGCTCCACCCTTACTTTCTTCAGGTCTCTCCTCAAATGTCACTATATCAGAGAAAGCAAAAAGAAGCAATTCACCACCCTGGTGAGTGGCTAAATATTCTGGATTCCAAGTAAGACTAATTAATGCCCTGCCCAACCCTTTATTCAGACCCAAAGTCATCCAAAATTAGGTGTTTCCACTAAATTTTAATTTTTTCCTAAGCCATCATTTACTTATCATTTAGCTAAGACCTCGATCAAAATAGATCAATAACCAAATCTGTTATGTCATTGCCTGTGTTCCTGGCTGTTCCAAGGTGGCAGGGGCTCCATGGGGGTAAGGAAGTCCCTTGATACTCACTGAGAATTTCAGTGACACCAACAGCTGATGGATGGCAAAGCTATGAAAAATGGATTCCTAGAGAAGCCTCTACATTTTTATTATAAAACTCTATCTTGAGCTTCCCTGGTGGCACAGTGGTTAAGAATCTGCCTGGCAATGTAGGGGACATGGGTTCGAGCCCTGGTCCAGGAAGATCCCACATGCCACGGAGCAACTAAGCCCGTGCGTCACAACTACTGAGCCCTGCGAGCCACAACTACAGAAGCCCACGCACCTAGAACCCGTGCTCTGCAACAAGAGAAGCCACCGCAATGAGAAGCCCGCGCACCACAACGAAGAGTAGCCCCTGCTTGCCACGACTAGAGAAAGTCTGCGCGCAGCAGACCCAACGCAGACAAAAATAAATAAATAAGATAAATTTTTTTTAAAAACTTTATCTTTAGTCGACTGAATAGTTGCTCAAAAAAGTTACCATTTCTTTTTTTTTCTCTTGTAAGAAGAAAAGAAGAATAAAAAAACAAGAGAACAAAAACATGTCCTGAGTCTCTGTCACACAGAGAAGTAGTGGAAAGTCACACTATTTTTTGGAAGCAAAACAAGGGGCACCGAGGGCCTGGGTGAATACCATGTTGGGGTGGGGATGGGAATGGGGGGTTGAAAGAAAGTTGGGTGTCCTGCAGCCAAGAGCGAGTCTTGACTTTCTTCTTCCCAACAAAGAAAGAAGTAGCAGTCACTTTGACCTTGTGGGCGACATTTCAAAGATCACAAGTAAAAAATTTAGAGTACAGGAAAGTGGAACCATAGAAGAAAATCAAAGAAGAGCACGTGATTCTCAGTGGCTTGCAAGAGGAAAGATAAAGGAAGCAAGGAGACAAAATGAGCTACACCAGAGAGTTCGGAAAAAAAAATAACGCTTTTACAAGTCTATCAAAGGGAATAAAACCACCAAAGGGAAGTGTAACACTAAATAAAGGAGGAAGAGATGAGATGAAAACCCAAACTGTTAAAATACTTAACAGACCACACTGCAAACTAAAAGCTCTTGTGCTCATTAGAATTGTCTAACACAGTATATTTTTCTCTAATTATTGAGATCTCAAGGTTTACCATCAGGGAACTGAATTTAGAAATGTGTTTAAACTTTGTTCATTCACCACCTCCCTTCACCAAAGGCTAGTTTGGAGCTGAGCTAGCTTCAGATCGGCGGCATTGGGTATGTGAGTCTGGAAGGTACAGCCAAAGGCAGGCAGCTTTGCTCCAGTTCCTTCCAGAGGCTACCTCCCCCCAGCTCACCTCCGACCTCCACCTTCTCCCCACTTCCCTCCACACACATCCCCAGACAGGATTTCATATCTATTACTGAGTGCTTGCTAAGCGCAGGGCACTGTGCTAGGTCTTAAATTCCCGAGAGTGAACAAAGCAAACAACTTCCCTGCCTAACGTGGAATCACATGGAAACAGAGACATTAATGAGATGATCATACAAAGGTTAGATTATAAACCGTGATAAATGTTAAAGGAGCACGGTGAGAATGTACCAGGTGGGGCTCAATCCAGCCTGGTGGCTCAGCAGAAGCTTCCCTGAGGAATTACGGTCTGTGTTGAGAACTAAAGGATTAGTGGTATGGGCTGGATTTGGGGGTAGAGGTGGGACTTGGAAAGAGTATTCCAGCCAGAGGAAACAGCCAGTGCAAAGGCCCTGAGGCCAGGTGGAATGTCGTTCGGCTGAGGACTACAAGAAGGCCAGGGTGTGGATAGCAGGAAAGGAACTGCCACAACACAGGGCCAGAGAGGTGAACTGAGGCCCAACAAAGCAGGGGTTTGTAGGCTCTTTTAAGGAATTGTGTCTACTCCAAGAATGGTCAGGACAGGTTTTTAGGGGGTGGAGGTGCTTGACATGCTAGATATTTTTATTTATTCTGTTAAGTGGAGCCACGACCAGGTGGGACTCAATGCACAATAAAAATGCAGGGCCCCTTGTTAAAAATTATGAAGAACATCAAGGCTGGGAGAGCAGAGCGTTAAACCAAGCCTGGGGTCCTCCTAAGGCGGCCCGAGGTGGAGCAGGCCCTGACTCATGGGTGAGTCAGCACGGCTCCCTGACAGGTCTCAGCCTCTGCGTTAGTCGAGCCATCTCTGAGCAACATGACAAAGCAAGGTGGTCCCCACACCGCGCACTTTAAAACACCAAGCACGGTTTCTGGTCTTCGGGTTCTTTAAACTAACCGGTAAAAAGAAAGAGAAGTTTTTGCTGAGGGAAACAGAAATGAGAAGAGCCAGCAAGCAGAAGGAGAGCCCTGGATGTGAAGTTTTTAAAACTAATACAAAGCATCAATCTCTCTCCAGAGCTTAAAGCTTCTACCTCTAGGCCAGAGTCTAGGAGTAGGCAAGGGAGGCTCCCAGGGGCAAAATTTAAGGAGGCACTTATTCTCAAGGTTGTGCAAGTGCATGGTGGGCCCCTGGGACTGGTGTCTCCTTAAAGCTTGCGCCCTCAGTGTCTGGCTGGCTTCATCCTACTCCAGGCTCTGGTCAGGGCCATTCAGCAGCACGTGCTAATCTGAAGACTCTTTGTAAGGCCAGTGGGCAGCAAGTGACCCTAGGCCAGGGCTGGACAAAGGCCTGAAGATTAGGAAAACAGGCTATCCTGGATGGGGAACACCTTCTGGAATTCAGTGACATGAGGAGGCCCTTTGGAGCTGTCCTGTTACCAACTCTGGACAAGTCAGCTGGAGCAGGTAAAGAACTGGGGATCCCACAGGTAGCTCTGTTGTGTTGCACTCCACACATCGCAGTGACCTGTGTAGGCTCTGGTCAGTCAGAAACAGTTCAGCTGACTTACTTGTCTGGGAATTCAGACAGTCAACTGCTGATATGAAAACAGCTCCACCTGTGTTAGCTCAGCTTTGTTTCAACAACACTGTATTCATTTCAAACAAATCTCAACAACACACAGGCTCCCACTCTTTTATGTGAAGAGAAATGACATGGTAATTCTGTTGATCCTATCTCCCTTTCTTTTTTTATTTCCCTGCCATCTCACCACACTCCTATTCTCCTACCTCCCTCTTCCTTCCTCTCCCCATCCCCTAACGTAGCTTCTAGGTGCCCCAGTGACCATTACCAAGCATTGAAAGTGGTTTCATTTGTGGCCAAGTAAAAGCCCTCTGCAGGTCCCATCAGAGACCTGGCTGGGCGCACAGGCAACAGTTTCCCAAAGTGCAGACTATCTTCATAAAGTAGTTTGACCCTGGAACCTTGTCTGATTTCGGCTTTCTTCTGTCTACTGCTTTGTCTGGATTTTTGTTCCCCTTTTGCCTTGAAAAGTGCAATTATTTCGCAGTGCCTGATTTTCCTGGTAGAGGATGGAAAGGCCATGATTAATTTGTCCTTGCGTTAATATACTTCATTTCCTTTGATCTTTATTACCCATCTGTATCTTCCTCAGAGGTCTTGTTTACATAAAACAGGACTCCTGGATGCAGAAAGTGCTTAATGAGTCTCAGCATAACCACTACAGAGCAAACATGGTACACTCACCCTTTATAATTATGAATCATTTGACAGTATTAAAAAACGTCTTCAGCAAATGGTGCCAGGCAGCTTCTTTCTAGATTTTTTTTATTACTATAAAAATCAGTCATAAACTAAATTATGAGCTTGGTCTATGACATTCTGGCATTAAGCTCTAATAGTAAGGGCATGTATCTTCAACTGTGCTTAGATTACAGGCTTGAATAATTTGGTTCTTCTTACTCTTACAAGTCCCTCCCTCCTTCCCTTCCTTCCTTCCTTCTTGTTTTAACCATTTATGCACAGAGCACAGAGAAATAAGACTTCAGGGGCATCAGCCCCCTCAAGCTTACTCACACCTTATTTACTCACCAAAGGATCTCTGCTTCAGCAAGGCTGGTATGAAAGCCTAAGTTGCTGAACAGTGGATTTCCCTCTGAATGAGGCTGTATCATGAACAAAGAGCTGGGAGCAAGTAGTTCGGTTTTAACAACTAGTAATTGAGCACCTACTATGCATCTGATATTGTTTTAAGTGTTGACGGAAACCAGATGTGGGAGCAATTAATCCTATCCTGGTGTGATGAGAAAGCCTATGGAGTTCAGGAGATATTTGATCTGGGCTTTGAAGGATGACTAGGAGTTTGCTAGATTGATGAGGAAGGACATGTCAGACAGAAAGTCCAAGATAATAAAGACATGGAAATGTGACAACACACAAGGGTTTGGGGAAAGCTTTCACAGCCTGTTATGGTTGGTTTATGGGGATTCTAGACAGGCATGACTGGATTGGAAGACAAAACTGGGAGTGAGAGACAGATGGCTTGTGAAGGGACACACAGTTCGTTGGGAAATTCAAAGGGGGGACATTTCATTCATTCACACAGACATTTTTTGAATGCCTTCTACATAAATGGCATGGAACTGGGTGCTAGAGTGGAACAGAAAATGTGTTCCTTGCTCTTCAGGGGTTCACAGTCTACCTGAGAATATAGAAGTACACAAATAACTACGGCTCAAGGCAAAATGAGAATAAGGGAGTGACAGAAGATGTATAAAGAAAGCTAATGCGTGGGAGCAATGAATGCCATCTGGGAAGGCTCCAAGAAGGGTCGCCTGGTGAGAAATATGTGTCTGGGGATAAAACAAATGATATAAAACAGGGCAAGAACATTCCAGGCGAAAGGAATGACCTGAAAAAGTAAACAGTATGTGAGAGATCAGTTTGTGTTTAGGAAAAGGTAGAATATAGAGGCTGGCTTTGAGGAAGAACACGGTGCTAGAAAGTTGGGCAAGGATGAGTTGAGGGGAGGCCTTGAATGCCTTAACAAGAAGTCTAGGCTTTATCCAGTAGAAAATGGAGATCAACAGCTGGCTACTTAACAGTGATATTATGTCAAAAGCACGGTCTAGGCAAATATATTTCATCTTGAGAAAATACTGTTTTAATTTAGTAATGGCTCCCAAGAATATTGTCTGGAGGATTCTGGGCTCTGTGGGGAAGAAAAGGATTCATTTATCCATTCCATTATAGAACCAGCCTAAAGAGTACTCCTTCTATTTGAATGGTAGAGACTCTCTGGGAAAACAATGGTTTGTCTTTGGGCATATCTGTTTATTCACCTCAATAAGATGTCAGGAATAGTGGAGCAACATTCATCAGAGACTTTTATAAGAAAGCAATCCTACCCTAATCAACTCAACAGCAGACCTGAGACATTATTAGTTAATAAGACTGGCCTAGTCCTTTGAAGTTCAAAAGTACCATGAACACACTACAAATTGTTATTAGGAACCAATGGAGAGACATCTTTCCAGCACCCAACATAAAAGACCGACTAGTAGGTGTGAAGGTTCTGCAGACAGCACTCCCTCCTTCTTGTTCACTACACGTTCTCACGGCATTGCTTCAGCTGCTGTCCGGAAGAGCTCTGCTTTTCCTGAGTATCAAGACACAGGGAATAAGCAGGGTCAGCTGGCTGTAGAAAACACTGGCATTACTTGTCAAAGACAAAGAGAAAAACAGTGCAGATCGGCTGAGAAACCTCAGAAGAAGATAATAATTGGACAGAGCAGCAGAATCTTAGAGGGGGGGTATTAGACTGACTGCATTCTAACGTCTACGTAAGGGGGCCCTCACCAGTGATCCATAAGACACCCCCCTTCCCCAAAGGAGTTCTGTGAATGAAATTTGAGGGAAGGAATTTTTATTTTTGGATGGAAAATGATTTGCATCTTTATTGTCAATGACCTGCAACTGAAATTTAGCATTTCCTTTAATTATGAATGTAATCTACAAACCATTGGCAGTACCTGTGATTTTTTTCCACTAATAGAAACCATAGTTATTTTCATGTCTTTATGACAGTAGTTGTGGATATCTTGAAATATTGTTTATGGTCATCACTACTTTGAATTATGGTAGTTATTAGGCTCAGGGCTAGATATTGCTAAGAGCTAATAAAGAAGTATATATATTAGTGTATCACAATGTAGTTTTAAATATATATATATTCTATTTTTTAGAGCAGTTTTAGGTTCTCAGAAAAACTGAACAGAAGTTACAGAGTTCCCATGTACTCCTGTCCCCACAAATACACATACATCAACATCCCCTACCAATGTATTTGTCACAATTGATGAGCAAACACTGACACATCATTATCACCTGAAGTCCTAGTTCTACATTCTATGGATTTTGACAAATGTATAATGACATGTGTCCACCATTACAATATCATACACAGTGGTTTCACTGCCCTAAAAATTCCCTGTGTTCCACCTATTCATCCCTTCTTCCCTGCAGACAAATTCGTGGTTTTAAAAAATACTTTGATAACTATTTTATTCTAATTGTTTTCTTTTTTTAATCCTATTATTTCATGGTTTTAAAAATCCTGAGAAGGGGTCACTGGCTTCTTTGGACTCCCAAAGAGTCTAAGGCAGAAGTAAGTTAAAGAACTTCTCCCTGTTCTCACATCCTCAGGGATGGGGTCTCCTCTTTCTTTCTCCTCCAGCAGGCAGGCCTTCTTCCTCCATCTCGCCCTCTGTAGACCTCCCATGCCTCTCTTCTCATGTAAAGCAATTTGACTTTGTCCCAGTCTCTCTGTCTAAACTTGCACACTTTATACTGAGACTGAGGAACTTGTTAGTGATTAGAAAATAAAAGATCCTCTGGTTACAAACACCCACCCTCCTTAAAAGCAGTGGGGATTATACATAACAATTTTTTCTTGTCATATGTTCAAATTAAAAACTAGAGATTTATTATATGTCCAGAACAGGAGCCAGACCATTTTACATTTCACCAAATTCCGTAAAGGGTTATGTGGGGAAACTGCAGTTACATGGTACCATCTTTCTGATTGCTCTCCAGGGATATTTTTGCACCCTTTGTAGAAGGGCACCTGGGAACTGGTGGCTTGCCCATCCCTTAATTCACTTCTGTCTCCACCTGGTACACCCTTTCCCATCCTACTGGTCTTGTCCATCTGTCTCTTACACCATCTCTTCTGGGAAGTGTTTTTCCCCTAACCCTCCAGGCACCATCTCCCCTGGATGGACCCAACACTTATTGTATCATATTATAATGGTTTGGTTAGTAATAACAGTTAAGACGTATTAGGTATCTACCATGAGCCAGGCACTTTTTCCCCACCATCTCAACTGTGGTTCAGTAAATGTTTAGCCTGTGCTGCATGAGAGTAGGACTTTACAAACGTGATATTCACAACCCTACTGATACTGCCTTTGTCCCTAGTTCACAGATGAGGAATTTGTGACCCAGAAAAGTTACATGATATTTCAAAGGTAACACAAACTTGCTCAGCTTGACTTTAAACTCTGCATCTAGCTCTAAAATTTGAACACTTGAGTATTTTATGACATTAAGAAATTATTGTTAACTGTTCTTTTAGGTATGATAATAGTATTATGATTAAATTATTTTTAAACGTTCTTATCTTTTAGAGATACATTCAGAAATATTTTCTGGTAAAAAGATCAAATAAAGTCAACTCAATAAGTCATATATATCAGGCCCAAGGTATTCCCTCAGTGCACTTCTCCAGGATCACTGTACTTTAAAAAGAACCCAACCCGGTGGCCAGAGCAGGGTCTTTCCCTAACAAGCTTTGTAACCTTGGGTGAGTCACTTCACCCCTTCCTTTTATAGATGAAGGAGTGGGGCACGATGCTTTCCAAGGCTCTGTTCAGCAGGGTGATTCTCAGACAAGATGATAATTATTTACTTCTGTCTTTCAGAACAGTTCCATAGTTAATGGTGGTGCTTTAATGAGTACAGACTGTAGCAGATAGGATCCAATCTGTCTGCGTTTAGACATAATCTTAATCAAGAAAATATTCTCTTATTAACCCTTTCTTAAAGTTAAATATTACATATTTGCCTCATTTATAAAACCTTTAATGAGAGTTGCTCTGGTTTACATGAGAGCTGAGAATCCCCCCAATGGCACCCTATGCAAACTCACTGGTCTGTACTGTCCAGAAACTGTTTTAATGATTTATATCTGTTTATTAATGCATTTAATTCTCATATCCATGTAAGATGGATATTATTGGAAGGTAAGAACTCTGAGGCACAGATAGGTTAAGAAACTTGTCCAGTGTCAGAAATATAGGAAGTGCCTGAGCTGGGATTCAAGGCAGCCCAGTCCTAAATCTGTCCTCTTAGCTGCTATATACTATGTCCCTCTCAGTGTGGCTGCACGTTTCCATTAAACTGCAGGCTCCTTGGGAAAGAGCAGGGGTAAGTGACTTTGTATTCCTAGTGCCCAGCCTTGTGTCTAGTCAAGAATAGGTGTTCGGTAAATGTGTGTAGAATGAATGAAATTTATTGGACACTTTTCAGAAGCTAGATCAAAGCTCATTAAATTTTATGGATATGAATGGATGGGAGCGATCAAGCTAAGTCCTTTATTTTGAAGATGAAACAGCTGAAGACCTGAAAAGTTAAGTGATTTGCCCAAGATCAGTTAGTTAGTAGCAGAACCAGAACTAAAACCTAGGTCTCTTGACTAGTAAATCACTAAAAGAATCAAAATCATAAAGGGATTGGATTAACAAATGCTTGTATCTTTTTCTTTTTTAAAGCTGTTCTTTTTCTAGTCATGGGATGTTGATGATTAAGGGAGCGAGAAAACTTTGTCCTGGTCACAGTAGAGCTGGAGGGAACCCTAGAGGTGGCTTTGGGGGGCGGGGTTCTTTTGCATCCTAAATACCCTTACTTGGCAACAGTTGGCAAGCCAAAAAGTGTCTACTAGCCAACATGATCCCTAACAATATCGCCTGATTCCCCCAAGTTATCTTTTTCTTTCATAGAGCTTGAGCTAGGAGACTACGAACTATAGCCTCCGCCCCATTCCAGACCCCAAAACAAACAGCATATAATTAAAGACTCCCAATTCAATACTCAGATGGCTTAAGTCAATATGTGTGTCTAGTCCTTTTCTAACCCAGTTCTAGAAACTAGACTTCTTTCTTTTATTTTGAGACCAACATAACCCAATTCCGATTGGACTCTTGTTCTTCCCTTATTGGGCCTAAGATACAGCCTGGATAATCGGCTTACTGCGAAATGCAGGACTAGAAAACACCTGGCTCACAGGCTGCCACTCTACCCTCGCCTCCACTTCAGCAGACATCACCAATTGATCACAGCATCCTTTCCTGCCAAGCCAGGAGGCGGCTTCAGGATCTTTCTCTAGGAAGCCACTGCACTCAAGAGGAAACCTATTTGCCACAAGCTTTATTCCTTTAAGGATCTGTCATTTGCTTCATTTTGGTCTTTCTCCCTTGAAGGAACTGGGGTTCTATCAGTTCCATGGGTCTTGCTGCCTGTCAGATGACCTTTCTCATGCTGAGCGCTGCCTGCATGCCAGAGATCCACCTCTACAGAAGACACAGACTGTCCTCCCTTCCCTGAAGGAGTGGTTTAGTAGAGGTCATTTGGGGTCAAAGCCAGAGGAGAACATATGCCTCACTCGGAATTCAATGAAGGTTAGAGGTGTGTACACAGGAGAGGAAGAATAAAAAGAAAAAAGCATTAACTTATTAAAGCCAGAGAAAGGAACTGAGGAAAACCCTAAGCAGAAATTGGAGGGCAGCACACAGAGAAAGGGAACTGGAAAGTAGAGGAGACAAAACTATGATGTAACAGATCAAGCAAGTGGATGGGTGGTGAGTGGGAGAGAATTATATATAATCCATCACATTTCTCTTATTATTGCCAGGAAGTTCAGAGTCAAATTTACTATCTGGTAACAGTTACAATAATGGCTCTCATAACTAGACTCTTTGCTCTCACCTCTCTTTAGAGGCTTAAATTTTGTGTTTTGTTTGAAAACTATGAGGTATGTCTAAATATACACACATTATCTATGTATTAATTTCTGCACTTTCATTTACAATAAGAAGGGATCGGTCCCATTCGAACACCCTAGCTGAAAATCCACAGGACCTTCGAGATCCCTCTGGAAGGAGAAATTTAAAAAGTAGCAAGAAATGAACGGTTACAAATCTTCTATTGATCCTCCTGTCTCGATGAAGCTCAACAAGTCTCTACTGGGTTTTAAGTATGTGTTGAGCTCTGAATTGGATGCTGGCAAGGACACAAAATTGAAAAGGTGACCCATGCCCTTTGGGAGATGATCATCTTCTTGGGGATACTGACTATACAGAAATGTAATAGTTTACAAAAAAAACACCTGACTCATAATGGATATGCAGTGTGAGTGAGAGGCAAACCTCTGTTGTCTTAAACCGTTGCAATGTAGCAGTTGCCTGCCGCACAGCATACCCTAACCCAGCGATTCTCAGAGTGTGGGATCCAGACCAGAAGCATCAGCACCATCTATGCGTTTGTTAGAAATGCAAATTCTCAGGCCCCACTCTATACACATGGAATCAGAAACTCTGGAGCAGGGCCCAGGAATCTGTGTTTTAAGAAGCACTCCAGGGGATTCTCATGTGTTAAAGTTTGAGAACTCCAATGACAATATTCTTTGCCATGGATACCTCAACATTTCCCCCTCTTCTTCCTTGCATAGCACAGGACCAGATCATGCAACCCTACATACTCCTGGGGAATGGAATGAAAAATGAAGCCACCTTGCTCAAGTTCTAAACTAATAGTTCCCTCTACAAAAGTTTAGACTCAAATATTTAAGCAAGAGGCCTTGTTTAAAATGATATCAGCTCAAGTGAAGCTGGCCTATGCATCTTGAAAGAGGTGAATTCCAAGAACACAAGTGACCACAATTATTGATCATTTCCTATGTGTTAGTTGATCCACCATCCCCCAACCCCTCCACCTTCCCCCAAAAACAACCTATAAAGAAGACAAAATTGCCATTCTCAAATTACAGAGGAAAACACAGAAGCTAAGAGCAGTCAAGTAACTTTCCTAAGACCCCACGGTTTGTGAATGGTAGAGTCAGATTTGAACCCAAATCTATCTGACCCCAGAGCCTGTGCCCTTCCTTCCTCACTCACCTTCATTAAAGGAATGAACTATTTTCTGAGAGTGCCTGAGAACACAAAGGCCCAATAGGAAGTCAACCCCAGCATCATATTATCAACCCTGCCACCAATTTGTTGGGCATGGCTTCATCATTATGTCTTTAGGGGTTTTTTTGCTTGAAAAATGAGAGATTCTGCTATTACCACCCACTTGCCTGTAAGCTGGAATAAACTGAGGTATGTAAAAATTTAGAGAACTAAGGATGAAAAGTGTTATAAATAGTATTTATTACAGGTATCAATAAATCAGCTAAAGAATGCAATATGCAAGTTGGAACATAAACTGAAATTAAGTCTCATAAATATAAAAGCACCGAGGGCATGCGGTTCTTTGATTTCTAACAGTAAAACGCTTAACTTAAATTTTACATTAACAGGGCATCCAAATAGCCACCTCAGAGAGACATAATTTGAGAAGGTTGGGAAGGATAATCATCAGGAACATTTTTTAAATGATGGATAATCTGCTGTATATCTTGAATGTTTTTTAGAAAAAATTATAGTAGTGAAATTTGGTAGTTTACTATATGCCAGGGACAGTTTCTAAGGTCTTTACATTATTGACTTATTTTACTCTTCACAGCAATCTTATGAAGTAAGCCATATTAACATCCCCTGTTTTAGAAAAAGGAACCCTCCTACACTCTTAGCTGGAATGTAAATTGGTGCAGCCACTATGGAGAACAGTATAGAGGTTCCTCAAAAAACTAAAAATAGAGCTACCGTATGATCCTGCAATCCCACTCCTGGGCATATACTCAGAGAAAACCATAATTTGAAAAGACACATACACCCCAATGTTCACAGCAGCACTATTTACAATAGCCAAGACATGGAAGCAACCTAAATGTCCATTGACAGAGGAATGGATAAAGAAGATGTGGTACATATATACAATGGAATACTACTGAGCCGTAAAAAGAATGAAATAATGCCATTTGCAGCAACATGGATGGACCTAGAGATTACCATATTAAGTGGAGGGAAAGACAAATATCATATGATATCGCTTATATGTGGAATCCAAAATAAAATGATACAAATGAACTTACAGACCCACAGACATAGAAAACAAATTTATAGTTACCAAAGGGGAAAGGTGAGGGGGAGGGATAAATTAGAAGTTTAGGATTAACATATACACACTACTGTATATGAAACAGATAACCAACAAGGACCTACCAGATAGCACAGGTAACTATACTCAGTATTTTTTAATAACCTATAAGGGAAAAGAATCTGAAAAAGATTTATATATATATATATATATATATATATGTATATATATATATATATATATATATGTATGTATGTATATATGTATATATAACTGAATCACTTTGCTGTACACCTGAAATTAATACAACATTGTAAATCAACTACACTTCAATAAAAATAAATAAATAAATATGTAAAATGAGACAAAAAATTTTAGGCAATCTGGCTCCACAGTGTATGTCTTAACTGCAATGTTATATACTAGTACTTCTATGTTGATAAATTACTATTTTTTAAATCTCTTCTTCTTCTCCCATTAGCTCATTCCCTCTTCTCTTTTCATCATTATCTCTGGCTGGACTCATTACTCAGAACTCCAGCAGTAGGTCAATGAATGTTGCAATAAACTACAACACAACAAAACACCACCACAATGACCGCAGCCTTTGTATCCTTTTCAAATGAAGCCATCAGACAAGAATGTTCTTTAAGCAGGTTCATGTCAAGGAACCTTAAAACAAGCAGTGAGCATTTTGCCCTGGCACACAGTATATCAAAAGGAACACTGGGTACAGATATAGATAGCAATTCTTTGTACTCAGTGATAACCCTTGCTCTTCTCAACCTCACATGCTTCCTTTCTCTGGCAAGTCTCACTTAATTTCTCTTACCTAAAAACTCTACCCCAAATTGATGCCTGCCAGATAACTTTCTCAATGCAATTCCATTTCGAAGTATTTTAGCGTTGGTCAAATTCGTAGAAGTCAACTAAGTTGATCCCATGAAGCCCTGAGAAGCAAGCAACTTGCCCAGCATAACTCAGTGGGTTAGTGCATGGCACAGCTCTGAACCCCAGATCTACCCTGCAGTCGGCCTTCAGAGGAACACCCCTGAATCAGGACAGGAAGTGGGAACATGGGCTCTGCTCTCCAACAGACCCTACCTACTGCCAGTCCCAGTTTCACCACTTACTAGAAGTGTGATCCTTAAAATTATTTACTCAGACATTACTATCAGAGAGAGATCAAAATATAGTTAGTTACAAAGGGTATAGGACTATATACTTAGAAAAGCCAAAGAACTTCAGTAAAAAGCTAGTTACATTCAAAGATAATCTTTTATCTCTCCTGTGCATGATAAACATGCAAAAATTGATATTTCTGTATACCAGTAATAACCAATTACAATGTTTAATTAATTTCTTCTCAAATATTTACCGAAAATACAAAATACAGATTTAGCAAGTGATACACATTACTTATATTTTGAGAAATACTTTAATTGGTTTGGTAGAAGGAGAAATATTTCTGCTTCTAAACAGAAAAATTCAGATATATAAAGGATGCCTAATTCTTCACATACACAAAATATATGTATCTTTAATGCAATCCCAATCAAAAGCCCAATAAGATTTTTACTAGTGTTCTGCAAAATTAAAATAAAATTCATCTGTAAAAACAAATGGGTCAAACTATATAATATTTTGAAAGAGATGAGCAGGGATAAAAGACTTTTTATCAGATAGTGAAATATAATATAAAGCAAAAATCCGAACAAGCAGTGTGTTAGTTCTAATACAAAACTAGACATACACACTAATGGATCTATATAGGAAGTTTGTTATGTATAAGAATGTAATACTTGATATGGAAATTTAAAATGTTTTTTATAAATGGTGTTGTACTATCTCATTAGAAATTGGGGGGGAGAAGTAAACTTAAGTCTATACCTCACACAAAACCCAAATGAGTTCCAAATGCTGTTAAGAATTAAAGAAAAAATAAAAACAAAAACCAGTACAAAAGAAGATCTAACAATCAAATATTAAGACGAAGAATAACTTCATAAGTTTGAAAAAGATGAAATTTCCCTATACAAAGACAGCTTTCCTTTAAAAAATTTTCAGTTATAAACATTAAAATAAAAAGGTATATGGACTAAGAAAAACAATTTCAGTGAAAATGGCAAATGATCGTTCTTATATTATCTTGACGATATAAAAAGGCTGCTCAAATCAATTTTTGAATGATGTGGAAATAAACTAAATTATATAAAGAGCTCTCACACATAGACAAGAAAATAATAAGATGCAAATAAATAATTAGGCAAGGGACAAAACACAGACAATTCATACAAAAAGAAATATAATTAATAAACAAGCCAATGGAAAAGATATTAACATCACTATTAATCAAAGAAATGCAGATTAAGGCAACAATGGGGCACCATTTTCCAGCTGTTAAATTAACAAACATTGTGTTTCAATAAAAATACTCAGTGTTGGTGAAATCATAATGAAATTGTACACTCATATTTTAGGTATCAAGGTAGAGGAACACAAGTACTTAAGCCACAAAAAAGGAATTCCTCTGTGTAAAAAAAAAAAAACAAAAACAACAAACTTTTAAAAATAGAAAAGCTGTAAGCACAAAGGTGTTTACAGCAGTGTTATATTTTTTTATTAAAAAGTTCAACGATTATCTAAATGTCTCGGCATGTACTTCCTCCAGGAAGCTTTGCCTTCCTCCCTGCCCTGCTGCTCCCTCACCTTCAGGGTTCAGTCTCTAGTGTGTCCCTGTCACTGACATGTCCTTAGCCTTCGGCACAGGACCTGGCATGGCACATAGTAGGGGTTTAGGAATTATCAATTGAATGAGTGAATCAATGAATGAATCAAGTGAATCCACGTTAAACAGTAGCAGCTGGCATTAGTATGGCTCTTGATGAAATATGAAGCCATTAATTTGTTAATTATGAAGATTATGTTGCAACTCAGAAAATGCTTCAGGATAGCAGCACCAAGTGGGGGAAAAAACAGAATACATAATTGCACATATATTATGCTTGTAACTAGATAACAGTTGTAGGCACACAGACGAACCCTGGAAGATATGTAAATTTCATAATGTTTTTTGTTGGAGTCATGGGATTATGGATATTTCAGTCTTTTACTTTTTTAAAAAAGCATATTAATTTTTCTCTTTTTACAACTATAAAAAGACAGGGGAAAAAATTCACAAGCCTTGAGTCAGAATACTTGGGTACCAGTCCTGGCTCTACTATTTAATAGCTTTCTGACCTTGGAAAACCTACTGGAAATCTTTGAGCCTCAGTTTCCTCATCTATTAAATGGGGACTATAATAGCTACTTCTCAGAGCTGTTGTGAGGTATAAATGGCCTAATGTATGTGAAAGGATTTTATAAACTAGAACGTGCTATATAAATGAGATGCCGTTATTATTAAAGTAGACTAGGTTTCCTAAGAGAAGTAAGTTTTTTCTTCCAAATTATTTACGTTTAGTCGTTTACATACAACACACAAAAAATTCCAAAGTCACTGAAACACACACAATCCTAACTGTGTTTCACAAGCTAATACTAGACAAAACCTAAAGACAGATCCATCAGGCTGTATTGGATTTCCAACTGGGTAAGTAGAAGGACCCATGAGGTGCTGGGGTTGCATGGGAAATTACCCCAAAGGGAAAAGCTTTCTCCAGGTAATCAAATAAGGAAAGTCACAGAGAATCTATCACCAACTTTTAAGTGTTAATTATTTAATTTTCAAAACCCCATTCCTGTCCCTGTTCACCCGGTCCTCTTCCTTCTAGATGGTAGCTGTTATTGCTTTATTATGTGTTCTTCTAGGATACTTTATGCACATGTAAGCAAACGCAAATGTGTTATTTTCTTCCTTTTAGAAAAATTTAACTATACATCTTGGGTGCTATTTACATATTGCTACATAAAGAGTTTCCTTATTCTTTCTTTTGCCGCTGTGTTCTACACCATTGAATGGATGTACCTTTATATATTTACTTTATAAGTTCCTTTTGTAAGAACATCCAGGTTGTTTCCAATCATTTGCTCTGCCCTCTGAGGAAGGAAGGTTTCATTCTGCCTTAAGCAGTGGCAATGAGGCTGCCAGAGATCAGGTCCAGAGTGACCCCAGCCTAGACAGCCCACTGCTCGCTGCTCTTCTGAACAAACAGACAGACCTTTGGAATCTTCTCATTTATTTTTCTTGCCCTTGATCAAAACCATATACTTGGGAGGATCTATTTCAGTTAGCCCTTTTTTTAAAAGTCAGTATAATGCTACAATTAAGAGTCTGAAGCCAGGTTGCCTGCGTTCAAGCGCTGGCTCTTCCCACTTGCTATTCAAATTCTCTCCATCTCAAAACGGGGATAATAATAGAGTATACACCTCACAGGGTTTTATAAGGCTTAAGTGAGCTATATATGTATCAGTGGCTCTTATAATGTCCAACATGTTTCAGGGGGTATTTAAGAAGAAGCAGCCCAAATAATAACAGGTGTCTTTATCTGAAGGAAATATGCTCGAAATCAGTGGTTCTGAAAGTGTGGCCTGTGGACCAACAGTACCACCTGGAAACTTGTGAGACATGCAAACGTGCTGAATCAGAAACCCTGAGGGTGGGAGGGACGACCCAGCAATCTGGTTTTTAACAAGCCCTCTAGGTAATTCTTATAAATGCTATGGTTTAAGAACTATTGTTCTAAAACGTAGGGTTTGGCAGGGGAGGGCGGTTTTAAAACATATTCAGATCACGGAACACCTGAAAATCATGTTCTTTATGGGATATCATGAATTGGTGACACAGAATTCCGTGCATTTTACTAGTGGAAAAATATGCCCATATTATTTGTATGATGTTTTCTGTATCTCAAAACATATAGAGAGAACTGTTTTCTCTTAGACCACATTTCCAAAGTCTTCTCTTAGCAACTGTTTGCTACTAGTTCAGTAGCACTGATAGATTTAATAGCAGGTGTCAATATTTTAATTAAGAATATGGAGGAGAAAAATTCAAAATGGAAAAATTCTAACTCTTAAACTTACTCTATAATGACAAAACGGGACTTAACCACTATGATTTAACTTTAGCCATTTTTTCATTTGTTTATTCATTCAGCCATTGTTTACTGAGCATTGACTATGCTGTCAAAACTGTGCTGAGCCCTTGGAATTCTAAGACTGGCAAGAGGAGGATATGATCTATCCATTGATCTATCATATGATCTATCTACAGAAAATCACAGTCCAGCTTGTACTATACCCATGTTTCCAAGCCATTGGTCAGAGTTTTCAGAGAGAAACAAGCCATTACTGTTCCTATTCTCCCTGGAACCAGCACGGTGCTTTCTCCAATGAAGAAATGCTATTATCCTGTAGCATAAACCACAGATGTCAAATAGGCCAATTTCAGCCAGATGGCGGGGCCTCCCTGGAGCATTACTTTGAGAGAGATTCTGAAACAATAGTTTCACTGGGCAGGAAAGAGTGCTGGACACAAGAAAAAAGAGCGTACCAACATAAGGATTTTTTATTTGCAACCCTTGAAGAGCATAGCCTTCCTTTTCCTTTGGAAAGAACCTCCCATTTCCCAAAGGAAAAGGGAGGCTATTTCTCAGCATTTCGTGGACTGTAAAATCATACCCTTTGCCTTGTGTCCCTCTGAGCCTCCTCACATTGTTGGCTTTCTCCTTTTCCCTTGTGTTTTCCTTCTCTAAGAGCCATTGGGAATGGCCCGGTCAAGTTCAAGAGTCAGTGAACAGTGCTTCCTGATGTCAGATACATTAGCATGGAATGATTTTCCCTGTGGTGTTTGGGCCGAGGCCCCAGAGCCCAGCCCTGTTCCTTTCTTCCATTGGCTTCAGGACACATGGCTTGCTCTAAGTGTGAAACAGCAGGACTTGTTTCCCTGAATGAGAGAGCACACACTTTCCCCTTTGCTACTCGGTTGGCATGACACAGATGTGAACAAATGGCCCTTCACCTTCCACCTCCATGTCAACCAACCCCTTGGAATAAACATAAAGAAGATTCCCACTCAAACTTCATGGAGGAGAACACAAGAGGAGACAAAATGGGCATTACAGCCAAGAATCCACTCGTTGGGCTGGTTCTCCATTTGCTCTACAAGTAAAAAGGTGTGTATGGCATTTCTAGCTTACTCTTTATCTGCTTATGTGCCTCTCTTACAAGGAAATCATGAATCCCTATTTAGGATCCATTAGGCTCAGAGCTCTGAGGAAGTCTGAACCAGATCAATCTAGCTCATGTGGTCAGCTAGAACTATAATTTGGAATGTGGTGCAGAAAACCTGTTCCATGCTTTGAATGACAAAGACTCTAGAACTCCAAAGATTTTTATTTTCCAACCCATTTCCTTCAAGAAGAGCCAACATGGGGCTTCCCTGGTGGTGCAGTGGTTGAGAGTCCGCCTGCCAATGCAGGGGACACGGGTTCGTGCCCCGGTCCGGGAAGATCCCACATGCCGCGGAACGGCTGGGCCCGTGAGCCATGGCCGCTGAGCCTGCGCGTCCGGAGCCTGTGCTCTGCAACGGGAGAGGTCACAACAGTGACAGGCCCATGTACCGCAAAAAAAAAAAGAAGAGCCAGGGGGCTCCCCTGGTGGCGCTGTGGTTGAGAGTCCGCCTGCCAATGCGGGGGACGCGGGTTCGTGCCCCGGTCCGGGAGGATCCCACATGCCGCGGAGCGGCTGGGCCCGTGAGCCATGGCCACTGGGTCTGTGCGTCCGGGGCCTGTGCTCCGCAATGGGAGAGGCCACGGCAGGGAGAGGCCATGGCAGTGAGAGGCCCGCGTACCGCAAAGAAAAAAAGAAGCACCAATATGGAAACATTCCCAGGAGATCTTTCAATTAGTTCTATTCAGAACAAATGGCAATTCTATTTATCCTGATTTGCTAAAGACATTAGAAATCATTTTTCTCTCCCCTGAAAATGTTATTTTTTTCTCTTCTTTCCTTATATTTTGCCTCTTTATTCACATCCAAAGAAGTTCACCATATTTGTTCATCACCTGATTATTTTCAGGTATTATTTGGATTTTCCTTTCTTGGCTTTCCTTTCTAAATGTTTCTGTTTTCTTTATAAGTTTCTTCAGGTGTCTCAAACATAGTGTTTTTGAGCTCTTATTTTATTTTTCTTTGTATTCATGAAAAAGTACATGTATGATCTGGAATTATCTAATTCTAAACCCCACCACAAAATGATGCTTTATGACTTTTGTCAAGTTGTAAACTGGGAATCACATCAATGTTTCCCACAAGATAACTAATTGTAAAAACTATTAGGTCTTCACCTGACTGATTCTAATTTTATACCACTGTGACATCTGATTAAAAGATGGCCAACTGTCTCATCAAAAAATCTATAAACAAATACTGGAGAGGGTGTGGAGAAAAGGCAACCCTCTTGCACTGTTGGTGGGAATGGAAAATAATACAGCCACTATAGAGAACAGTATGGAGGTTCCTTCAGAACCCCAAAATAGAACTACCATATGACCCAGCAATCCCACTACTGGGCATATACCCTGAGGAAACCATAAATCAAAAATGGTCATGTACCACAATGTTCATTGCAGTACTATATACAATAGCCAGGACATGGAGGCAACCTAAGTGTCCATCGACAGATGAATGGATAAAGAAGATGCAGCACATATATACAGTGGAATATTACTCAGCCAGAAAATGAAACGAAATTGAGTTATTTGTAGTGAGGTGGATGGACCTAGAGTCTGTCATACAGAGTGAAGGAAGTCAGAAAGAGAAAAACAAATACCGTATGCTAACACATATATACGGAATCTAAGAAAAAAAAAAAGTCATGAAGAACCTAGGAGTAAGACGGGAATTGAGACGCAGACCTACTAGAGAATGGACTTGAGGATGTGGGGAGGGGGAAAGGGTAGGCTGTGACAAAGTGAGAGAGTGGCATGGACATATATACACTACCAAAGGTAGAATAGATAGCTAGTGGGAAGCAGCTGCATAGCACAGGGAGATCAGCTCGGTGCTTTGTGACCACCTAGAGGGGTGGGATAGGGAGGGTGGGAGGGAGACGCAACAGGGAGGGGATATGGGGATATATGTATACATATAGCTGATTCACTTTGTTATACAGCAGAAACTAACACAACATTGTAAAGCAATTATACTCCAATAAAGAAGTTAACAAAATGACTTATGGAGTTATATAAGCTCTGGGGTTTATATGTGTTCATTCATATGTTATCCATGACCTATTCATACATATTTACAAATAAACCTCTGCTCAAACCACCCCCCAAAAAATAAAAAATAAAAGATGGCCAACTCTCAATTAACCCTAATAATAATGGATAAGAAGAGTACTATATGTTAAATTAAATCACTTACTGTTTCTATAATAATATCAATTTCCCCCTCACCAGAATGCAGAAGTTACACTGAAGGGTAAAACTGACAGGCTTACTTTTTTTTTTTTTTACCTCTTTATTGGAGTATAATTGCTTTACAATGGTGTGTTAGTTTCTGCTTTATAAAAAGTGAATCCATTATACATATACATATGTCCCCATATCTCTTCCCTCTTGCGTCTCCCTCCCTCCCACCCTCCCTATCCCACCCCTCTAGGTGGTCACAAAGCACCGAGCTGAAGGCTTACTTTATGTTGCTTTCCTTCCCATCTTCTTTTAGAAAACAATGGGCAAAGACAAAGGGAAAAAGGGTAAAGGATGAACATCACGAAAGTGCCATGAACTATCCCTAGAGAGTAAAACAATGGACTTTCGTTGGGACTTTCAAGATTGTGGTTATAATACACCGTGTCCATTCACTGGCTCTAAGCACAGTTTTTATAGCCAGTCGTAAAATGGAAAGTAAAGGTTCATTGTGAAACAGTTGACACATATTTAACAAAGGTAAGACAAGCTGGCCCCACTATAATTTATACCCATTAGCATGGGGTTCAGTGGTGATCCTATGGTAGAGGGCACACCTAATAAAGAACTTCAAAAGAAGAGAGAACAAATTATGAAATGTAGATTAGTGTAAACAGTTTACATTTTCAACGATGGTGAAACTAAATTTAACTAGCAAAGATTAGCAAATATCACTATTAGTTCATATAAATAACCCAGCAATTCTGTAAATGGATACAGATTTCACACGAGTTTTGCCATAAAAAAAGACCCAGTTACTATCTCTAAAAGCTACACTATTTTACTTTTAAAATAAATGAAATGATAGCTCTTGAAAGCACTTCAGAGAGGTTATCTGTCAAATCTACACTTGTAAAGATTTTCCTTGTGAAGACAGAGAATAACTGGATCCCTTTGCCTTGTAATAACCCTCCACAGTTCTAAAAATGGGAATTAACTGACTCCTTAATCCTTACTTTTACAGGTAAAACAATTCCATCCTCGTCAGCTTTTTCTCGAAGAACCCATTTTCCATATCCTTGGTTATCTGGTTACTTTTCCCTGGATCTTTTCCCCATTCCCACTTTTCTCTCAAAACAAGAAAAGCAGTTAGGTCTCAGTGAAGTTTCTTCCACACCCCACCCGGAAGCACTCCCACTTCTTCTAACTCTTGCGTTCTTTTCTTTAGTTTGGGCAATTCCATCAAAAACATAACCAGACACTTTTGAATTCCTAAGACAAGAGATCTGAACACAAATCAAAGATGACAACTAAACCTCTAAAATCATAATAGCCTTATTAAGTGTATGGAGGGTCTGCAAACCACATGAGCTCCCCTGGAGAACATGCTGTTTACCTGTGAATTAACAGCTTTGCTATGAGATAGGCTCTCTGCTCATCTTAGGTCTTGCCCTAAGAGATTATACTGTTATACGCAATATAGAAGGGGGTTGAGCAGAATGCTGTGATGAAGATACTTAAATCAGTTGCTTTTTCGTGTGTTATTTTAGTTGTGAGAAAGTCGGATAAGTCAAGCTCTTTCTGAGACCCCAGAGATCAAAGAGAATTCAGTTAAGGGCAATCGTTTGAAGAGCAACAACTATACTCTTCTTTACCAGAAATTCTGTGAAATGTAGGTTTGGCAGACTTATTTCTGTCATTCTTATTCACATTTCAAATGCCAAGGAAATCTGTTGGAAAATGTTGATTTGACCACTAAAACTTGAATGGCCTGGTGTTTTGCAACAGACTGTACCATGGAGCAAACTGAAGGTCTATCTTGATGTTATTGACCAGTATCACAATGGTCACACGAGTCACGCCCCTCAAAAGTTACAGAACAAATAAATACAACTGTGAATGCTTGGTAGTCAAACTAAAATAGAGACTCTATTCTGTTTAATCAGAGGGACCATGCCTCAGGACTGAAAAGGAGTGCTATAAACCCAAGATTCATAAAGCCCTATCTATTTCTTTATCACATGCCCTTGTGTGCCTTACTACTCAAAGTGTGGTCCTTATACCTGCAGCGTGGGCACCACTGGGGAACTTGTGGGAAATGCAGAATCTCTGGCCCCAACTCCAATTTATTAAATCTACATTTAACAAGATTTCCAAGAGATCTGTATGCATATTATAGTTTGAGGACTATTGCTTAATAGGGGTGTGTGTGTGTGTGTGTGTGTGTGTGTGTGTGTGTGTGTGTGTGTGTGTGTGTGTGTGTGTGTGTGTGTGTATAAATGTTACCTGTAAAATGATTTGTCTCTTAAGCTCCCTCATCAGGAAGTTAAAAACACTAGTTTAACAGAAATATACCAGTTACAACTCTCTTGTAAAGCCACTGGCAAAGTCTTTTGTCTTTAGATGCACAGGACGGCCTATTGCATTAAAGCCAGAACAAGAGTTAAAAGACGGCTCTTGGCAAAACATCAGATATTCCTCTCCATGTCTTACCTTGTCTCGTGAGGAATCTCCCTAGAATTGGCTTTTTTATTTCACTCACTTTTCTACCATTTAGAGTATAGAAGAACTTCAAAGGAGGGCCAGGTGTTCTAAGATTCACAGCTGTTTATTATTTTAATTAATTTACTGAAAGAGTTTAGTTCCCAAGCAGTCCTGAGGAGATTCTGAACACGATGGGAAGAGCAAGCAGCCTACGTGTATATACCCCCAGGATCAACTCTGCAACTCACAGCAAGTGAACTTGGAAAACGTGGCAGGAGGGGAGAAGATTTCATTACCAAAAGTTCTTGGAAACTTCTTTCACCTGTTCAAATTAACACAAGGCTAGAACAGTGGGGATCTAACTTGCGGTGAATTACCTTTCTTTGAAAAGCTGCATGACTTCCAAACCAGCCTGTGGTTTAGTTTTCCATGACGTCAGGCACTGGGCCGAACTTCACTGATAGAACATTTTAGGAATAGAGGCATGGGGTCTGATGGAAAAGGGCAGATATCTAAAGACTAGGTTTCAAAGGATATGGGAACAATTTCTCCCAATTCTAGCTTATTTTCACTGGGGACACAACAGCAATTGGTAGCAATTCTTGCTAGTTCCCCAACCTATCCCTTTCAAGAGAGTACTTATATATTTTCAGGCATCTTAGGGAATCATTTGTAAACGGGCTCTTAAATTTCCCCTTTCTTGTTTTTTCTGCCTAGCATATGTTGTGTAGCAGTATCTGCAGAGAACAGTCTGAAGACCAGTACTGGACATGATTCCTTAGAGTAGTGCTTCCTAAAACGTGGACCAGAAATCATCTGTATCAGAACCATCTGCAGTGCTTGTTACAATGCAACTCATGAGTCTCCAGATCTACTGAATCAGAATCCATGGAAGTTAGGTCTTAGAATCTACATTTTGAACAAGCTCCTGGGAGATGTTACATGTATACTACTGTTTACAGTTTAAAATCAGCTGAATTTTGGATTATGAGAGCAACCCAGCCTATGAAGTATTCCATAACTATCTCCAACATTTAGGTAGGGGTATGAGTGAGCCTGAGCTGTTTTACCATCTTGGTAAGAAGCCAAGGTGTTAGGGGAAAAGCAAAGTGTATCTGAGGATATGTGCTGGTGATTTAAATTGAGGACTGATGGATCTCCAACCCAGGTCCCCTCCGCCCAGTGAAAAGACATTTCCACAACCAACCATAGCACCCAGAAGGTTCTCTGAAAATTTGGGATTAGAACAATCACTGTCAGAAAGAAGTGGGATGTCCTCTAGGTGGTTTGTAGAAATCCCTAAAGGAATACACAACATTCCAATTACCTACCTCTCAGTCCATGCCTGAATTCACTTTGCCACTGATTTTCATATCTTGCGTTGTTTTAGAATTTGCAGCGCCACCAGAATTATGGTCCCATTTGTTGGTTTCTATGCCGAGAAATGATAAGGTTTAAATTTTCCATCCGGATGAGTAACAGACAGTTCTGGTTGAGTGCGCCTATTCAGCAAGCTCTAAATTCACTGTGCTCGTCTTATTGGTGTTTCTTTTGTCTTTCCCTGGTAGAAAGGAAACATTTATTTGAATAGTAGAATAGGAAGGTGATCCAGAAAGAGAACCATCACAACATTCAATGTTTAGAGATGACTATTAATGCACATTTTAATTTAAGCTCCAAAGATGACAGATGAATCAAGCAGTGCACGTTTGTGTGTGTGTGTGTGTGCGGTATGCGGGCTTCTCACTGTCGTGGCCTCTCCCGCCACGGAGCACAGGCTCTGGACGTGCAGGCTCAGCGGCCATGGCTCACGGGCCCAGCCACTCCGTGGCATGTGGGATCCTCCCGGACCAGGGCACAAACCCGCGTCCCCTGCATCAGTAGGCGGACTCTGAACCACTGCGCCACCAGGGAAGCCCAAGCAGTACACATTTTAAACCACTTTTATAGTAAAAGAGTTCTCTTTAAATTCTGTTTCTTATCAACATAAGTCAGTCTTCCATTGAAATCAGCAATGATGTAACAGATTTCTAGCAGGGTTTTTCCACCAACCTATACACCCAGCCCAGATTCATAAGCTATCATCTTGACACCTACATATTATGATCAATAGTTAACCATCTCATGTTTCACTTAATGTGAGATTTCCTCTTTGAGTCCTGTATTTAAAAAAAAAATACACAAAGAATTAAGTTTCGCTTCAAAGGAGTAATAAAAGGAATGTTATGTTTGGTGCAAGAACTAAATGATTTCCAACCTCCTGAAAAACAGACAGCCATAGGTATACGACCAGGCTCCTAATAGGTAGCCATCAATTCTTTTTCCCTAAAATGACCGACTGTTGCCCCTATAAACTACAAAACTAACTACACTCAGAATGAAGTAAGGTTGGCATTTGCGTGACAGGAAGTGAACATATGAACTTTGAGTGACATGTAGCCACTCTCACTTACATTTATTTTTTGTGTGTGTGGTATGCGGGCCTCTCAGTGTTGTGGCCTCTCCCGTTGCGGAGCACAGGCTCCAGACACGCAGGCCCAGCAGCCATGACTCACGGGCCCAGCCACTCCATGGCATGTGGGATCTTCCCGGGCCAGGGCAGGAACCCATGTCCCCTGCATCGGCAGGAGGACTCTCAACCACTGCGCCACCAGGGAAGCCCTCTCACTTACATTTTAACCCTTTGTTCTTTGTGCTCTCAACATCATTGATATGCAAACAGAGATTTATGCTGGATTCCCCTCCCCTGCCCAAATTTCAGTCACTCCACAGAGCTGCCTGTTCAGTGTCTGGGCCTGCGCCTCTGGAGCCTGTGCTCCGCAACGGGAGAGGCCACAGCAGTGAGAGCCCCGCGTACCGCAAAAAACAAAAACAAACGCCAAAAAAAGGCATATAATGGAGGAGTTAATATGGCGGAGGAGTAGGAGGATGTGGACTTCATCTCTCGCCACGGATGCATCAGGAATACATTTACAGATGGAACAATTCTCACAGAACACCGGCTGAACACTAGCAGAAGACCTCAGACACTGGAAATGACTATAAAAATCCCTGCATAACTGGGTAGGACGAAAAAAAGAAGGGAGAAGGAGGAGGAGAAGAAGCAGGACAGGACCTGCACCCTGGGGCAGGGGAGCTGAAACAGAGGAGAGATTCCCAAATTTGGGGGAGACCCCCTCTCTGACCAGGAAATCGATCGGGACAAAATATCTGAGGCTGTTGGAAGAGGGTGAAGCGGCCACTCTGTGGCAGACGGGACAGAGTGAGAAATACACAGATGGTCCGTACCATGGCCCTACGTGCCTCGGACTGGGACATGTGTTCACAGGTGTGCGAGGGGGCTGGGAGCTGGAGCGTGGGGATTGGAGAACAGGCCCGGGGTGAGAACTGCTGTTGGCTGTGGGGAGACAGACTGAGGAGATGGGAGGGAGGAAATCCACAGCAGGGAATGCCTTCGGAGGAAGACTGGACGGCCATGGAAGCAGGGCGCTATTGCTGACTCACATGCAGGGGGAGGAGCCGCTATTGTAGCCTCTCTCTCCCCACACACCGGCGCCTGCCGACGACAATAAAAGAAGCCTGCTCAGGGCTGGCCGTTGCGTGCCGGCTGCCGGGTGCCAGAAAAACTCCAGCCATGGCTGGCCCTCGTGTGCCTTATGCGGGGTGCCAGAAAAGGCCCTCACTTGGGCCATAGCTCTTGCACCCGTGGCTGCTGGCTTCCCTGTGCATTTGGCGCCATGGGGGCTCCCGCGATCCAAGCAGTCATACCACCTCTGCACCAGGCAGCCTCAGGAACAGACTCCTGTGGGTGGACCACATGCAGAGGTGAGGATAAACCCCAAGCTGAACCCCAGGGACGGGGCGACTAAGGAAGAAGATCGAAAATTTTCCATCAGCTGTACAAGCTGCGGGTTAAATCCCCATGATCAGCTAGGCAGACCCTGCATCTATGGAATATCTGAGTAGACAGTGAGTGTTCCCACAAATGAAAACGGGCTAGCTCGGGCAGCTGTGGACTTTGGGGTCAGCACACGCAGAACTGGGCCAGATCAGAGCCTGAGGGGTACCCACAGGGCCCACAGTGGGTCCAGAGAGCAGACCAGAGGCAGAGGAGGGCCTCCCAGGGAGGCGGAGGGGGGCTGTGGCTCACATGGTGTGTAAGGGCATTTACAGTGGAGACCCCAGGGAAATATCATTATTACTATTAATTTTATTATGTTTTGATTCATTCTGTTGTTGGTTCTGTTTTTTTTGTTGTTGTTTGTTGTTGTTTTAGTATTTTTTTAATTTAGTCTTTTGGTATCTTTGTGTCTTATAACATATTTTTTATTTTAATTTTTTTATATATTACTATTTTTACTTTGCTTTTCTGTTGTTCTGTGTTCTTTTCCCTTATTTTTTACTTCTTTTTCTTTAATATACATATATTTTTATATTTCCATTTCTACTTTGCTTTTCTGTTTTTCTGCTTTTTCTGTTTTTATTTTATTTATTATTTAATCATTTTGATCAGTTGGTTCTGTTTCCTTTCTTTATTCTTCAGTTGGCACACAGCTTTGGTTATGTTTTTAGGTTTTTTGTGTTTCTTAGTTCTGATTCTAATTGTTTGATTTTATTTTGGGGTTCTTCTGTTTGGTTGTTTGCTTGCTTTTTGTTTTATTTGGTTCTGTTTTTGTTCTTTTGTGTGTGTGTGTGTTTCCTTGCTTCTGTTTTTGTTTGATTTTGTTTTTACCATTTCTCTGGGGTTTTGTTTGGCTTTTTTTTCTTCTTACTTTTATATATATATTTTTTTCTTTTTTAATATTTCCTTTTAAAAATTTATTTATTTATTTATTCATTTTTGGCTGTGTTAGGCTTCGTTGCTGCGTACGGGCTTTCTCTAGTTGCGATGAGCAGGGAGCGACTCTTTGTTGCAGTGCGCGGTCTTCTCATTGCAGTGGCTTCTCTTGTTGTGGAGCACAGGCTCTAGGCACGCGGGCTTCAGTTGCTGTGGTGCACAAGCCCAGTAGCTGTGGCTCGCAGACTCTAGAGCGCAGGCTCAGTAGTTGTGGTGCACAGGCTTAGTTGCTCCGTGGCATGTGGGATTTTCCCGGACCAGGGCTCAAACCCATGTCCCCTGCATTGGCAGATGGATTCTTAACCACTGTGCCACCAGGGAAGTCCTATTTTTTTATATTTCTATTTCTACATTGCTTTTCTGTTGTTCTGTCTTATTTCCCCTTTCACTTTTCCTTTTTCTTTTTTTTTTCTATCATTTTTTGTTGGTTTGTTTTGTTTCTTTGCTTCATTCTTCCGTTGGCACTCTGCTTTGGTTTTGTTTTATGGTTTCGTGTTTTGTTAGTTTTCCTTGATTTTGTTTTGGGGCTCTCCTGTTTGTCTGGTTGTTCTCTTACTTTTTGTTTTATTTGGTTCTGTTTTTGTTTCTTTTGTGTGTATGCATGTTTCCTTGTTTCTGTTTTTGTTTGATTATACTTTTTACCATTTGTCTGGGGTTTCATTAGTCTTTTTTTTTCAATTTCCTTTATTGCTGGGACGAGCAACTTACAGGTCTTTGTTCTTCGACCAGAAGTCAGGCCTGGGGCTCTGGGGTGGGAGCGCACTGAGTCCAGGACGCTAGATGACTAGGGAAGATTAATCACCGAGAGCTCTCATGGACGCCTCTATCTGAATCCAAGACCCAGCTCCACCCAACTGCCTGCTGCTCCCAGTGCTGGATGCCTCACACCAAACAACAAACAGGACAGGAACACGAACCCACCCATCAGCACACAGGCTACCAAAAGTCATACTAGGCTCACAGACACCCCAAAACACACCACCTGACATGGCCCTGCTCATCAGAGGAAAAAGACTCAGCTCCACCCACTAGAATGCAGGCACCAGTCCCCCCCATCAGGAAGCCTATGCAAGACACTGGACCAACCCAACCACCGGGGACAGAGAACAGAAGCAAGGGAAACTACGATCCTGCAGCCTAGGTAAAGGAAACCTCAAATACTGTAAATTAGACAAAATGAGAAGACAGAGAAATATCTTGCAGGCAAAAGAGCAAGATAAAACCTCACAAGGCCAAATAAATGAAGAGGAAATAGGCAAACTACATGAAAAAGAATTCAGAGTAATGATAGTAAAGATAATCCCAAATCTCAGAAATAGAACAGAGAAAATACAAGAAACATTTAACAAGAACCTAGAAGAACTAAACAGCAAACAAACAGTAATGAACAACACAATAGCTGAAACTAAAAATACTCTAGAAGGAATCAACAGCAGAATAACTGAGGCAGAAGAACAGATAAGTGAGGTGGAAGATAGAATGGTGGAAATAACTGTCACAGAGCAGAATAAAGAAAAGAGAATGAAAAGAATGGAGGACAGTCTCAGAGACCTCTGGGACAACATTAAGCACACGAACATTCAAATTATAGGCGACCTAGAAGAAGTAGAAAAAGAGAAAGGGTCTGAGAAAATATTTGAGGAGATTATAGTTGAAAACTTCCCTAACATGGAAAAGGAAATAGCCACCCAAGTCCAGGAAGCAGAGAGTCCCATACAGAAGAAACACACCAAGACACATATTAATCAAACTATCAAAAATTAAACACAAAGAAAAAATATTAAAAGCAGTAAGGGAAAAACAACAAATAACATACAAGGGAATCCCCATAAGGTTATCAGCTGATCTTTCAGCAGAAACTCTGCAGGCCAGAAGGGAGTGGCAGGACATATGGAAAGTGATGAAAGGGAAAAATCTACAACCAAGATTACTCTACCCAGCGATGATCTCATTCAGATTTGATGGAGAAATAAAAAGCTTTACAGAAAAGCAAAAGTTAAGAGAATTCAGCACCACCAAACCAGCTTTATGAAAAATGATAAAGGAACTACTCTAGGCAGGAAACACAAGAGAAGGAAAAGACCTACAAAACCAAACACAAAACAATTAAGAAAATGGTAATAGGAACAGACATATCAATAATTACCTTAAATATAAATGGATTAAATGCACCAACCAAAAGACACAGACTGGCTGCATGGATACAGAAACAAGACCTGTAGATATGCTGTCTACAAGAGACCCACTTTAGACCTAGGGACACATACAGACTGAAAGTGAGGGGATGGAAAAAGATATTCCATGCAAATGGAAATCAAAAGAAAGCTGGAGCAGCAATACTCATATTAGACAAAAGAGACATTAAAATAAAGACTATTACAAGAGACAAGGAAGGACACTACATAATGATGAAGGGATCAATCCAAGAAGAAGATGTAACAATTGTAAATATCTATGCACCCAATATAGGAGCACCTCAATACATAAGGCAAATGCTAACAGCCATAAAAGGGGAAATTGACAATAACACAATAATAGTAGGGGACTTTAACACTCCACTTACACCAATGGACAGATCATCCAAACAGTAAATAAATAAGGAAACACAATCCTTAAAAGAAACATTAGACCCAATGGACTTAATCAATATTTATAGGACATTCCATCCAAAAACAACAGAATACAATTTCTTCTCAAGTGCACAAGGAACATTCTCCAGGATAGATCACATCTTGGGTCACAAATCAAGGCTTGGTAAATTAAGAAAATTGAAATTATATCAAGCATCTTTTCCGACCACAGCGCTATGAGACTAGATATCAATTTCAGGGGAAAAAAACTGTAAAAAATACAAACACATGGAGGCTAAACAATATGCTACTAAACAACCAAGATATCACTGAAGAAGTCAAAGAGGAAATCAAAAAATACTTAGAAACAAATGATAATGAAAACGTTATGACCCAAAACCAATGGGATGCAGCAAAAGCAGTTCTAAGAGGGAAGTTTATAGCAATAAAATCCTACCTCAAGAAACAAGAAAAATCTCAAATAAACAACCTAACCTTACACCTAAAGCAATTAAAGAAAGAAGAACAAAAAAACCCAAAGTTAGCAGAAGGAAAGAAATCATAAAGATAAGATCAGAAATAAATGAAAAAGAAATGAAGGAAACAATAGCAAAGATCAATAAAACTAAAAGCTGGTTCTTTGAGAAGATAAACAAAATTGATAAACCATTAGCCAGACTCATCAGGAAAAAAATGGAGAAGACTCAAATCAACAAAATTAGAAATGAAAAAGGAGAAGTAACAACTGACACTGCAGAAATACAAAAGATCATAAGAGATTACTACAAGCAACGCTATGCCAATAAAATGGACAAACTGGAGGAAACAGACAAATTCTTAAAAACGTACAACCTTCCAAGACTGAACCAGGAAGAAATAGAAAATATGAACAGACCAATCACAGGCACTGAAATTGAAACTGTGATTAAAAATCTTCCAACAAAAAAAAGCCCAGGGCCAGATGGCTTCACAGGCGAATTCTATCAAACATTTAGAGAAGAGCTAACACCTATACTTCTCAAACTCTTCCAAAATACAGCAAAAGGAGGAACACTCCCAAACTCATTCTACAACACCACCATCACCCTGATACCAAAACGAGACAAAGATCTCACAAAGAAAAGAAAATTACAGGCCAACATCATTGATGAACATTGATGCAAAAATCCTCAACATAATACTAGCAAACAGAATCCAACAGCACATTAAAAGGATCATACACCATGATCAAGTGGGGTTTATCCCAGGAATGCAAGGATTCTTCAATATACGCAAATCAATCAATGTGATACACCATAGTAACAAATTAAAGGATAAAAACCATATGATAATCTCGATAGATGCAGAAAAAGCTTTAGACACAATTCAACACCCGTTTATGATAAAAACTCTCCAGAAAGAGGGCAGAGAGGGAACTTACCCCAACATAATAAAAGCCATATATGACAAACCCACAGCCAACATCATTCTCAATGGTGAAAAACTGAAACCATTTCCTCTAAGATCAGGAACAAGATGAGGGTGCCCACTCTCACCACTATTATTCAACATAGTTTTGGAAGTTTTAGCCATGGCAAACAGAGAAGAAAAAGAAATAAAAGGAATACAAATTGGAAAAGAAGAAGTAAAACTGCCACTGTTTGCAGATGACATGATACTATACATAGAAAATCCTAAAGATGCCACCAGAAAACTACTAGAGCTAATCAATGAATTTGGTAAAGTAGCAGGATAAAAAAATTAATGCATAGAAATCTCTTACATTCCTATATACTAACAACGAAAGATCAGAAAGAGAAATTAAGGAAACACTACCATTTACCATTGCAAAAAAAAGAATAAAATACCTAGGAATAAACCTACCTAAGGAGGCAAAAGATCTGTATGCAGAAAACTATAAGATACTGATGAAAGAAATCAAAGATTATACAAAAAGATGGAGAGATATACCATGTTCTTGGATTAGAAGAATCAACATTGTGAAAATGACTATACTATCCAAAGCAATCTACAGATTCAATGCAATCCCTATCAAATTACCAATGGCATTTTTCACAGAACTAGAACAAGAAATTTTACAAGTTGTTTGGAAACACAAAAGACCCCAAATAGCCAAAGCAATCTTGAGAAAGAAAAACAGAGCTGGAGGAATCAGGCTCCCTGTCTTCAGACTATACTGCAAAGCTACATTAATCAAGACAGTATGGTACTGGCACAAAAACAGAAATATAGATCAACGGAACAGAACAGAAAGCCCAGAGATAAACCCACGCACATATGGTCACCTTATCTTTGCAAAGGAGTCAAGAATATACAATGGAGAAAAGACAGTCTCTTCAATAAGTGGTGCTGGAAAAACTGGACAGCCACATGTAAAAGAATGAAATTAGAACACTCCCTAACACCATACACAAAAACAAACTCAAAATGGATTAAAGACCTAAATATAAGGCCAGACACTATAAAACTCTTAGAGGAAAGCATAGGCAGAACACTCTATGACATAAATCACAGCAAGATCCGTTTTGTCCCACCTCCTAGAGTAATGGAAATAAAAACACAAATAAACAAATGGGACCTAATGAAACTTAGAAGCTTTTGCACAGCAAAGGAAACCATAAACAAGACCAAAAGACAACACTCAGAATGGGAGAAAATATTTGCAAATGAAGCAACTGACAAAGGATTAATCTCTAAAATACACAAGCAGCTCATGAAGCTCAATATCAAATAAACAAACAACCCAATCCAAAAATGGGCAGAAGACCTAAACAGACATTTCTCCAAAGAAGACATACAGATGGCCAACAAACACATGCAAAGATGCTCAACATCACTAATTATTAGAGAAATGCAAATCAAAACTGCAATAAGATATCACCTCACACTGGTCAGAATGGCCATCATCAAAAAATCTAGAAACAATAATGTTGGAGAGGGTGTGGAGAAAAGGGAACCCTCTTGCACTGTTGGTGGGAATGTAAATGGATACAGCCACTATGGAGAACAGTATGGAGGTTCCTTAAAAAACTAAAAATAGGGCTTCCCTGGTGGCGCAGTGGTTGAGAGTCCGCCTGCCGATGCAGGGGACACGGGTTCATGCCCCAGTCCGGGAAGATCCCACATGCCGCGGAGCGGCTGGGCCCGTGAGCCATGGCCACTGGGCCTGCGCGTCTGGAGCCTGTGCTTCACTAGGGGAGATGCCACAACAGTAAGAGGCCCGCGTACTGAGAAAAAAAAACCAAAAAACTAAAAATAGAACCACCACATGACCCAGAAATCTCACTGCTGGCATATACCCTGAGAAAACCATAATTCAAAAAGACACATGTACCTCAGTGTTCATTGCAGCACTGTTTACAATAGCCAGGACATGGAAGCAACCTAAACGTCCATTGACAGATGAATGGATAAAGAAGATGTGGCACACATATACAATGGAATATTACTTGACCATAAAAAGGAACAAAATTGAGTTATTTGTAGTGAGGTGGATGGACCTAGAGTCTGTCATACAGAGTGAGGTTACGTCAGAAAGAGAAAAACAAATACTGTATGCTAACGCATATACATGGAGTCTAAAAAAATGGTACTGATGAACCTAAGGGCAGGACAGGAATAAAGACGCAGATGTAGAGAATGGACTTGAGGACACGGTGGGGTAAGGGGAAGCTGGGATGAAGTAAGAGAGTAGCATTGACATATATGTAGTACCAAATGTAAAATGGATGGCTAGTGGGAAGCTGCTGCATAGCACAGGGAGATCCACTAGAGGCTTTGTGATGACATAGAGGGGTGGGATAGAGAGGGTGGGAGGGAGACTCAAAAGGGAGGGGTATGGAGATATATGTATACATATAGCTGATTCACTTTATTGTACAGCAGAAAGTAACACAACATTGTAAAGCAATTATACTCCAATAAAGATGTGGGGGAAAAAAAGGCATATAATGGTGGTTTTCACTCCTTTTTGTTGTAAGCAGCCATTGACTCAATGCCTGGATCCATTCGTTCATTAGGAGTTACAAAATTGTCACATTCTAATCTATCATTTTGTTTTCATTTGTTGGCTGTAATAATTTTATAAGAAGATACCTAGTGGTATGGTTCACAAAGGAGAAGCAGATAAATGCTTGATTCTTTCCTTTCATCTACCCAGTTTTTAAATAAATGAATTGGTACTTATTATCTTCAAAAGGTGACCAACTAGTGCCATATAATGTTTTATATATATATATATATATATATAAAAATATAATTATGAATGCCCAGATTTAAAGATATTTGATGGATTTCAAGTCTTTGCAATTCTTATCCATTTTGAAGCTCAAACTGGTCAGTGAGAGCTTTGTCTTCAAGTTGGTTCTCAAGTCCATTAGACATGACCCTCCAGTCTTTGAGAGCTTCTTTGCTGCCCGGTATTACAAGGCATTCCAGGCTCATCCTGTATCTCTTGCCTCAGACTTGGGATCAGCCATTTTCCAATAAATCCTAGTTTCTTTTAGAGAGAATGGTATTTCAAGACCACATCTGGGCCCTAGAGATATTCATTGTTTCTGAGTTGGTTATTGTTTCTAGACCTTTTATGTGAACAGAGCTAGGAAATACACACACAAGATATGCATGTATGTTTTTAAAATACAATACCTCATAAGCTTATGCTGATATTTCCAATACAAAACTAAGTCTGAAAGATTTTTACAGGGTTCATGGAACAATATTTATTGAGTTCTTCCATGCTGAATTTAAGTTTTGATGCCCTATTACTTGAAATTCAGTTTTACTAGATATAAAGTCTTGGCACACATTTTATTTCCTTGAATGTCTTAAATATTTTATACCATTTTCTTCTGGCATAAAGCACTGCTGTTGACAAGACTGATGATAACCTACCTGGATTTTCCTTATATATCATACGCCTTCTTTGTCTATATATACAAAAGATTAGGGTTTTTTGTCTTTAAAGTTCAGTAATTTTATAAGAATTTTTCTTGATGTTGGTCATTCTAGATCAATATTCTAAGGTTCACAGTGTGCTTTTTAAAATGTAGTTTCAATTTTTCTTCTATTTCAGAAATATTTTCTGTAATTTTAGCATTTGTTTTATTCCTGTCCATTGGGTTTCTTCTTTAAGGACTCCTGTTATCTGCATGTTTAATCTTCTTTGCCTATCTTCAAATATCTGTCTCATTGTCTTGAATCTGTTTTTCATTTCTTTCCTCATTTTTTTTTGAATTAAAATTTTTTTTCTCCTTTTCACCTTCTATTTCTCTTAGGGAATTATCTCATATTTATTCACTCTTGCATTTCTTCTGATCTAATCTTCACTTTTTCTTTTACTTTTAATTATTTTTTGACACCTATTCCCTGATTTCTGAGTCTTTTAAATTGTGGTTTTTGCTGTTCCTTCATATTTTGAATAATTTTCTTAAAATATTTAGCTTGTTTTGAAATAGTACATTATCCTATTTATCTTTTTTGCATGTCTTTCTGGTATGTTTTATTGCCTATAGAGATATTATTCTTCTCTCGATTCTCTTTTTGCTTTCAGTAACTTTGTATAGAATTTGAACTCAATAATTTTCTGTTGCTAATTTTCATGTAAAATTATTTTCCTGAAATTTTTGGAAGAGAGTTGGTTCATAGAATTTTCTTACTTCACAGAGATCTCTCCTGTATTGTTTCTGTGAACTGTTTTATATATATATATATATATATATATATATATATAAAATGACAGCTAGACCAGTCCTCCTTAAAACTGTCAAGATCATCAAAAACAAGGAAAGCCTAACATACTGTTATAGCCAAGAAGAGCCTAAGGAGGCATGATAACTAAATGTAATGCGGTATCCTGGATGGGATCCTAGAACAGGAAAAGGTAAAAACTTCGGAGATGTGAATACAGTAAAACTTAGGCAATAATAATATATTAATATCGGTTCATAAATTATAACAACTCTACCATATTAATATATAAGATGTTAAAGATGTTATTTAATAGGGAAACTGGGTGGGGAGTATATGGGAACTCTGTGCTATCTTCTCAATTTTTCTGTAAATCTAAAACCATTCTATTTTTTTACATTTTTTTTAACTTTTTAATTTAATTTTATTTATCTTTTATACAGCAGGTTCTTATTAGTTATCTATTTTATACACATCAGTGTATACATGTCAATCCCAATCGCCCAACTCATCCCACCACAACCACCACCCCCGCCGCTTTCCCCCCTTGGTGTCCAAACGTTTGTTCTCTACATCTGTGTCTCTATTTCTGCCCTGCAAAAAAATAAAAAAGAAATAAAACCGTTCTGAAAAATAAAGTCTATTACACACAAACACACACCAAGTTTGCTGTCTAAGACGTCCTGGCTGTTTCCTCCACCCATCCACTTCTATCTGAACCTTCTCTTTCCTTCATCTCTTCAGTGTGAGGCCCTGCGCTGGAAGAGAGCTCTGGTGGGTCCGTTTCAAGAGCTCACAGAGGCTGTACTGCTCCAGTCACTTTAAGCCTTAACATGAGACCCTTGTATCACCAGCAACTGGGGTGGGCAAACACTTGACAAGATCAGCTGTTCTTATCAAGTTGACCTGCTTTAGTTCCAAGTTTCGTCTGTTTTGAGGTTCTTCAATTCTCATATTCATCAAATCCAGCCCCACTGCTTCCCTGTGTTTCCTCTCATACAGATGTCAGAAGGTACAGGTCTTACAGCTCATTTTTTAGGATTCACTGGTTTATCTTGTTTCCTTGCTTTTCATACATATTGTCCATAGATGGATTTTTAGTTTTATGATGTAGTTGCTCTATTTTTTCCTTATAGTTTTATATATATATATAGACAGTTTTGTTGAGCTATAACTCATACGGCATGCAATTTATCCTGTGCTTTTTGTGGGGAGTTTAGGAAGACCTCAAAATCATGCTGCCACCACTTTCCCAACATTCTAAAACCAAACTTTAAGGCAATCATCAACATCACAGGCTACTGAGATAATGAGGATTTTATTATGATAAAAGATCCAATGGCCTCTATAGACAGGCTAGAATGTGTTGTGGGTGGCAGGGATATGGTGCTATATTTTCCCATGTGTTTAGAAGTAGAAACCCTAGGGCTTCCTGTCACATGTGGTACATAACTAGTTCACAGTTATTGACAGTGCTATGATGGCAGCTTTGGCAAGGACATTTAAAATCCATCAATCATTCCAATAATCTCATTAACTTTATTTATTGCCTGCATTTCTCCTAGTTGATCGGTCTTTGAGAAGTTAAAGGAAAAATACAAAAACATACACAAGTGTAATTTAGCCTTCTTCTGCCAGGGCATGCGTACCTGTGTGGGATTTTCCTCCTCTTACCCAAGAAACACAGCTCGGCACTGGAGGAGGGAGGTCTCAATGATACAAAATCCAGGTGACCCTGGAACAATCAACCCACTGTGAAACAATACCTTATATCCAGAAACCCATTTTTTAAAAGTTCTTTAAAAAAAAGAACCCAAACTCTCAAGGTTTCACCTGAGGTCCATTCTACCGTCCATGATTTGGGCAGCACACAGAGACCATGTTATTGGCCCAGGCCCCACGAGCCTGACTCTGCTAGTAACCCTGATAGACACTTTTCACAGGATCTGCTCATACAACAGTCTATAAGCTGCTAACTAAGCAAAATTATACTTGTTAGAAAGAATCCACTCAGCCTCCAGTGACTTCTTCCCCAAGGTGTTAATAAGTCTCACTATGAACACAAATTTCATTTATTCTGTCTGCCTCGCCCATTCTTTAGACAAAGTGCTAAAATGCAGCCAAGGAGAAGATGTACAAGGATCCTCACACAATCCACAGCCTGGATAATCACCCCCTAAATAAAGGACAACAGGCTTCATAGTATTTTATTTTCAAGCCGAAATTGGACCTTGTTGGAGTTAGACAGCGGCTCTTTCTCCCCAGAACGTTCTAAGGATGAGAGGCCACCCTCAGAATGCCACCCTAACACAAACTGACCCCATACACACCACCAGTCATGGTTTGTTTTCTTAAATAGCAAAAGTTTATTTTATTTCACTGCTCCATCAAAATTATTTATCTCATTTATCATACAGTTCCTGCCTAGTGTGTTTTGCCAGAACTAACATGCATGAAAATTATGTTAATGGGCCTTGGACTGGTTTTCACGTACTTCATATAATCAAGAAACTAAACAAACAGAAAGGGCTCTGAAAGGTACCCATTCTACTCGGAAGAACCACTTGCTCTTGGAAGACATGTTTTTGAGGAGAGTCACTGCCAAGGATCAAACCACCAGCAGTGCCCTTAGAAAAGACCTGTTTATTCAAAGAAGAAAACAGACTGAGAGACTTATCATTGTGCCCCACTCCATCAAGTGCTCTAGGTTCCCATTAACCAGTGGTGGTTTCATGGAGAGAGACCGGAAAGTGATTTGGAAAGGATTCTTCACACGAAAACTGACCCAGAGAAAAATTAAGTTTCGATCTTTGAGGAGAAGCCAGCTTGGTGAAAATCACCCATTGCTTTAGGAAATCAATGTGTGTATACACAGGGATGTCACTATAGTGCTGGCCTGGTGGTCCACTTCCAAAACACACTGACGCAGGGAAAAGCCATATTATAAAGAGGTCTTTCTGCTACTTCTGAGAAATGAATATCCTAGGACTTAGTACAAGATGGATCCACATTTTCATAAATTTCCTCCATAAATAGGTCTTATAGAAAACTCCATTAAGCTTGCTAAAGAACTGAAGTTCTGAGGAGCAGTTTTAAATAGCTTTGTGATATTGCTTTGAATATTTATATCTACATGCTATTTTTTATTAAACAACTGCAAAAAATTTCTTAAGAGCCAGGAATTGAGCTAAGTCTGGGATACAACAACTGCAAAAAAAACAAAAAACAAAAAACCCTATTGGTAATATCAAAAGAATGCTAAAATCGGATGAAATCTATGTGTCTAAAATGAAAAGAAAGACATTGATCTACTATGTTTAGTCTTAAATGATAGTATTAATTGATCCAGCAAACCTATGGAGTTGGACTTAGTGGTTAAAATGGCCAAAATACGTGACCTCAAAAGGAGATCAATATGTGATCTCAAAAGGAGATGCAATACGTGAAATGCATAACTTTCGTTCGTATCTCAGACACCGCCCTGGACATGGGCGTCATCTCTACCCCAGTGACAGGAGGATCTTTGTGCATTTCACAGGAGAAATGGTGCAGACTTCCAAGTTTTTATTTTTGTTTTGTTTTGTTTTTGTCTAATCTGTCTTCCATTGAGAACAAGAAGAATTTTGCTTCTTTAAGAAGGCAAAGGACCTACTGTATAGCACAGGAAACCCTGCTCAATATTCTGCAATAACCTAAATGGGAAAAGAATTTGAAAAAGAATAGATACATGTACAATAAATGTATAACTGAATCCCTTTGCTGTACACCTGAAACCAATACAACATTGTTAATCAACTATACTCCATTATAAAATAAAAATTAAAACAAACAAAAAGAATAAGAAGGCAAAAACACAGCTGGATGTCACCAAGCTCAGAAGACCAGGCTGTACATGTGAGAGTAGGCAGTGGGGCAGGTTGTGAAGCAGGGCCCTGGAGACTGCAAGCTGGCCAAGACTCTGCTAGCAAAGTCGGGGCTTGAAATATATGATCTCAATAAAGTAAGCACCCTCCAATAAACCACCTTCCCAACAGTTCAACCCCAGCTAAAACTCCACAATTGCAACTTCTGTTCTTTGACTCAAATTAAACAAGGCTTTGCCTATGGAAATTAAAATGTATACACCTGAAGAGAGGTGGCACATTAAAGTTAGCATTTATTTTGTACTTCAACGCAATACATGAGTCAAATTCTTTCTTTACTGTTTATTGTAACAGGAGCAGCTTGGGTTGGAGGGAGAATGGGGCAGAGGCAACAGCGGTGAGGTAGAGAAGGGGACAAGGGGTAAGAGGATCCCTGGGGTGGAAAGAGAAAATAAACCCTGACGGGGTGAAATAACAGAAATAGAAGAATAAATAGAAATGGAAGCCAAGTCATAACCGTACATTTTCCCCTTAGGCATTTCACTTACAGTCAGTCCTGCAAGTAGAACAAGAGAATAATCCCTCTCTACCCTGCTCAAACTTCTCATAAATATTAGGTCTATGAGTAAGCCACATTTTTAAAAAGATGCTGACCAACTGTTGTACGTCTAGAAAAGTATGACCAGGAGGATGAAAATCATGAAGGATATTTGAGACTAAGTATGTTTAGCTAGAGAAGATTTAGCAAAAGCATGATAATTAACTCAGGGTTTGCAAAGGGAAGGAAGACAGATAAAGATGTACACTTACAAGTGTTGCCACTGACAACACATATAGGACCAATGAAAGGAGATAAATTTGGGATCAGTGTAGAATATTCTAATATTCAGAATCATCAAAAGGGAAATGAACTGCTTCACAAAATAGGGCCCTACCTCTAGATGTATTCAAGAGTCAGCTGCTGAGTACTCAGAGCCATTATAGAAAGACATTAAATCAGTGAGAGCTCTCAATTGCAAGTGACAAAAACTAAATTATACGGCTTAAACAAAAAGAAAATGAATTGGTTCAATGTAATTCTAGATTCAGCCCAGAAGAATCCAGATGCTCAAATGATATCATTAAGAATCTCTATCACTCCAGTTCCACCTGCCTTTCTGTTGGCTTCATACTAAGATGGTGGCAAAGAGAACCTACAACTTCAGTCTCACACTCCACCGACTAAGCAACAGGAGTGGAGTTTCCCATTTCTTGATAGCAGCAGTAATTTCTGGAATTCACTCTAGCTTGGGTCAAGTGCGTCCCCTGAACCTATTGCTATGGACATGGGAAAAGCAGCAATCGCATTAGTCAGAACTAAGTCAAGTGACCACACTGCACAAATCTAGGCGGTCACGGGCATGCAGCACTCTCTTTGGCCGGGTCTGGGTCATGTGCACACCCTTAGAGCAGGAGTCAACAATCCCTCCCTCTTAAACCGTGGGGACCTAGACTTGCCGAGGGAGAATCAAAATGCTATTCATCAGTAAAAGAGGGAAGAGGTTTCAGGGCAGACAAAAATAACAGCTATCCTGTAATAAGGGTTCTTCATAGGATAGGAGACAGGCATACAAAACTTTTATGTCCTTTCTCAGTTAAAAATTTTATTTGTTGACTTATAAGTCACACTTGCTAAGTCAGGAACTAGCAAGCAAACTACTTATTCTATCATTTAAAGCCAAACTGTTGACTTTTTAAGTTACTTAATCCCTTAGATACTCAGTAATATTGACATAGAAAATGAATATTCAAGGAATAGCCTGTTATTTATCTCCCATTATAAGATGTATGCAGACAGAAACCAGTGGTGTGCTGGCAAAATGGCTCTCTGTAAAATAAAGCCCTGACATATAGTGTCCGCCAATTTCCATGGTGTAAGTACTGTCATGACGCCAATTTCAAGCTCTCTACCTGAGGTCCCTAAACAGAGTTGCGAAGAGACGTGAACGTTCTTGTTCCTGAATTGCTGCCATCCATCTCCAGCACATCACTTCACAAGGCTTAATGAATGTTCCAAGCCTGGGAAAAATAATCTCAGAGGATGAAGTCCAGGTTTTTTAAAAAAAAATTTCATTTGATCATAATAGAGTAAGAGATTATGGATTTTAAATATATTAGTATAATATATTTAAATTAAGTATATTAATTTCGCTCCAGTGGATTCTATTCACTATGACAGTGAACGTTTTCAACATGGTATGGAATTTCCTAGGGAGGTCTTCATAAAATAGTTCTCATTTCTTACGGTTTGATCTGAATGATCTTAAAGGAAAACAGAGGCATTGCTAGTTGATGGCTTATTATGATACCTCCAGACGTGTCTGAAAAGCCTAAGACCCCTCTAAACTGGTCCACTTTTTGTCAGAAAGAACCAAATCTAATGGGAAATAAAACACATGTCTATAATGGTTTATCAATGACTTGACTTCTTTGTGATAAATACAAAAATCCCACAAAACCAAATACAACTGTGTATGAATGTCACATGGCAGGCTTTCGGCAAGAAGGGAAGTGGCTATGAGGAACCGGTGCAGAACACCGACAGGCGAGAACACTAAAGGTACCTCTAGCAGAGTTTCTTACTATGAGTCCTCCCAAAAGGCTTCAGTTCAAACTTCAAGCATCCTACATGTCCCAGATAGACAATGGCACTATTTTAAAGGGATTGCTCGGGGAAAGCACTGGCCGCCATTCCTGAGAGCTTGTGGACGCTGTCGCACGGGTGGATCCTGAGATGTCGAGGCCCGAGTCCTGAACTCCCGCGTGGGCTCCTCTAAGCCTATTGTTCCTTTTAGATTCGCTTGGGCCTATCCGCCCTCAGAGCCAGCAGTTCGGGATGGGTGGTACCGCGGCCTGGGCCTAGCGGTGTAACAGTAGCAACAGTGGCGGCAGCAACAGCCCTCGGCTTTCCGAATACCAGCAGCGCAGGGGCCCCGAAAGCCCGCACAGGCGTTTAGAGAAAATGGCAGACGCTATTGTTATTGAAGCAATGCTGGAGGCTCTTTACAGAAGACTTGCCTAAGGACGGCTCACCTCCACTCCCATGAATTCGCCTTCGATTCCAGTGTGAACTGTCAATCATAAGGGCGAGACGTGTGACAGTGTGGCACCAAGCTCTTACAGTCCCGACCCCCCAACAGAAATGGGCGAGGATCTCAGGAATGGCATCGGTCACAGGAAATCCATAGTGGCTGGCTGCTAGCATGGCCACATGGGGCTTAGGCAGAAATAGAGCCATGGGACTGACCAAAGGGGCCGTAGCACATGGAATAAAACTCAAAACAGGACTTATTCATGTTTTATAGGAATTCTATTTAACCACTTCAACACTGTAAATCTGGATAACTTACTAACTGTATAAGAAAATAAAATTTAACACGTTAATATGCAAAAAAAAAGGAACTGCTCATAATTCAACCTTTTGAAATTTTGTAAAAGAGTATGGATATATATATATATATATATATGTATATGTATATATTTCTCAGGGATTTTTTTTATCATATCCTGTTAGAATTTTAGAAATTGTTTTTGTCCTCACCATCAGCAGCCTCAACTATTTAACCATTTTGAACTGTGAAAAGGCAATTTCAATGCAACACTTGGTATTAGTAATAGTGTGGAACCCTTATTTTGTCACAGGTGCTGCTCTATTTAATACGGGTCCTTTGATACATCAACAAACAGTATCACACCAGACTGAGGTCTACAGGCCCAAAAAATGAGTTCCAAGAGGCATCCGAACAAGTAAGGCCTGAGTCAGAGCTCAGGAGCTGAAGCCAAAGCCGGGGTACACAGAATGAAAGATCAAGGGAGACGTGAGGCCTCCCAGGGAGGCCAGAAGAGGATCTGTCCCTGTGCTCTGGAGCTGTGTGAGCTGCTTGTTCCACTTAGCATGTCAGGGATAAAACAAATACAGAACATCCTTTTCAAAATCAGAAATCTGAATTTTAAAATGTGTGGATTTAAAAAAAATTCTGTGGGGAAGTTATTTTTAAGAAAACCATAAAACCCAGAAACCATAAAGGAAAAGATTGATCTATTGAATTTGTCTCAAAATTTTAAAATTCTATAGGAAAAAATACAAAAATAAAGTAAAAAGACAAACTTGAATAAAACTCTTGTAATACATTCTGCTTGGTACAAAAAGATCTTTTATAAATCGGTAGAAAGAAAAGAAAAGAAAAAAAGAAAGGGAGGGAGGCAGGGAAGTAGGAAAGGAAGAAGTAAGAAAGGCAAAAGGAAAAATAAGCAAAGGACAAGCAAAAAGCTTCTCATAATTTTATATACATCACTCATAATTTTAAAATATAAGCATCACTTGTAATTTTAAAAACGCAAAATTTCCACAACAACGAAGTATCCTTTTTTAACCTGCACATGTCAAATTAAAGCAAGCATGTCAGCCAGTGTGTGGTGGCAGATAAATTATGCAGCTTTTCTTGAGGACAATATGGCAAAGCATCAAAATTTTAAATCCTTTGACTTCACAATTTGATTGAAATCCGGAATTCAGAAAAATTAATGAAATTAGGATTTTGACTAAGGAAGAAGCAACCTACCTAGAAATGAACACTATTGTTCCTAGATGATTGATGATGTAATTTATGAGAATGTGAGCTTTCTTGGACTGGCCTGATGGATAGCAGGTCAACTTAGAAGAATATTTAAGAGCAGAGCTAATAAATTCTGCCCTGCTTTGATCTGTGACTTGCTTGAATTGGTTTTGCCTTCGCCTTTCCCCAGACCGATCATTCTGTAGAAACCAAGGCTACTCAACACCCAGTGTATCGCACAGGTGAGCAAGCTCTGTACCAGGGGCCAGGGAGGGGAGAGTTTAGTGTGAAGCAGGGTAATAGAAGAAGCAAATGCTATGTGACTGCATGGGTGCAAGTGGTTTCACAGAAGAATATTACCTGAAATGAGCATTGAACAACAGGAGAAATTGGAGAGCTGCAGAGGATTGGGAAGGGCATTCCAAGGGTAGGAAAGAGCCAGATCAGGTACCAAGAATGGCCAGGAAAATTTGAGACAAGTCTAGAACATATCGGAACAAGAGCAATAAGGTTCCTGGCACTTATCTACATCCATCAATAGACCAAGGAAAACAAAGTTCCTGGGTCTCAAGATATCTTATATTGGTGTGTCCCAAACTTTATACATTTATGACTTTCCCTCAAAGTTTTTGTTGCATGGGCTGATAGACATATATACTCTAACTTTTTCCTTTTAAATCTATTCCTTTTCTCTTCAGCCCCATCTTAAGGAATAGTATCTATGAAATAACAGACTTGGTATGTTAGAAATAGTTCTAATACATGTTAAGTAAATATATAGCTAACAAAATGTTTTCAAAAGTTCATTGTATACCATCTCATATCATACCGTGAACCAACAAAGAAACACATGTCCCACCTTGAGAAATGAGGGTCTTCAGAGATAGTCCCTTCAAACTGAGCAACGTGAAAGCTGTCATTTGTCCATGTTTACATCACAAATGACAACCTAGACAAAACATGAACTGTTAAATTGAATATACCAGATGGCATTTTTAAACGATGCTGGAGCATAACTTAATACACTACAGTGGAATGGGAAATGAACATTTTGAGGGCAACTACTGTGTGTAGTCTGTGCACTCGTTATTTAAAATATCCTATGAATTCCTGTAATAACCTATAACGGAAAAGAATCTGAAAAAGAATCCAGATCACTTTGCTATACACCTGAAATTAACACAATATTGTAAATCAACTATACCTCAATTTAAAATATATCCTCTGAATAGACGTAGAATTTTCACAAAATCAAATAATGTAATCAAGCAAGTAACCTCCTAATGCAAACACCTTCATATTCTAAAACCCTGACAACCTTATATTAAATATCACTTCAAAGTAGTTTGGGCTCAGTTTTGACTTCCAACCTTCGAGGAAGGTTGTTGAATCCCACTTAAAAGGATGACTATCCTCTAATGAGAAAGACCACAAGAAACAAGAAAAAAAGAAAAATACAACCATCAGTTATCTTCCAACATTTACTAAAGGAGGAGAGGTTTCAAAATAGTGTGTCAGCTGGCTGGAATTGTGGCGTGCCTTCTCCTTTATCTGTTCATTTGCTTAAGGTCCATGTATTCATGTCTCTCACCAGCATAGTTTTCTGGGTGACCAAGGAAGATTTTTAACTAGATTATAAATGTGTCAGTATAAACCTCTCTTCATGGAAAACTAAATGACTTATCTTCCATTGGTCACTGAAAGGAATCAAGGAATCATGGTTGCCTTACTCTCCTGGTTAAATGGCTATGGTTTGGGGGATCCGGGCTGATTCTGTTTCTATTCCCCTGTTTATCCCTACACCATACAAAACCCCACTTCTTCATGCAGCCAGTGAGTCTGAAGTGGGACGGGTCTGGAGGTACCAGGAGAAGCATGTTCTGGGGCACTTGGAGAAAACGACTAAAATGATTCACAGTTTGGGAAACAGTCCTCACAATGAAAGAAGTAAAAGAATGTAGATATATTGTGCCTTAAGAGAAGAAGGCTGAGGGCAGAGATAGGAATCTATTCCTAAGGGAAAGGGATGACTGTTGACAGGCGAATGACAAGGATCTGGCGACCATAAGCCTACGAGTGGAGCCACACCGACCTCGACAGGAGATGCTTCTTGTGAGCTGCAATTCCCTGATGCCTTCTAGAACACTGCCAGTGTACAAGAGGCAGGGCAGCAAGCAGTGTAGGCACAGACTCTGAGCCTCAGTTTCCTTGCCTGTAAGATAACAATAATAGTGCCTATCTCATTAAGTGTTTATGAGGATTCTGTTTGTTATGATATGTAAAACGCTTGAACCAGCGTCTGGCACATAGTCCGTGCTACGTGTTTGCTATTGTGTTTTGTTAGTTTTACATTAACTGTAAGCACTTGCTCTATTTCCATCAAGATGAAGAAGTTTGGGGATTAAGTTAAAGTGCATAAAATCGAAGTGAGATGTCGCATATAACAAAATTAGTTATCAAGCAGGAATGGAAATTTTGTCCTTTGGGGTTGGCCTGATTTTGTTGTTCTTTGAGACAGCGTTTCTGAGTTGGTGTGAACACATCCTTTCTAGAGGGTAGGGTGCATACAGGATGACCCATTGAGTTCTTCACACCAGCTGATTTGGTACCAACAATGTGACCACACCAGCCCTGGACAGAGAAATTTCTCCTAAATGTAGCTCATAAGAAACATCTCCTGTCAAGATCTATGTTGTTTTACTTGAGTGCATATGGCCAACAGACCTTTACTCTCTACCAGTCAGTAAACATGTGTGATGGCGGCTCCCTCTATGGCAGGAGGGGGTGAAGAAGTGTCTCTGAATCCAAACTTTACAAAGGATGTGAGCAGGCTCTGTGTGTCTCTGCTGTCCATGTCAGTCAATAAAATTAGATCCTTACATCTCCCTTTCCTTGAAGGCATTTAATGAGTTACATATTCATTGCTTTAAGAAGCACACTCGAGTAACAATACAGCTTGTGGGCAGAAAAAAGAACTACTCAGGCTGGGTTTTGATGCCATAAAAACTTGGTGATAGGAAGTAACCTCAAACACTGGTGAAATCTTCTGAACGAAGTGGGAGTCTGCGTGCTGAAAGGCTGCAGGATCCCTTCCGAGGGGGAGCTGCTCACTGGTAGACAGATGTGGCTCAGTGGGTGTTTAAATCCTGGAGATCCTTGACATTTTCAGATTCAACTATGCATAGTAGACCACTGGGGAGCAACCTCAGGGGTCTATGCCGTGTAATCATTTATAATTCTGCTGCAAGGTGGGAGCTCCTGACAGGCCACATAGGTAGTGATGGGACATGGTGATCTACCGTGTGGGGCAGTCCAACATATTGTCAAAATTGGGACCAATGACGTACTGGACAAATTGGGACCACTTTTGAGAATAAAATTGGTGCTATTAATAATTACAACAAGACCATAGGCATAAACTGAGTCTGTCTTGGGCAAGGAGAGACATATAGTCAACCCCACTCAATGTCCAGCACTGGAATCCTCTTTTTGCATAAGCTGCATCTCTGATGAATTACTTTTTAAAAATTTTTTCTTTACTTAAAATAGCAATAAAATGAGAAAGAAAATTTGAATTCAGTTTGGTTAACTTGTATGTAGGTTTGCAGACAAAACAGCTAACTGCAGGAAGGCAGGGGGATATCGAAACATGTCCATTTTGGAGATTCATCAAAACCTTGCCCTAGAACCTTTGTGAGTCTCCCAAGAATTTACTGAATTTTCAAACAGAGCATAAATCTGAAGATTGTATGTCCTAACCCTATTTCTATCAAATTGGGTCAGGACGCAAATAACAAGATGACCACCTGAGTACAGCTCCAAACAACATCACAAGGGTGTGTTCTTCATATCACTAAAGTAAAATGATTAGTGGGTCACTGGTGATATTGATGTCTCATAAGAAATGAATCATTTAACTTGGAAAATTTTGGAATCTTCATATAGAAGATTTTATATGAAGGGCTGTTTTTATATGCTTCCATCATATAAAAACAGCCCTACTAAGGCTTCTGGGTAAGAGGAAAGAGGCCAATAATTAACATACGCTGTACACTCACTGTGCCGGGCTGGTTTGCTAGACTCTTCGTAGATGTGCTCTGATTTAATCTCCACAACTCTGTAAAAGAGATTTTATCCTCACTTAGATGCTTGAGAAGTCAGGAAGTTTGCGTAACTTGCTCAAGGAAAGTCATTTATATTTTCATTAAACACTTTTACACAATCGTGGTCAGAAGGCATGCTTAAGGTTGGCAGCAGATAATCAACTTTCATCTTCTCTTCACCTGGGAAGGGGAAGAATAATTATTTGCTGCCTCTGAGAAACCACTACTATTCAATCTGTCACGCACCGACAAAATTGAAGAGACGAATTAGACTAAGATCAGTGCTTTCCTACAAACTAACCTCTCTATGTATTGGCTGTCATGTTGTTCCTCCATGTAAGTTTTCAGGAAATCTGGAGGAATTCTGGGGCATCCTAAGTGACATAAACAAGGCAGTGGTTTGCAAATATTTTACTACCAATATTAAGAAAGTCCCACTTTGGGTCATCTCTTTCCTAGTCTTCAACATCTGTGCTGAGTCATTAAAATGAAGAGGAAGAAATTGGCATTAAGAGGTGTAATGGGAAGAAACAGTGGCTATCAACTGCAGCCAAGAAGTAACTGAAAGGCACTCTGTTACAAATGCAATGATAAAGAAGCATGGAGAGCACCAGTCTATTTTAAAACTAGATACCAACGTGCGGTAGGTGACTCCCGGATGAACTCGCTTTAGGTTAGATGGTGAACAGACTGAGATTTACACTGTAGTAATTACCTATAATTATTATTTGGATTTTTTTAACATAAAAGGAAACAGGATATAGCTATGCTGCAATAATCCACTTATATACTGTTTTCATTAATTCTGTCTAAGATAGGAGATGGGAGGGTGTGAAGAAGAATATTCTTCAGTCAAAGCTTTAAATGAAAATATGTCTCGTTTGGGCGCTTCCCTGGTGGCGCAGTGGTTGAGAGGCCGCCTGCCGGTGCAGGGGACACAGGTTCGTGCCCCGGTCCGGGAAGATCCCACATGCCGTGGAGCGGCTGGGCCCGTGAGCCATGGCCGCTGAGCCTACGCGTCCGGAGCCTGTGCTCCGCAACGGGAGAGGCCACAACAACAGTGAGAGGCCCGCGTACCGAAAAAAAAAAAAAAAAAAAAAAAAAAAAGTCTTGTGTCCCCACAAGTCAGATTAATAAAATGATCTGGGATTTTTAATGCATATATGAAACACTGGAAGTCTGGCACTGGCAGATTTCAAAAGTAAAAGAGTAACTTGACAAACCTAGCAAAGATCTGATCTATGTGCCCACCTGGGCAGTGTGTTCAAAGAAGAAAAAATGTTTTTGGCTGACTTTCTCCAGGACACACCTTCACTCTGGAAACTCCTTTAGTAGAAACAGACTTCCCACTCATCCCATGCCCTCTGGCAAACTCCGGCTCATCAGTCAAGATGCAAAAAAAAAAAAAAAAAGACAATACAAAATTTTCATAGGATTTGGAGCAACTGAAACTCTTATATTTTGATGTTGGGAATATAATATTATGCAATCACTTTGGAAAACAGTGTGGAAACTCCTATACATTAAACATACAATTACCTTATGTCTATTAAAAAACTCATAAAAAAAAAAAAGAAAGATGCATCTCAAATGTCACGTCTGCTGTGAAGCGTTCTCCAGCCCCAAGGCAAAGGTTTGTGATCTCTTACTGAGTTCCTTTGGTCCCTTGTACAGGATACCTTTCCCACGCTCTAGCACACCACGTTAGCATCAAGAGTGGTCTGCCTCCAGCACATCATCCCACTGACCCCGGGATGATTCTAGCGACCTGAAGGGTTAGACATGGGATCTGTGCCTCATTCAACATCCAGGAAAATAATGTGCACACTTAGTAGAAGGCTTCTGTTCAGTACAGGGCAAAGAAGTAGCTTGCAAATAAATGTTCGTGTGTGTGTATGTTGTCCACTAGGCTGTGAGTTCCCTGAGCCTCGGTTTTAGGACTTATTTATTTTTTTGTAATCTGTGCTTATATAATACAGATTACATGTGCCTCATACATAAATGTATGTTCATGCAATAAACTTCAGTGAAAATAATGTAACCACTCTCTTCTTCTAAAAATGCCATTTCTCAAGTCTCTATTTTCTAGAATCCATCCAGATTTTTAAATGTTTTTATTTTTATTATAACTGAGGTAGCTTCCAATTTTTTTTTTTTTTTTTTTTTTTGCGGTACGCGGGCCTCTCACTGTTGTGGCCTCTCCCGTTGCGGAGCACAGGCTCCGGACGCACAGGCTCAGCGGCCATGGCTCACGGGGCCCAGCCGCTCCGCGGCATGCGGGACCTTCCCGGACCGGGGCACGAACCTGCGTCCCCTGCATCGGCAGGCAGACTCTCAACCACTGCGCCACCAGGGGAGCCCTCCACTTGTATTCCTAATAGGCATCGCAAGACTGTCATGGCCAAAACAGAGCTATGGATTTCACCCTCACCCCACCCACAAAATTGATCCTCCTCACTTTTCCCATCTCAGTATCTTCAATATGTATCTTGTATCTCCAATCTCAAGTCTGACCATGGCCATCACCCTGGTCCAGGCCATCATCATCTCACCTGAATGACTTCCATCTAGTCTCCCTGTTCCCATCCTTGTCCCCCTAAAAGTTACAGAGCCCTTCAAATAGTAATCATATCATGTTAGTCCCACACTCAAAAGTCTCCAATCGTTTCTCAAGATACTGAGAACGAAATCCAAGCTCCGTCTCAGGGGCTCCAATGTTCCACACAATCTGGACCCTGCCTGCCTCTCTGATTTCATTTCCTACCTCTCCACCATATTCATGGGGGCCACGCGCCTTTCTGTTCCAGGAATCTGCCAGGCCGTTCTCCTCTGGGGACTCTGCATTTCTCCTCTTCACCCCCAGTGCGCTGCCAGGTTTCTCCTGCCCGCTCCATTCTAGTCATGCCAGTCTCAGCCTAAGCACTGGCTCCACAGAGAAGCCTTCCCTGGACAGCCCTCTACAGTAGATCTCTGCATGCTCTCTGGAACATGCACGATGCTGTCTGCTTTGAAAATTATTTTGTTCATTGTCTATCCCCCGCCCAACCAGAATGCAATCTCCATGAGAGCAGGGACCTGGCCTGTCTCATTCACTGCTGTACCCCCAGCTTCTAGAATGGACAAGTACTTACTTGTGGAAAGAAGAGGGAGGAATTCAGGGGAAAAAAACCCCACAGTGCCAGTGGGAAGCCTGAATTTTAGCACAGTCATCAGGAAGCGGCTGTTCTGTAGACACATGATGCTTTCTTTGTTGTCAGCCACAGGAATAAGCGAGGACGACACACAAAGAACAATCCGGTGACAAATGTGCAACAGTTTGCTCTGTGGCGACATCCCCGACACGGAAGTGTGTGTGTGCTGGCAGAGCAGATGTTCTCCAAACTGCCTGAAGGGCCAACACAGCTGTGCTGGACATGTGGCCTGCTCCAAAGAGTGGGCAGGACTCTCACCTCGTAGAATAGATTCTCACTGACTGAAAGCACTGTAGCAGACACAAAACGTGCTGTACCGAAGAGACAGCCCGACCTTTCCGTACAATGGAAAGAGGCTGAAGAATTTATCTATTTCAGAAATTAGGAATCTTGATTCTACCCTGACCCAAATCTGGGTCACTGTGACTACTCAGCTCCCACTTCAGATACATATATTTTATTTACCTTTGGTTTCTCAAATTATGTCCTCCTGATACTGATATCACAGGCCCGAGCCCCTTGAGACACAGCTAAAATGGTGTTTATATACCAAAAACACTCCAAAGGCCATCCTACAATGAATTTCATTGCTTTTGGACATTTTAACGTCCAATGCAAAATATGACATGATCTGTGTAATGAATATGTGGTAACTGCTCATTCCTTGTAGAATTATCAGAGCCACCGGCATGCACTAACCCCACAGCAGTTAACGTGGCTGTAACTCCTTAGAGACTGATCCAGCCTCCTCTGTAGAAGCACATGATACTCTTAGTTGAGAATCTAGAAGACTGTTTACTCGCTCCCTCCGTCACCATCCGCCTCATCTAAAGATATCTAATTTTTTGCTTGCCAGTCATTTCTAGGGGAATTAGAAGTGCTCATCCTGCTTCTGGTTGAGTCCTTAATTTCATATGGTATGGAGGAAGCAGGTGGGCTTTGAAATCATGCACACTGGGTGACCTGGACACTTCTGCCGTCCATGATTTCCTCTGGTGTTTGATATCTCTGTATTTGGCCCTTCCATGATCAACAAGTCACAGTTTGGCCATCACCTATCACAAGCAGGAACTGCTTCTCTGTGAAGTTCCTTGTGTCACACAGCACACCTGATAGTGACAGGGGCTATGGCGGAAGAGATCCACCTCAAAGTTCTGTGATGAGGTTACTGGAGCAGGGGAATGTGACTGAGAGTGAAATGAAAGACAACATCCAATGGAGCCAAGTTTTGAGATGAGACAGTTAGGAATTCAAGCTCTGAAATCAAAATGCCAGATTTTGCCACGTACTGGCTGTGAGATATCAGATGACTAACAACTTCCATAGTCTCCATTTCTGAAAATGAGAAAAAATATAGCACCTACCTTGTAAGCTGCTGAAAAGGATTAAATTAGGTAATATATGTGAAGGGTTTAACATAGTCCTGGCATATGGTAAGTAGGTCAATAAATCTTGGCTTTCACTTTAGCAATACGGAGAATTTGAATTTCCAGATGCCATCTACTGATAAATGGTGATCAAACGCATCATTAGTTATAGTTTGACGACTTCATTGGAAGGATTTGGTCAAGAAAGTCCAAGGTTCTTCCTGCCCTGTATTTCCAGTATTCCTGGAAGGGTTAGAGGAAGGAGGGAGTGTGCCAGCAGAGGCATTATTCCACAAAACCAATTACCTGGGGGTCTAACACACAGGTGCCCTGGCATGGGTACTATATGAAAAAGTAATGACAGAAATACCCACTTCATAGGATAACTGTAAGAATTAAGTGTGATAAATTACTTGAAACTACCTGGAGTCTAAGAAGTCATTTTCTTTTCCTCTTTCCTTTGCATGGTTTGGAAAATGTTTCAAGTTTTTATTTGGTAGCTTACAGAACGTTTTTAACCTAAAATCTAAAGAGATTGTTTCTTTCCATGATAAATTCTTGGAATGCTATTGTTTATTAAACATTTTTTTCTACTAATCTCCCCTTCCTTTTCACTCTTTGATCCTTTCTTTCCCCTATAGACCCTCCATTTCTCACATTCCTTTAATTTACATTTTGTTGCAAAATCCTGGTGAGCTTTATTGTGGCACCAACCACAGAGTGACTTTTTTAAATGGTCAGTTTCTACAGAAAAGAGTAGAATCCTAGCAAGATGCATCCTGCCACACTCTGATAGACACCCTTTTCTGAATTAAAAAAAATGGCTCTTTTGGTATTCTATGCAAATGAACTTGCATCTAAGTTGGAAACACATTTAACTGTCTCCTCAAGCAAACATGTCTTTTCAATGTCAGAATTCTTGAAAGCCCTTGAATAAAAATTCACTTCCCTCTAGAGTTGTATTGATGTATTTTTAATATTGCTATATTTCTTTTATTGTTGCATAAAAATGCATTCTAATTTTGTTTGTAGTTTATAATAAAAAGGAACCAAGGGAAAAACTAGTGAGAGTCTATTGAAAGAGTTAAATCATTTCCCTACAGCTTTCCTAAGCGGAACTGATAGTCTTAGCCTGACTTAGAGAGCTGGAATAGAAAGGCTGCCAACATCTGTTTTGGTCAGAGACAGATAAAAGAGACGAATTCATAGCGGGAATAACCCATGTATGGCATTCTGTATTCCATTACCCTTTTCACAAAAAAATACGCATGATATAGATAGACAGATATATTTCTACCTAAACTTTTCCACAGTGAGATGAAAGAAAGGTGAAAGGCTCAAAAGGGTTATGACTGATTTATTTACCTAGAATGAAGCCAGGAGGCATGGTACATCAACAGTACCACCACCATCTTGCAAGGTTGGGTCTCAGACATTTAGCAAAACTGATCTTAAAATCTAAAAATACAGAAGTGAAAATAACTTTTCAAATACCTGTGGAAACATAGGTCAGTGCTGACATAAACAACTGAAAGGCAGGAATAATGCAAAGCCCTCATTTTATCCATTCGTTTCAACTTTCTCTCCATTAAAACTAATTCAAGAACTGCTAACACAGAGCCAGATGAACTCGTCTGAGACCCTCTTTTCTCATTATCAACAAAGGTGCTAACAGGCAGGCAACAGAAGGAGTAAGCTATGTGGAAAACTGATGAAATGCGTCAGCCACCTAGAAATAATCAGGACTTTCCTGAATCAAGAGATCAACACCAGAAGAAAAAAAGAATTTTGCATTTGACATGAGTGCAACTGTGGAGGTGGGGAGAGAGATTTGGTTTCTTCGGTTGGTCAGTTGGTTGGCTGGCTGGGGATGAAGACTGTCAGATCCATTTCCTACCTAAGAATCCACAAAAATCCCTCAGTAGCCAGGGTCATCAAGAAATGTGTTGAACTCTGAATTTACTTCAGACAAGTAGTTCAGGTTTAAAATCGATTTCATTTTTTGACATGAATCTTTGCATGATTGGAAGTGTTGTGATAAGTAGAAGGTTTATGATACACTTTTGACAATGAACAGGAAAATCTTGAGTCAAAGCAGCCCAGTGGATGAACTACATGCCACAGTTTTTTGTTTTTGGGGGTTTTTTTGGAAGTACACGGGCCTCTCACTGCTGTGGCCTCTCCCATTGCGGAGCACAGGCTCCGGACGCGCAGGCTCAGCGACCATGGCTCACGGGCCCAGCCGCTCTGCGGCATGTGGGATCTTCCCAGACCGGGGCACGAACCCGTGTCCCCTGCATCGGCAGGCGGACTCTCAACCACTGCGCCACCAGGGAAGCCCCATGCCACAGTTTTGACATCCAGAGCCTGTGATTCCCATGAGAGGAAAAGCTCCACCTTGGATACTCCAAAAGCAAAGGGGACGGGCACTCTTGTTCTTCTGAAGGTTTGAATTCTCTTCTCCTACTTAAAAATTAAACATGAGCTCTTCATGACTAATCCTGCTCTTTCACTCTTCTACCTCTTTCCTTCTTTCTTTTCTTCTTGGTCCTCTTTTTCACCCTCCCTTTCTCTCTGATTGCCTTGGAAACTGGTCACAGTCTAGGTGGGGAAGATGTCTTATACCTGAATACTGGAATTCAAGCTCATTGGAGGCTGAGACTGTACAATGAGCCTGTGACTGGGACCACCCCAAGGTCCCATACTGAGGAAGTAGCTATGTCAGAGGAGAAGCAGCTCTTGCACAGGGACGGTCAGGCTGATGTGGTATATTGTTTCTTATTCCTCAGAATCTGAAAACATTTGCTTATGAGCAACTGTCTTGTTAAATAACGACTGTAGTATTTAATACTCAGAACATAGTATAAATGTTTTATCTTTCTGAATTCTTTAAACATCTAGAGCCTTAATTAATCAGAACTCAGTGAGACGGAACATTACCACCACCCCACCTCCCCCAAAAAATTGTTTTTAGAACTTTTTGGTCATCCCACTTAATGAGAAAGATATAAACTTGAAGTGATTCACAGAGACCACAGACATGATTGATAAAAATGTCTCCATGTGCACTTAAGACAGTAGACATGCAGGCCAATCTCTTAAATCTTCTACAGGCAGAGCATACAATACTGAACACATTCGTATTCGGAATCTTAATCCTGAAGCAGAACAGAGCCATGATAATGGAAGAAATATTAATATGTTCTCTGTTCTTACTAAAGCAAGAAAAACTGCTACTGCCCTTCAGAAAGACTTTCAACAAGAGAGAAGATTCTTTTTTCTTTGCATTCCAGATAATTGAATTTCTTTTTTCATCTGCCAAAGAATGTCAGTGCTCTGATCCTTCTAAGAAATCTGGGAGTAGTAGCCTGGAATTATTTATGATTTATGCCTACTGCCATCAAGGATTTGAGGCCTGGAAATCAAAGAATTGATACGAGCAAGATGCTAGACTCTACCCTTGACTTTTGGACCAAAGATGTGTGCTTCCTTTACTCTAACTGTAGAACAAGAGACAGAAAGTGATAGGACGACAGAGTCTGAAGGGACCTTTACTCCTGGAAACTGTAGATCATTTTACAGAAAACTAAGTCCCAGAGAAGTAAAATAACCTGTCTAAGGCCAAAGGGCTCAGCAGCAGCAGAACTGGGAGTAAAACCAGGTCCCCTGACTCCACATGTTTTCCCACTGGCCCAGACAATCTTGCGTCTGTTCAGGAACTGTTATCAGGCTGAGACCATTTTGTAAAGTCTGTGAATGCTGGAACATGCCCTGGAAGTACAAAATATTATCCAATTTTCCTTTAAATGCCAAGTTCCACCCTGATACTTAGACTAATACATAGGGCACCTCAAACGGGTCATAAACCAGCACCTCAGCTACCATGCGGCCACCATCATGTTCTTCCTTTCCCTGGCATTGTCCCTGGGGTTACTGTCCCTGGAGAAGCCATTGATCAAATGGGGTCCAACGAGCCGCTGCCTCTGAAAGCATCACGCCCACCATTAGGCTTCCAGGTTGCCTTCCCTGGTGGTGAGGGTGGGGAGCGGGGGGGTAGTCTGGCTCCTATGCTGTGGGCCAGAGCTGGCGGCACTGGCAGATACCAGACTGTTCAGCTGGGGGTGCGGGTGCATAGAAAGGAGGGATAATAGGCTGTAAACTGAAGAGGGCCTGAAGCATGTGTTGGGAGATGGAATATGGCCCCATGGTTCCAGGGTACCAGAGAAAAAGAATGCCACAGGAAAGCAGCCCAAAGAAATAGCTGGATCTTTTGCTTTTCCCATGGAGTCTTATGCATAAGATCCACCCTTAGGGCCAGTGGGGTGACGGCTAGAAAGACTACCTCTTCCTTCCCTTCTGTGCCACCTCAAGCAGGCCAGGTACCTACGTCCCTCACTTGTGCCACAGCTCCTCCTTCGGTATCTAACACGGGAAACTTCGGCTCTGGGAAAACAGAGGAAAACTCCAAACACGAGTAGGAAACAACTCTATTTGTGGGCAGTGGTGTGCTAGAAAAAGTTTAACAATCAGCTCTCTGGGGGAAAAAAAAAGTATGCATAAGTTTAGTATAAATTTTACTGATATAAAGAACGTGTGGCTATAATTTATAAATATAATAAAATACATAAACCTGTATTATAAATTCTATGTAGACAATTGATTTCTCACAGAATGCTTTCCTTGATTTTTATCTAAGTTTTGTATCCTTAGCCAACCTACGGTTGCAATTATCAAACAAGTATAATTTTCACAGGAACGCTGGTTAATATTTTCATGTGTCTTGAGTACTAAACATCTAAGACATATATAGTAACCACACTTGTTCATTCATGACATAAGCAACTTCTTTGCTGAATCAGATAATAGTGTTTGAATACTGGAAGAATATTTCCTCAGTTTGGGGGACTATTCACAATGTAATGAGTACAGGTAAGACACCTGAGTAAATTTAGTATACATTATTATTATTAACATTTTCTCCATCACTTTCTCAGGTCTAAATAATCAACAAAACAATAAATCAAGTCCTGATTTGTAGTCAATTTCTGTGATGTCAATACTGCCATCATGCTTATTTCAAACCACCTATGTGACGTCACTGAAGGTGGGGCTGTGAAGAGACACACAGCAGCACACTGTTACATGACGTCCTCTGTACAGGTGTGACAGATGTAAGCGACCTCAAGAGCAGAGTATATTATATTGAAAAGTAGTAAAATAATTAGAAAGTGGTAAGTTTAGGGTATTTGCTACCTTTGTTTTTAATATAACTTATATAATTGTTAGTCTATATAATTTAATTTTAAATAGTGGTTGTGTTTGACGGTTGGCTCACAAAACTCCTAAAACCTTAACAATCAGCTCTCGTAAGTTGGTACTACCTGGCTCCAGCACTCCACTGAGGGGAAAAGACATTCTCTGGAAAATAAAGTCTCAGGAAAAAGATTACTATTTCATGTTCATACTAAGTTATAAAGCCATTTATTAAGAAACTGAATTTTCAAAACCCTTATCCGGTGAGTAGATTTGACATTTCTGTCCAAGCATGTGTGGAATTAGATCCCCCCATTTCCTCCACAGTCTTTAACCACCCTCACTGACTTTCCCACAGACACCCACTGCTCAGAAGGGATTCATTTAACACACCTCATGAGAGCTTCACCTTGTCCTTTCCAAAATAACTCTCCCTGGAGCCAATTTTTTAGTGTAATTTATTCCAAACCTTTGATGGGGAAACTTGTACTCTTGAAGCTGTTCAGATGTGTAGCCAGCGAGGAGCTCCTGGGCCACGTTGGCTGTTACAGCTACAGATGCCGTGGCCAGCCCTGACGCCCAGGGACAACACATGGGTTTATAACATTCCTGGAGGGATAGCTGATCCACAGCCTGTAAATGAATGCATTATGCTTATCCACGTACATGTTTTTCATTTGTGACAGGTATTTTATGGACTGGAGGCTTCATTTAAACGTTACATGATCCTCCTTTAATAAGTAGTGTGAATATTCAGTATAACTGAAACAAGAAAGATGGCCTTTGTTTCAGCATAACTGGTTCAAAAATGAAAGAACTCACCACAGACTAGAGCTTCATCATCAAAAAGATCAGTTACGTTAGAAGGTACGATCACACATCTATCACAGTGTAATCATAATGAAAGAAACATAAATGATGTGAGGATTTTTGCCTTTCTATATTGTCATCTTGAACTCCTCAGACATAGAAGCTAGAGAAATACACCGTGGGTCAAATCACTAACTTGGCTTAACTAAAAGCAAGGCCAAGATGAATCAATTAAAAATGCTAAGTTACAAAATACTTTTTACCAAACACATTTAAAAAAAATTAGTTTGCATTACCAACTATCAAGTAGAGCTCTTACATCCACAGTTTTAATGTCAACTAGGGAATCTATAACCTAATCTTAAAGAATCTGTACCTGTAGCATTTAGCACAATGTCTGGCTAAACCCTCAAAAGGAGTTTCAAGAATGAATGAATTGGGGGGAGGAGTCAAGATGGCAGAGTAGGAGGACAATGAGGTCACATCTCCTCACCACTAGGGCACCTACCAGGGGCTGGTGGGGGACCTCGGACACATAAAGGGACAGGAGGAATCCCTGCGTGACCCGGTAGGACATGGGGGTGAAGGAGGAGGGGGAGGAAAAGTGGAGGTGGGATGGGACCGGCACCCCTGAGGGGTGGCTGGGGGAAGAGAGAGTTTCCCATGATCAGAGGGGCACACCCATGGTGCGGGGACCAGCAGGGATGGGGAGAGACCTTCAGGGGATTGGGGGATCGGAGCGGAACACAGACAGCATTTCCCTCACCTGCTCAGGCCGGGGAGCCTACTGGGGTCCCGGGCCTGAACCTCCGCCCTCCAGGGTGCCCTCCAGCCATGCTGAGCCTAAGCCCCGCCCCCACCCCCCAAGGCCTTTGCTGGCCCACCCCCCCACACCAAGGCCTATTCTGGCCTTTTTTTCTTTTTTTTTTTTTTTCTGTTGTGGTTCTGTTTTGCCTGTTGTTGTCATTTCCTGTGTATATTTATTTTTTCTAATATATTTTTTACTTTTCTGTTTTTATTCTTTGTTATTTTTCTGCTCCTTTTTTTTGGTTGCCTTTTTTGTTTTGTTTTGTTTTTTGGCTGTGCCCCATGGCTTGTGGGATCTTGGTTCCCAAGCCAGGGGTCGGGCCTGAACTCCTGTGGTGAGAGCGCTGAGTTCAAACCGCTGGACTAACAGAGAACCTAAGACTCCAGGGAATATTAATTGGTGTGAGGTCTCCCAGAGGTCCTCATCTCAGCACCAAGACCCGGCTCCACCCAACTGCCTGCAAACTCCAGTGCTGGATGCCTCAGGCCAAACAACCAGTAAGACAAGAACACAGCCCCACCCATCAAAAAAATGAGACCACAAAAAAATATGTTACAGACAAAGGAGCAAGATAAAAAAACTACAAGACCAAATAAATGAAGAGGAAACAGGAAACCTGCCTGAAAAAGAATTCAGAGTAATGATCATTGAAGATGACCCAAAATCTCAGAAACAGAATGGAGGCATGGATTGAGAAGATACAAGAAATGTTTACCAAAAACCTCGAAAAACTAAAGTACAAACAAACAGTGATGAACAACACAGTAACTGAAATGAAGAATATGCTAAAAGGAATCAATAGCAGAATAACTGAAGCAGAAGAACGAATAAGTGAGCTGGAAGATAGAATGGTGGAAATAACTGCTGGGGAGCAGAATGAAGAAAAAACAATGAAAAGAAATGAGGACAGTCTCAGAGACCTCTGGGACAACATTAAACGCACCAACATTCGAATTATAGGAGTCCCAGAAGAAGAGGAGAAAGAGAAAGGGTCTGAGAAAATATTTGAAGAAATTATAGTCAAAAAATTCCCTTGGTTGGAAATAGCCAGCCAAGTCAAAAGTGCAGAGAGTCCCATACAGGATAAACCTTAGGAGAAACACACCAAGACACATATTAATCAGAGTAACAAAAATTAAATTCAAAGAAAAAATACTAAAAGCAGCAAGGGAAAAGCAACAAACAACATACAAGGGAATCCCCATAAGGTTATCAGCTGGTTTTTCAGCAGAAACTCTGCAGGCCAGAAGGGAGTGGCAGGATATATTTAAAGTGATGGAAGGGAAAAACCTACAACCAAGATTACTCTACCCAGCAGGATCTCATTCAGACTCAACAGAGAAATCAAGAGCTTTACAGACAAGAAAAAGCTAAGAGAATTCAGCACCATCAAACCAGCTTTACAACAAATGCTAAAGGAACTTCTCTAGGTGGGAAACACAAGAGAAGAAAAAGACCCACAAAAACAAACCCAAAACAATTAAGAAAATGGTAATAGGAACATAAATATTGATAATCACCTTGAATGTAAATGGATTAAATGCTCCAACCAAAAGACACAGACTGAATGGATACACAAACAAGACCCATATATATGCTGTCTACAGGAGAACCACTTCAGACCTAGGGACACAGACTGAAAGTGAGGGGATGGAAAAAAGATATTCCATGCAAATGGAAATCAAAAGAAAGCTGGAGTAGTGATATTCATATCAGATGAAATAGACTTTAAAATAAAGACTGTTACAAGAGACAAGGAAGGACACCAAGAAGAAGATATAACAATTATACAGACAAAGGAGCACCTCGATACATATGGCAAATGCTAACAGCCATAAAAGGGGAAATCAACAGTAACACAGTAATAGTGGGGGACTTTAACACTCCACTTACACCAATCGAGAGATAATCCGACATGAAAATAAATAAGGAAGTACAGTTTTAAATGACACAACAGACTAGATAGATTTCATTGATATTTATAGGACATTCCACCCAAAAGCGGCAGAGTACACTTTCTTCTCAAGTGCACATGGAACATTCTCCAGGATAGATCACATCTAGGGGTGCAAACCAAGCATCAGAAAATTTAAGAAAATTGTATCAAGTATCTTTTCCGACCACAACGTTATGAGATTAGAAATAAATTACAGGAAAAAAACTGTAAAAAACACAAACACATGGAGACTAAACAATACACTACTAAATAACAAAGAGATCACTGAAGAAATCAGAGGAAATTAAAAAATACATAGAAACAAATGACAACGAAAACATGACAACCCAAAACCTACTGGATGCAGTGAAAGCAGTTCTAAGAAGGAAGTTTACAGCAATTTAATCTCACTTCAAGAAACAAGAAAAATCTCAAATAAACAATCTAACCTTACACCTAAAGCTACTAGAGAAAGAAGAACAACAACAACAACAGCAACAAAAAAAACCCTAAAGTTAGAAAGGAAGAAATCATAAAGATCAGAGGAGAAATAAATGAAATAAAAACGAAGAAAATAAGAGCAAAGATCAATAAAACTAAAACCTGGTTCTTTGAGAAGATAAATAAAATTGATAAACCTTTAGCCAGACTCATCAAGAAAAAGAGGGAGAGGACTCAAATCAATAAAATTAGAAATGAAAAAGGAGAAATTACAACTGACACCGCAGAAATACAAAGGATCAAAAGAGACCACTACAAGCAACTCTATGCCAATAAAATAGACAACCTGGAAGAAATGGACAAATTCCTGGAAAGGCACAACTTTCCAAGACTGAACCAGGAAGAATTAGAAAAAATATAAACAGACCACTCACAAGTAATGAATTGAAACTGTGATTAAAAATCTTCCAACAGGGACTTCCCTGGTGGCACAGTGGTTAAGAGTCCACCTGCCGATTCAGGAGACACGGGTTCGATCCCTGGTCCGGAAAGATGCCACATGCCACGGAGCAACTAAGCCCGTGCACCACAACTACTGAGCCTACGCTCTAGGGCCCATGAGCCACAACTACTGAGCCCACGTGCTACAACTACTGAAGCCAGTGCACCTAGAGCCCATGCTCTGCAACAAGAGAAGCCACCGCAGTGAGAAGCCCGTGCACTGCAACGAAGACCCAATGCAGCTAAAAAAAAAGTTTGTAGTTTTACTTATGACACTAATTTTTTAAATAAACATTTCTCTATTAGTATTATTAAAATTTAGGCCTTCACTAACTTATCATATTTTCTATTATAGGAGTTGATAACTAAGAAGTTACAGTACTCCTTTTTCCTGTCCAGAGTCCATTTCCCTTTCTGCCATTTCCCTGATGTTCTCTTTGGAAACTGTCTCTCCCCTTCTCACAGCGTAGTCCATCAGGCTACACTGAAGTTGACTCCAACCTCAGTCCACAGATGGGCATATGATCCAAACCTGGCGAGTCCGAGCACTCCATCCTGCTGTCCATAGTAACTGCTTTGGGGATGGGCATGTGATCCACTCTGCACCAAAAAAATATATTCCCAAGACTTTTGCTGGAACTATTATGAGAGAGATGCTCTCTTTCTGTTAGTGTGCTGATCTGGTAGGTTGTAGGCCTGTGTTGATGGTAACCACATTCAGCTTAGGGCGAGAACCAGGTCAGGAATGAGCCAGTGCAGGAGAACGTGGAGCTGAGAGCTGGAAAAAGACAGACTCTCGATGGATGACATTCTCTGCACCTGCACAGTGACTAAATGCTGCTCTACTCTTCGACTTTCCAATTTCATAAACCTGTAATTGAGATGGGTTTCTGTCACTAACAACCAGATGAGTCTATTCTACAAGCTTCTCTATGCTTATTTTCAAAGCATATTCTCCTTGTTTTATATATATATATATATATATATGGTTTTTTTTTTTTTTTTTTCGGTATGCGGGCCTCTTACTGTTGTGGCCTCTCCCGTTGCGGAGCACAGGCTCCGGACGCACAGGCTCAGCGGCCATGGCTCACGGGCCCAGCTGCTCCGTGGCATGTGGGATCCTCCCGGACCGGGGCACAAACCCGCGTCCCCTGCCTCGGCAGGCGGACTCTCAACCACTGCGCCACCAGGGAAGCCCTCTCCTTGTTATATTTTAAATCCCAGTGAAAGTACATAGGTTTCTTCAGTTGACAATATGTATAAACTCTTGCTAACCCTTCCGAACATTTTAATTAAGGACTTCGGCAATTCAGAAAGCCAAGAACTGAGTTTTTATAGAACCTACAAAGAAAAGGTTTTTCTGTGTCCCTTGATGGCCTCAAGAAGCTAAGACAGTAAATAACTCAAATCTTGGAAGACTGTTGATTCAAGAAATCCTTTCTCCATACAGGGCTCTGTGTACTGGTTAAGTAATACCCATCACCACCAAAATAATAATAATAATTATTTACATTTCTTAAATCCCAGGCACTGTCTCAAATGTTACTTTCCTGGGTTTTCTTCCCCCAAATTACTCTTTTTTTCCAAAACATACCAAAAAATGTATCATGACAGATTCGGGTGATTATTTTTTTAATTAATTTTTATTGGGCTATAGTTGAGATTATTTTTTAGTTTTACACGTTTAAGCACTTTTCTATTTTTAAAAGTATTTTGATCAACTGTATTTTCAAAACACTAACCTAGGAATTACAATTCAACAAAGCTTCCATTTGAAAAAATATATAATCACTTAGATAATGATAGATAATTCAAATTTACTTTAGAAAAGAGACAAAAGACGCTTAGGTTTCTTGCTGTCTTCTGGGAGCTCAGCAATGGGAGGGTCCAACCTATGGAGAGGAAAGCAAAGAGAACTCCTTGGTGGACAGATATTTTGACAGAAGGATATTGCAGACCAGAAAAATTTCTTAGCAGAAAAGATCCTCATGGTGGTCCTTACAAGCTTTCTGGGAAAGCAACAGGATAAAGCCCTGGTGTCACAAATGTCCCCTTGGATCCACCAGCATCACAGAAACTTACTGGAGTGAGAGGTGGAAGAGCAAAACCTAGGCACCAAGGTGAGAATAGGAAAGGAGGGAAGGGAAAAAGTCTTTCCTCTGATAAGGGATGACCCTTTGGGGAGGAGCATGCTGGATGCTCTAATGGGGAAGCCACCGGTAATTTCATGGACTTGATTTTTGTCCTAGTGATTCTACATTTCCAGGAATATCAGTCTTCAACGTATCTAGATCCACCTGCTTAGATACCTTTGCTTACTTCTTCTACTATAAAGTCTATTTCACTGTGAAGTGCAAGATGTAGTTAAATGGAAAGGTTAAGTGGAATTAACTTTCACCAGTCATGTCTTTTCTAGCCGTTCCTGATCACTTATGATTAAGGCTGACTTCTATTAAGAATAACTTGGGGTCATTAATGTCCATCTACGTTTAAACATTTCAAAAATTTCACACTTACTTTAGAAAGTTGCACAGCAAAATGTTTCTCTTTCTCTAGGCAGTTAATTTTTAACTGAGTGAAAACTTATGCTCCAAAAAAAAGAGAATTATATAAAGTTCAAGGGTGGCTGCCCATTCCATCATTTTCCAAAGAAATCTGCAGTAATGACAGCTGGACTCAAGCTGTTGGCTTCCAGTCTTATAGAGCTACTCTAGAAGAAGCCCAAGGCACAAATCCAAAACAGGCACAGCCTCTTCATGGCTCTGGTGGCCAACACAGAGGTGCTGCTAGCTGCCAACGTCCCAAGAACCACAACAAACTAAGCAGAACACTCCACATAATTCAACCTGGATCCAAACCTGCCCCTGGTAAATGGGAAAGCCCATCAGCTGAGCAGGTCGGTGGCAAAAGAGAGGCACACCAATGACGGAGAGAGCTTTGACATATGTATATACCCACAAAACTGTCACTACAATCAAGATAACAGACATTTCCATCACCCCCAAAAGTTTCCTTGTGGGCCTTTGTAATCCATCCTTCCCTCCACCCTCATCCCCAGACAACCACTGGTCTGCTTCCTGTCACTGCAGATTTGTTTGTGTTTCCTAGAACTTTATCTAGGAAGGAATCATGCAATATGTATTCCTTTTTGTCTAGCTTAAAGCATAAGGATTTTAAGATTTGTTCATGTTGTTCTGTATATCAATACTTTGCTCTTTTTTACAGTAGTATTCTATTATCTGGATATAACACAATTTGTTTAACTATTTACATATTGATGAGCCCATGGGTTGTTTCCAGTTTTATAAGTAAAGTTGCCACAAACATTTGTATACAAGTATTTGTGTAGAAAGATGCTTTCTCCTTCTTTTGGTTAAATACCTGGGAGTAAAATGACTAGGTCATATGGTAGATATATGTTTAACTTTTTAAGAAATTTCCAAGTTGTTTGGGTAGAATTGGTGTTATATTTTCCTTAAATGTTTCGTAGAATTCATGAATAAAGCCATCTGGGCCTGGGGTTTCTTTGTGGGAAGATTTTTTACTATTAATTCAGTATCTTTAATAGGTATAGGTTAACTTAATGTGCTCCCAAGGCTCACTGATGCTCTGTTTTGATCTTTTTATCTCTCATTTTCCTTTCTCTGTTTCATTTGGGATAGTTTCTATTGCTGTGCCTTCAAATTCATTAATCCTCTCTTCTGTACTATTTAATCTGCTATTAATCCCATCTGGTGTATTTATTCTCAAACACTGGTTTTTCTTTTTTTCTTTAATATCCTCATGGAGTATAATTGCTTTACATTGTTGTGTTAGTTGCTGCTGTATAACAAAGTGAATCAGCTATATGTATACACATATCCCCGTATCCCCTCCCTCTTGTGTCTCCCTCCCACCCTCCCTATCCCACCCCTCTAGGTGGTCACAAAGCACCGAGATGATCTCCCTGTGCTAGGTGGCTGCTTCCCACTAGCTATCTATTTGACATTTGGTAGTGTATGTATGTCAGTGTCACTCTCTTTGTCTCAGTTTACCCTTCCCCCTCTCCGTGTCCTCAAGTCCATTCTCTACATCTATGTCTTTATTCCTGTCCTGCCCCGAGGTTCTTCAGAAACATTTTTTTAAATATATATTGCATATATATGTTAGCATATGGTATTTGTTTTTCTCTTTCTGACTTACTCCACTCTGTATGACAGACTCTAGGTCCATCCACCTCACTACAAATAACTCAATTTCGTTTCATTTTCTGGCTGAGTAATATTCCACTGTATATACATGCCACATCTTCTTTATCCATTCATCTGTCGATGGACACTTAGGTTGCTTCCATGTCCTGGTTACTGTAAATAATGCTGCAATGAACATTGTGGTACATGACTCTTTTTGAATTATGGTTTTCTCAGGGTATATGCCCAGCAGTGGGATTGCTGGGTCATATGGTAGTTCTATTTTTAGTTTTTTAAGGAAGCTCCATACTGTTCTCCATAGTGGCTGTATCAACTTACATTCCCACCAACAGTGCAAGAGGGTTCCCTTTTCTCCATACTGTCTTCAGCATTTATTGTTTGTAGATTTTTTGATGATGGCCATTCTGACCGGTGTGAGGTGATACCTAATTGTAGTTTTGATTTGCATTTCTCTAATGGTTAGTGATGTTCAGCATTCTTTCATGTGTTTGTTGGCAATCTGTGTATCTTCTTTGGAGAAATGTCCATTCATGTCTTCTGCCCGTTTTTGGATTGGGTTGTTTGTTTTTTTGATGTTGAGCTGCATGAGCTGCTTGTATGTTTTAGAGATGAATCCTTTGTCAGTTGCTTCATTTACAAATATTTTCTCCCATTCTGAGCGTTGTCGTTTTGCCTTGTTTATGTTTTCCTTTGCTGTGCAAAAGCTTTGAAGTTTCATTAGGTCCCATTTGTTTATTTTTGTTTTTATTTCCATTTCTCTAGGAGGTGGGACAACACGGATCTTGCTGTGATTTATGTCATAGAGTGTTCTGCCTATGCTTTCCTCTAAGAGTTTTATAGTGTCTGGCCTTACATTTAAGTCTTTAATCCATTTTAGTTATTTTTTGTGTATGGTGTTAGGGAGTGTTCTAATTTCATTCTTCTACATGTAGCTGTCCGGTTTTCCCAGCACCACTTATTGAAGAGAGTGTCTTTTCTCCATTGTATATTCTTGCCTCCTTCATCAAAGATAAGGTGACCATATGTGTGTGGGTTTATCTCTGGGCTTTCTATCCTGTTCCATTGACTTATATTTCTGTTTTTGTACCAGTACCATACTGTCTTGATTACTGTAGCTTTGTAGTATAGTCTGAAGTCAGGGAGCCTGATTCCTCCAGCTCCGTTTTTCTTTCTCAAGATTGCTTTGGCTATTTGGGGTCTTTTGTGTTTCCATACAAATTGTGAAATTTTTTGCTCTAGTTCTGTGAAAAATGCCATTGGTGGTTTGATAGGTATTACATTGAATGTGTAGATTGCTTTGGGTAGTACAGTCATTTTCATAAGGTTGATTCTTCCAATCCAACAACGTGGTATATCTCTCCATCTCTTGAAGTTTGATATGGATCTTTTTGATTTCTTCCATGTCTCTCCTTATCATGCTCATGTGTTCCTCTATTTTCTTGAACATATGAAGCATATTTCTAACAGCTCTTTTAATGTTCTTGCTATTAATCTTCTGATCATGTCATTTTTGGATCTGTCTCTATTGACTGACTTTTTTCCTTCTTATATTATGCATTTTCCCATTTGTTTGTATGTCTACTCATTTTTTATTAGGGCTAGCCATTGTGAATTTTGATTGTGGAGTGATGGATTTTTGTTGTTGTATTCCTTTAAATATTCTGCAACATTGTTCTGGGAAAGTTAAGTTACTTAGAAACAGGTGATCCTTTTAAGGTCTGCTTTTAATGTTTGTCAGGCGGGTCCACAATAACATTTAGTGGAGGGCTTGACCCCACAACTAAGGAAATACCTTTCTGAGCACTCTCCTGCATGTATTGTGTTAAGAGGTCTTTCCATTTTGAATGGTGGGAAGATGAACTACTCCTTGCTCTGTGTGAGTTCTGGGAATCGTTCTACCTACTTCTTTCCACTGATTCTTTTCCTGGCCTCAGAATTTTCCTCACACACATGCACTGATTAGTACTCAGCTAAAGACTTCAGGGTACCCTCTGAATATCTCCAGAGCATTTTCTGTCTCTCTCTGTAGCTCTCTACTCTCTGGCACTGTGCCCTGTGAATTCTAGTCACCTTGGCCTCCTCAAGCTACAAACTTTTTCTCCTCATCTCAGGGAAGATTGCACTGCAGTCTGGAAACACTCACCAGGCAGTGAGCAGGGCCAATCATAGGGTTCACTTCATTTGTTTCCCTTTTCTCAGAGATCATTGTCCTGTACTATTTTTAAATAACTAAACACAATTGTTTCACATATTTTTGCCCTCCCCCCCTTTTCAGTTGTTTAAGGCAGAAGGATAAACCCAATCCATCACAGCACAATGTAAAACTCTGATTCAGGGAATTTAATATCAGGTTCAGAGATGTGAACTATAAATTCCAAGGGTTAATATTGAACAGTTCCCACAAACTTCTCAGTCTGACCCAGAGCCTCCCAACCTATATGTGGACCAAGTGGATTCAGTGTTCCTGATAGGAATCCTATTTTCATTTCCATAAGCTAAGATTCAAAGTATTAGTGTGCATGGCTCTACATTTTCAGATCCTAACCCAATGAACTGAAGATATTTTGATATTTTCTCTCTAGCTCTGTGCATGGGGCGGGGGTGGTGGTGGTGGTGAGGGGGGCGGGGGAGTGGAGGAGGTATTCCTGTAAAGACACATGCATACGTAGTTTGCATCCAGCTATGAGTGGATTTAGGCTTAAAATAAAAGTTATGAGCAAACTTTGTTTAATGCACATAAACAGGAAATAGTTACTTGTGATTTCATTAATTAAAATGCTGTTTATAGAAGTACTGTGAAGGGTAATCCTTTGTTCACATGAATGAGATCCGGCTGTCAGTATGAAAAATACAGAATGAGGTCCCGTTAAGATTCATCTTGGAACTTCACTGCACAGTCAGCCAGTTTCACTCAAGAGCTCTCTGCATTTCCCATATCCTAAGATTGGGTCTTACTCTCAAAGGAGTAAGCTCTTGACTGGGCTAGAGCTTTGCATGAGAATTAATCACAGTTCACCTGCCCCCCACCCTGTCCTTTCCTCCGACTCTCTTCCTAGAGCTGCCTTGGCTGCCTGCCCAGACCCTTGACTTGTCAAATTAGGCCCACCTTTTTTCTCATGCCTGGCTAAACCCAAGGCCATCCACCTTTCCTTGACCTTTTGGATAAACTTTCTAGACTCCTGTCTGCCTGTCCACCTGGCCATTGGTTGGCCTGATGCCCAGTATATGTTAAAAGCAAAAGGCAGGATATAGGAATCTACTTGTTTCCTCTGAACTATGGAAAGGCAGCCAAGGGTCAAGTGAGATGGATATGGGACGTATTTATAAAGTTAAATGAACCAAGGTTGCAGCTACAATATTAATGCAATTCGACAAAACACTTCTTAATCCAGGCACTATGGAAAGGTCTGGAATACAAGCTGAGTAAGATGTTGGGTGCTCACCTTGCAGTTTGGGAGACAGGAAAGAAAAGAGATTGTAAAACAGCATATGAGAAAATCACAGATTCTCCCTGCCTGTCTAGTTTTGAACTCTCTACTCCTATTTACATATACGTTCAAACAACAGACTATACATATATTACTGCTAGATGACAATGACACCATGTCCAGACTGATTTCCACAAACAGTTTATATATCTGTCTTTCTGACTAAATTATAAATTCCCTAAGGATAGAGGCCATGTCTTATTCCTCTCCTGTCACTCCCAGTGACTAACCTAAATTTTCCTTGAATTAAAATATATGCAGCTCACATATATAAGGGTCTACTACAAAGTAATAAATTAAATATACAAGCAACATATAATAAACTAAAGCATACCTCTTGATAAATAGTAATAATTCTAAATATTTCAGAAAATATAGTTACAATTCACAACGTTAACAGGTTAATTAACTAAATGATTAAAAGGTTAATAAAAAAAGTTATTCACTGTTTGTTCAAACTTCAGCTTTGATATATGTGTGTGTAGTAAGGCTATATCCACATATAAGCAACTATGGCACTGCTCGTCACCACTCATTTAGGTGATTGACAAGATGACAGCTAGAATTCCTATTTGCAAACAAGAAAAACTTCAAACCCTGCCACTGTTGCCATTTTTTCACCTTTTGGCCACTACTTTCATCGACCACACCTTTACTCTGTATAAAGTTGCCTGAAAGAAAGAAGATAAGCCCAGATAGTTTTGTGCCTAGTAGGGGTAGTAAGGATTTAGCTAACAGCCAAGGAAGGGCAGGAGGTGGAAGGGCCAGTCCAGCTGACCCTATTGGTTAGGATTCTTCCAAGTGACAAAAAGCCAGACCCAAACTGCTATAACAATAAATAAATAATAAAGGAAAAGTGTTCATGCTTCAGGTACAGCTAGAGCAAGGGCTCAAACGACGCCATCAGACCCCGTCTCTCCACCTCGCAGTCCTGCTCTGTGTTGCCTTCATTCTCGGCATTCATTCAGCTCACTGAACAATTCTACCTTTGGTAGAAGCTGACTGTGGTGACATATTTTCTAGAAACTTAACATTGCATTTATAGTGAATGAAGGGTGAATGAAACTGTTCAGCTACTCTCTGCTTTGGTACACTGTAATGTCAAGCCCACTGACAAAAGTATTAATACTTAATACTTTAATTTTAAAATATGATCTAACCAAGAGAGGGGCAGCACCTTCTATTTTGGCAGTTCCTAAAGTCAATGGTATCTTCAAGTCTCATAAATACATACTGTGTTACACAAAATGAAAGATATACAGTTCTGTAGGTCTGCTGATGGATCTGAACCTTAATAAGCAGTACTTACTCAGTTTATCTCTCAAAGTCCATGATGGGATTTATAATCCAGTTTTTAATTACATTTTATGTCCTCAGTTGCCCATTTGTCATGGGAAAATAATAGCATTTAGTTCTGGCCTTTGTCTGCACTGGTCTGTCTCAGCACGTACAATTTTGCAAGGTCATACTGTGTTTTATTCAAGCACGGTGCTTGGTCCAAAGTAGGTGGGTAGTAGTATATTTTGAATGAATGGCCTCCATCTTCAACGGTCTGTCAGTCTAGTGTTTTGCTGACTCTACATGCCTGCTTGCTGTCTCATCCACAGCAATTTAATTAAGTGTTTTAATTAAGGTATAATTTACATATAGTAAAGTGCACCAATCTCTAGTGCTCAAGTATCTGATTCGATGAATTTTTTTAATGACCATAAACCAGCTCAATAAAGAAAGCGTTTCCAGAAGTGTTCTTCATGCCCCCTTCCAGTCAGTACCCACCAAAGATAACTGCTACTCTGACCTCTAGCACTATAGATTAGCCTGTTTATGAACCTCAGATAAATAAAATAATACACTGTATTGGTTATCTTTGCTGTATAACAAACCACCCCAAATCTTAATTGTTTAAAACAACCACCATTCTACTTGCTCGTAATTCTTTGTGTCGCCAGTTTGGCTTAGGCTCAGCTGGGCAGTTCTTCTGTTTGTTCCACCTTGGGTCATGCATATGGCTGCAGTCATCTGGCAACCCGGTTTGGTGTTTTGTGATCTAACAGGTCCCAAATAAATGTCTGCTGGTTTTTGTTGACTGTCAGTTGGATTACACGTGTCCAGCAGGGCATCCTGGGCTTTATCACGTGGCATCCATGTTCCAAGAGGGTGAGAGCTGCAAGCCTCTGCGGCTCAGTGCTGAGAAGTCACACAGTGTCACTTCCCTCACAGTCTGTGGGTCAAAGCAAGTCATAACAGCAACTGATATTCAAGGGAGGAATAAATAGACTGTTTCCTCTTGAGAGGAGTTGCAAAAACTGTGTGCCCGTTTCCAGTCACCACATACAATATGTAACTATTTTTTATGACTGACTTCTTTCATTCAACATCACATCTATGAGATTTATACATGAGGTTGTGTGTATCATTAGGTTGTTCTTCTTCTTGCTGTGTAGTATTCCGTTTTGTGAAAATACCACAAACTATCTACCCATTCTACTATTGATGAGCATATGGGCTGTTTTCAGGTTGGGGCTGTTATGAATAAAGCTGCTATGAACATTCCTGTGCATGTCTTCTAGTAGACATAGGCGCTCATATCTGTTGGGTATATAGCCAGGAGTAAAAGAATTCAGTCACAGGGTATGTGTATGTTTAGCTTTGATAAATATTTTTCTAAGTGGTTATTGCAAAGTGCTGTGATCTAGACGTTTCACAGCAGCTTGGAAGACTATTTCAGCACCACTACCCTTGTGTCTTCTTGGGTTCTCAAACAAAATTATACATTTTTTTTCCTCTTCATATATACTCCTGCTACTCCTTTAATGGTAAAAAATGATTTCATCATAGCCATTTCTTTTTTTTTTTTTTTTTTTTTGCGGTGCGCGGGCCTCTCACTGTTGTGGCCTCTCCCGTGGCGGAGCACACGCTCCAGACGCGCAGGCTCAGCGGCCATGGCTCACGGGCCCAGCCGCTCCACGGCATGTGGGATCTTCCCGGACCAGGGCACGAACCCACGTCCCCTGCATCAGCAGGCGGACTCTCAACCACTGCGCCACCAGGGAAGCCCCATCATAGCCATTTCTTAATTGATTTAGTCTAAACAAATTTCCTCGAGCAATCAAAGTATCAATTCTTTTTTTCAAATCTAGTAAGTCTGACTGACAGGGTTTGCAGCAGCTGAGTCAAACATGATCAGAATCACACCAGCAACAAGGTGGGTGAGAAGGGTAAGGGGAGGGCAAGTAATATTAATTGGAGCCCTACTGTGTGACAAGCACTGTGCTATGCACTCTGCCTGTGGAATCTCATTGAACCCTTACAATAATACTGTGAGGTAGGCTTGATTATTCCCATTTTATAGATGAGTAACTGGGATTCATCTACCGACCTAAAGTCTCATTCACCTGCTAAGTGGCAGAGTCCAGATCTAGATTTTCATGTGTACTACCTAGCATTGTATCAAATAATTGTGAAATAAATATCTTCAAGGCAAGCAAGATCCATGAATTGCAGAAGATCAGACCGGAACCAATACCTTGATTAGCACTCGGATATACTGAGGCTCAGAGAAAGCTAACATGACAGTGTTACAAAATCCACAGCATGTCCTAAAAACACAAACTAAAAAGGTCTCATATAGTTTTTTATGATCATTTTTCAAACCAGATGACCCCCACTAGCCTCAGGTATCGGAGGGTGAACAGCACTTTGCATACACCCAGGAGTAAGGACAACTTTGTGGTTGAAATAGCCCCGGTGCAAGGAAAGCACATCTGAGCCCACACTCATGTCTCCTATTTCCTGACAGCATTCCCCCAGTTCTGAAGTCCTCTTTATTCCAGATGATAACCTTTCGAGCTCCCTGATGAAGCTCTTCGTGCTCTCTTGGAGTCCCTGTTCCCACCTTCCCTGTTCACCGCTGACTCACTCTGCCCCCAGATACAGGATGAGTCTGTCTGTCTCCTATACACGCCAGATACCAACCCCACAGGCTCTTCCGTCTTTGCTCAGCCCTCTCACCAGGCAAACACAACCCATTCAAACACATATACGGGACACAATTTACAATTTAAGAGTATATGGTCTGCGCTTCCTACAGTTTTGTTGCCATAGGGAAACATTTAGTTCTGCCTCGACAAGTGCTATCAAAACAACATGCCTCCACACACAACTGTTAGGTCTCCCATTCTTCAACACACGCACGCACACACATGCACGCATACACCCCACACAACAATCTCTTCATGGAAGTTAATCAATGCCCTTGTCTTTTTCAGTCTGTTATTAAGCAAGGCATGTTTTCTTCTGTCAGAGCTAAATATTTTTCATAATTATCTAGGCTTTTCTGAAGAAAGAAAAAAAAAACAAATCAATAATCTATGCATGCTGCAATTGTCTCAGTCTTTGAGGTACTTTTTGAGGCTGTGATTCACTGTGGAGCTTTGAAGATCACCCACCCCAGGCTAAACAAAAATGAATGTCCTTCTGATTACTACCTCAAAGAACACAGGGCCTGACATCCCCTGAGTTCTTAGGACTTCCACCCCGGGGTTGACATGTGGGAAGTGTCTGTGAAAAAGCAACACTACTTGTTGGAACTTGGGGGTTTATTTTGGAGGGTGGATGTGTAATGATTAGGACAGGCTCTGAAGTGTGAACCCTACACCGGCCATGGGCCAACAGCCTGACCTTGAGGAAGCTACTTCGCCTTCTAGAAAACAGAAATGATATTTTCGATCTCACATTACTTAATGAGATAATTCATGAAATCAGAGTACAATACCTTAGTACGGTACCTAGCACATAAGAAGGCATCAATAAATGTTAGCTATTATTATTTCAACAAACTCTGTCAGGATCACCGTTGCATCTTCAGGCTGTTTCCCAGTGTCCTTTCTCCTTCCTGGGACTGGAATATTGTCCTAAAGGGGAATTTCAACCCTCTGTCATCGCTTCCCACACCTCCTTCCAATTTGGTTCAACTCCTTCCATCCCCACATCATGAATTCCTGCACCTCCCACCAGGCTCTTCCACTATGTCCTGCGGAACCTCTGTCATAATATACATACACACCCTCTTTGTCTTTTCTCCTCAATACTGGTTTGTCCCTGTAGACACCATTTCCCTCACAACGCTTTCTAACAGTGACCACTCATTTTACGACCCATCACTTTGAGATGAGCATACTCTAATCACAAACGTACTTCTTCAGTCATCTCCCAATATCTGCTTACATCTGAAACCAAAGCCATCACATATATCACCCTTCTCCATTTGTTGCATTTATATTTCTTAGTTTTTTTTAATAAATTATACCTGATTCAAATTTTGTTCTTACTCCTGTACTTAACAATTATGCTCCGTTAATAGGTGCATGAAACCCTGCATCAGGCACTAGGAATATAAAGGTAAATAAGACCTTATTCAAGTTGTATGAATTAGCGGTCTAGTGGGAAGGCACACACGTGATAATAAAAGAACAGTGCTATCATGGAGCTCAGTACTGGTGCAGTGAAAGCGCAAACCCTGTAGGCACCTCAATGTCCATGATGTTAACCCTTCCAAGCCCTTAGCTTACATGTCCTTAATCACCTCCATCTCCTACTTACCCTGTCCAGAAACAGACCCCCACTTTAGATCTGGTTATTCATAATTTAGAATTGCTCACTTCCAGGATCTTAAACTCTTAAATTTCCCTCTTTGATGATACCCTCCAATTCCTGCTAAATCCCTGCTCTCTGCCCTCATTTTCCTTCAGTTCCTAAGACATTCCCTATTCTCATTACTCATTGGTCCCTTTTAGACCTTTTTACAACCTGTATCTGTGCTATTAATTCTATCAGCCCGTGTTCTCCAGTCTTAACTTACTTTAAGAATCCCCAACCTGGGTCTTCAAAACATCCCTCTTCACATTTTCTCCTCCCAAGGTACTAACTGTTCCTGGAGACATTAAAAATAATTTAAAAATGGAATGGGCCCACTAAAATCTATATATCCAATCTCACTTGGCCCCTTTTCTTACTCAATAGTACTTTTATTCGGTGAAACCCAATCACATTCCCTACAAACCAATTCTACATCATTCCCTTTCTTCAAATCCTCCTACCACTTGCCTTAGCTGAGGCCATGGGAGAGCTCTTTCGTATTCCCCCATTCCTCCTCAAAATATCTTTAAATTTTCATCCATTTTCTCCTCTGTCCTTCCCGGCACAGAGAAGGGTTTCCTGCTCTCCAAGGCTAACCTGGTGAGCTTCAGCTTACCCACATCATCCTCCTCGAGTATCCATAACAGTTGTCAGCTGACTCGATTCTTCCCTTTCTCCCTCTCCAGTGGTCCTTCCCCCTCAGCCTGTAAGCAAGGTAAAAATCTCTCTTCCCACCCCCAAAGAGCATTCCCTTGATATACTACCCCCTGAAGCTCCCGTCCATTCTCTTTTCTTCTCTTCACTGCCGACTTCTTGAAAGAAACATACTCACTGATTCCCACTTCCTGACCACCCACTCATATCTAATGCCTGAGCAATCTGGCTTCCAGCCAAGTAGCTCTAATAACAGTGCTTTAACACAGATCACCAAGGAAAATACAGGATACTAGGGGAATCACTTGAAACCACCGTTAAAACAGAATAGAGTTAGGCCTTTTCAGTGAAATTCTCACAAGAATTAACCACCACCCAATTCCCATGGCTGTGTATTGTTGATTTAAAAGGAAAAAAATGTTCTTGATTGTTTTTCTGAAAGAGGAAGAAACTTCAGGATGTAAATTACAAATCATGTGGGTTCTTTTTCCTCTTCCCTAAAATACTCTAATTTTTAGAGCATAATGACAATATATGGTGTTTCATAGAACCATCTCGATTTATAATCTGTAACTTTTCCATTTTGTATGAAATGAATCATATTGGATCTTCTGGTTCATACAGTGCTCTTTCTTTACAAAAGTAGTTCCCAGGAATAGCAATGAATCAATTTAATTAATTCTTCCATTATTCTGAAGAGAAGAACTTGGGGAAAACGTCTAGAGTGTAGATATGTCTATAACCCCTAGTCCTTGCAATCAAGGACCACGACATGCCCTTCTAACTATGGCAGAATAAAATTCAATATTAACATTATGTTTTCGTGAATTTTAGGAGGTTTTGGCATGTTGCTGGTTCTGTCCACATCCTTCCTGTGACTCACTGTCACTGGGATTCTGCTGACGACCTGTTCTAATGCACTCTCGCCTCGCAAAGAATTGCATTACTTCTGCCTTGAAGTAATGCAGTCTGTATTAGTGTCATCAATTAACCCCATGCTTGCCAGTTTCACAATACAAATGCCTTATAATTAGTATAATGACATTTAATCATAGTATAAGAATCAACTGAGCCTTCAGAAAACAGAGGGTGTGGCCTCTCTGCCTCATCTTCCCAGGTTTCAGACAACTAGAGACATTTCTATTTCTGCCTTTTGCTTTACACCTCTTGCTATGCAGGGTGATATCTGAGAGTATCTACAGAGTAAGAGTGTTTCTGTCATTTAAAAAAAATTTTTTTAAGTGTTAAGGTTTAATAATTTTAGAAACAAAATGGAAGGAAAGTATGATTTGGAGATTGACAAAAATTCTTGGTTCCTAGATTTTATTTCTTAGAGCGCTCCTCTTGTGGGTGTATTCTTAAGTAGAAGGAACTCATTACGATGACTATTCACCATCACACAATTAAGCAGAAATGAGTTGGACGCTTTCGCAAGCACCTAAAAAATGTCAGAGCCAATAGCCACGATGCATGGAAGTCATCCTCTCTACTGCAAAATCACAAAGGTAGCAAAATACAGATAGCCAGGGCTGTCTTTTAGTTTCAATGATCTAAGTATTCATGTTGAGAAACTGTCTTTCTCTTATATTTCACCAAGAGTACATCCAGCTAAGAACCTTAAGTCTGTTAGCTGTGGAACAATAGGCACCTTTCCACAGCTATTTCCTGAAAAGTGAAGTAAGAAGCCTAGGGTAAAACTCCTCTACACTATAATTACAGACTGGAATTCATCTTGTCCTTTGTCCAGTACTGCTTTCTTATACAATGTTATTCACACACCAAAGGAAATTGTAGTTACCATGAAAAACAAGCCACAGGGACACTACAGAAATTTCCCACAATTATTTGTTCCAAAGTAAATACATTTCCTTTGATTTGGACAAAACCGTAAAACACAGAAGTGTACTGGGAGGCTTTGTTTAGCCGTGTGTTTACCAATACCCTTGAGGCTTCACTCTTTGAAACACAACAAGATTACATCATGCTGTTTCATCTCTCATTGCTTGGCATGCATATATATATTATACCTAACAATCAGGCATCAGCAGAAGAAAACAGTACACTAATTCATGAATCAGGACTCTTGTTTTATACTCCATTTGCGAAGGCTAATCATGACTTAGCTTAAACGCGACTCTATGCCTTGATTACAGGTTTCAAAGCATAAGTGTTGACTGAGCCTGGGTCCCTGATACAACACACAAAACATAGAATGTTCATACCATCTTTTCTGAAGGGCCTTATGGGCGTTAGTTCACGTACATCATAGGAACAAACAACAAAGAGTATCTAGAAGATTTCTAAATTTTATCACCATTCTTTTCAGCCATAATAACAATAACTTTGTTGTCACTGAAATTTCTTTTCTCTTCCAACCAAACAGGCCTCTCTTCCAAATATTTAAGCCTCTATGACTCTACTCTCCAAAATCAGAGAGTCGCTTCAAGGGAGCATTTTGTTTTCATTTTAGATGGCAAACTTCCATCTTCTCTCTCCATCTATTTTATTAGATCTATGGGTATACTGGGATTCTAAAAGAGTGATACATGCCCACAAACCACACAAGTAAAAAAGCCCCACTACTTCATAGTTTCTCTTTGTATTTATCCTTTTATTTATTCACTGACTCTGAAAATATTTAACATCTAAAATATGCCAGGCATTAATCTTCCAAGAAACAATACAGAAGGATCTTGTATTTCTATGACCCCCTTCATTCTGGTTCATTTACATCCATTCCCATGGCAACACCTTAGCTTTATCACCACATGGATAAACACAGACCACATCTTCCTATCTATGTCCTTCTGCTATTTCTTTACTCTTTTAAAATCTATTCTTTGATATTACTGACACCTTCAGTTCCTCACCACTGAGAGATCTCCAAACACACCTGGATTCAGATACTAGCTTACCCAGAGCCCACATTTAGTCTTTTTAACAGCACGCTAGCCAGTACCCTTGTTTCTAGTCTCCTTTGTCCCTTCACTGCCTTCACCATGACCAACCCCAGCTCAGCTCAACCCAGCTGGACCCACAGAAGGATCAGTGGAATGACATGGCCCCAGACAAGGTCCTAGACTTTGGAGTCAGTCTGTGGTTTGCCTTTGCTCCTGCCAATTGCCAGCTGTGTGGCTTTATTAGGTTTTTAACCTCCATAAGCATCAGTTTCTCTGTCCCTATGGTGTAAACAATGATACCTACACACAGGCTTTATTATGAGGAATAGAGAACGGGCATCTTAACCATATAGCATGGATCCTGGCATATAGGAGGCATGGATAAATAGAAACTAGCATTATGTTGTCTATTCCCAGTTCAGGTCTGCTAAGCCTTTCTGGAGAAAATCGCATATTCATGTTGCTGGGCTCCATTATAAATTTATGAGCTCCCTCCTTAGCTGGGCCCTCAAGGGTTTCTCATCTACTCCATTTCTGTTCTCCGCAACAGCTGTTCCAAACCTTTACCACTTTCCTCAAGGGTCCTACCAGGTTCCTGTCTCCCCTGCTCTCAGCAGGCAGCCTAACCTCCTCCCTTCACGGACAAAGCAGGTGCCCATGAGCAGTACAACTTCTGCTTCTGTCCTGACCTCTCCAGTCAGCTCTATTGTCATGCCTCCTCTCCCACTTCACTCCAGTCTCAGGAAAAGAGGTATCCCTGCTCACTCGATCATTAATGAATTGGCCCGGGAAGTATTTATCGAACGCTGATTGATGGAGCATATGTCAGACCCTGGGCTGGGTGCCAACCTGCCCTCAAGCAGCTCTAGCCTCAAGGAGGAGTCAGGTCAGTAAAGAAACAAACAACAGGATTCATGCCATAATAAATGCAAAGACAGCTACTAGCCAAGGCTGGCAAGGTCAGGTAGGATAGCTTCCCGCAGGGGGTTGCATCTGAGCTGCAGACTGAAAAAGAAATAGTAGTAGCCGGGTTGGCGGGAAGGGGAGGGGGCTTTAGGCAAAGAAAGCAAGATGTGCAAATCATGGAAACATGGACGAGCCAGGTGCCGGGCCCACATTTCATTGCGGATGTTAGAAACCTGGCGCAGCTTAGCTGTTGGAAATAGTAGCTGGGCTAGACGCTCAGTCTGTGGCACCGAGTGGAAAGAAATGGAGAAGCCAGACAGACCCTCCAGCTTGCTCCAAATCCAAGTATCTAGTGTCACAGAGGATGATCAGGAAAACTCCCAATTTGGGCATGACACTTCTGTGCTGGAAATGGAATGGCTTTCCCTACATCTGACTGGGATGAGACATATAGATTATGACCACAGTCCTTAAGAAAAATGGCCAAAGTCCCTGCACCATTTTCTGTCTGCATGGAAGGAAACTTTAGTTGGAAACATTTTTGTTTAAAATTTCTATTTGCTTCCTTTTTTGCTATGTATACCTCCATAAAGAGATTAGAGAGAAACTTGTCTTTTTGTATCCCTAATAAGGCAAAGGGAAGTTAGTTATAAGTAGCTCTCAAAATGTGGGTCTACAGTTTCTTCTTTGAAAAGTGTTTTAAAAGAGTGGAAACTCCTAGAAGAAAACATAGGCAATAAGTTCCTTGACATTGGTCTGGGTGATGATTTCTTTAGATTTGACAACAAAAGCAAAGGCGGACGCGGAGATCACGTTCCTCCCCACAGATACACCAGAAATAGATCTACACGTGGAACAACTCCTACAGAACACCTACTGAACGCTGGCAGAAGACCTCAGACCTCCCAAAAGGCAAGAAACCCCCCACGTACCTGGGTAGGGCAAAAGAAAAAAAAAAAAAAAACAGAGACAAAAGAATAGGGACGGGACCTGCACCAGTGGGAGGGAGCCGTGAAGGCTCCCACACTAGGAAGCCCCTTCGCGGGCGGAGAATGCGGGTGGCGGGGGGGAAAGCTTCGGGGCCACGGAGGAGAGCACAGCAACAGGGGTGCAGAAGGCAAAGCGGAGAGATTCCCGCACAGAGGATCAGGGCCGACCGGCACTCACCAGCTCGAGAGGCTTGTCTGCTCACCCGCCGTGGCGGGCAGGGCAGGGAGTTGAGGCTCGGGCTTCGGTCGGAGCGCCGGGAGAGGACGGGGGTTGGCGGCGTGAACACATCCTGCAGGGGGTTAGTGCGCCACGGCTACCCGGGAGGGAGTCCGGGGAAAAGTCTGGACCTGCCGAAGAGGCAAGAGACTTTGTCTTTCCTCTTTGTTTCCCGGTGCGCGAGGAGAGGGGATTAAGAGCGCTGCTTAAAGGAGCTCCAGAGACGGGCGCGAGCCGCGGCTAACAGCGCGGACCCCAGAGACGGGCATGAGACGCTAAGGCCGCTGCTGCCGCCACCAAGAAGCCTGTGTGCGAGCACAGGTCACTATCCACACCCCCCTTCCGGGGAGCCTGTGCAGCCCGCCACTGCCAGGGTCCCGGGATCCAGGGACAACCCCCCCGAGAGAACGCACGGCGAGCCTCACGCTGGTGCAACGTCACGCCGTCCTCTGCTGCAACGTCACGCCGGCCTCTGCCGCCGCAGGCCCGCCCCGCACACCACGCCGTGCCCCGCCCTCCCCCGGCCTGAGTGAGCCAGAGCCCCCGAATCAGCAGCTCCTTTAACCGCGTCCTGTCAGAGCGAAGAACAGGCGCGCTCCGGCGATCTACACGCAGAGGCGGGGCCGAATCCAAAGCTGAGCCCCTGGGAGCTGTGAGAACAAAGAGAAAGGGAAATCTCTCCCAGCAGCCTCAGAAGCAGCGGATTAAATCTCCACAGTCAACTTGATGTCCCCTGCATCTGTGGAATACATGAATAGACAACGAATTATCCCAAATTGAGGAGGTGGACTTTGAGAGCAAGATCTATGATTTTTCCCCTTTTCCTCTTTTTGTGAGTGTGTATGTGTATGCTTCTGTGTGAGATTTTGTCTGTATAGCTTTGCTTCCACCATTTGTCCTAGGGTTCTATCCGTCCGGTTTTTTTGTTTGTTTGTTTCAGTTTTTTTTCTTAATAATTATTTTTTTATTTTAATAACTTTATTATATTTTATCTTACTTTATTTTACTTTATCTTCTTTCTTTTTTCCTTCCTTCCCTCCCTCCTTCCTCCCTCCCTCCCTCCCTCCCTCCTTTCTTTCTTTCTTTCTTTCTTTCTTTCTACTTATACCAATTCTTTCTTTCTACTTTTTCTGCCTTTTATTCTGAGCCGTGTGGATGAAAGGCTCTTGGTGCTGCAGTCAGGAGTCAGTGCTGTGCCTCTGAGGTGGGAGAGCCAACTTCAGGACACTGGTCCACAAGAGACCTCCCAGCTCCACATAATATCAAACGGCGAAAATCTCCCAGAGATCTTCATCTCAATACCAGCACCCAGCTTCACTCAACGACCAGCAAGCTACAGTGCTGGACACCCTATGCCAAACAACTACCAAGACAGGAACACAACCCCACACATTAGCAGAGAGGCTGCCTAAAACCATAATAAGTCCACAGACACCCCAAAACACACCACCAGACATGGACCTGCCCACCAGAAAGACAAGATCCAGCCTCATCCACCACAACACAGGCACTAGTCCCCTCCACCAGGAAGCCTACACAACCCACTGAACCAACCTTAGCCACTTGGGACAGACACCAAGAACAACAGGAACTACGAACCTGCAGCCTGCAAAAAGGAGACCCCAAACACAGTAATATAAGCAAAATGAGAAGACAGAAAAACACACAGCAGATGAAGGAGCAAGATAAAATCCCACCAGACCTAACGAATGAAGAGGAAATAGGCAGTCTACCTGAAAAAGAACTCAGAATAATGATAGTAAAGATGATCCAAAATCTTGGAAATAGAATGGACAAAATGCAAGAAACATTTAACAAGGACCTAGAAGAACTAAAGATGAAACAAACAACGATGAACAACACAATAAATGAAATAAAAATTACTCTAGATGGTATCAATAGCAGAATAACTGAGGCAGAAGAACGGATAAGTGACCTGGAAGATAAAATAGTGGAAATAACTACTGCAGAGCAGAATAAAGAAAAAAGAATGAAAAGAACTGAAGACAGTCTCAGAGACCTCTGGGACAACATTAAACGCACCAACATTCAAATTATAGGGGTTCCAGAAGAAGAAGAGAAAAAGAAAGGGACTGAGAAAATATTTGAAGAGATTATAGTTGAAAACTTCTCTAATATGGGAAAGGAAATAGTTAACCAAGTCCAGGAAGCACAGAGAGTCCCATACAGGATAAATCCAAGGAGAAATACGCCAAGACACATATTAATCAAACTATCAAAAATTAAATACAAAGAAAACATATTAAAAGCAGCAAGGGAAAAACAACAAATAACACACAAGGGAAGCCCCATAAGGTTAACAGCTGATCTTTCAGCAGAAACTCTGCAAGCCAGAAGGGACTGGCAAGACATATTTGAAGTGATGGAGAAAAACCTGCAACCAAGATTACTCTACCCAGCAAGGATCTCATTCAGATTTGATAGAGAAATTAAAACCTTCACAGACAAGCAAAAGCTGAGAGAGTTCAGCACCACCAAACCAGCTTTACAACAACTGCTAAAGGAATGTCTCTAGGCAAGAAACACAAGAGAAGGAAAAGACCTACCACAACGAACCCAAAAAAATTAAGAAAATGGGAATAGGAACATACATATCGAGAATTACCTTAAATGTAAATGGACTAAATGCTCCCACCAAAAGACACAGATTGGCTGAATGGATACAAAAACAAGACCCATATATTTGCTGTCTACAAGAGACCCACTTCAGACCTAGAGACACATACAGACTGAAAGTAAGGGGATGGAAAAAGATATTTCATGCAAATGGAAACCAAAAGCAAGCTGGAGTAGCAATTCTCATATCAGACAAAACAGACTTTAAAATAAAGACTATTAGAAGAGACAAAGAGGGACACTACATAATGATCAAGGGATCGATCCAAGAAGAAGATATAACAATTGTAAATATTTATGCACCCAACATAGGAGCACCTCAATACATAAGGCAAATACTTACGGCCATAAAAGGGGAAATCGACAGTAACACATGCAGAGTAGGGGACTTTAACACCCCACTTTCACCAATGGACAGATCATCAAAAATGAAAATAAATAAGGAAACAAAAGCTTTAAATGATACATTAAACAAAATGGACTTAATTGATATTTATAGGACATTCCATCCAAAAACAACAGAATACATATTTTTCTCAAGTCCTCATGGAACATTCTCCAGGATAGATCATATCTTGGGTCACAAGTCAAGCCTTGGTAAATTTAAGAAAATTGAAATCGTATCAAGTATCTTTTCCGACCACAACACTATGAGACTAGATATCAATTACAGGAAAAGATCTGTAAAAAATACAAACACGTGGAGGCTAAAAAATACACTACTTAATAAAGAAGTGATCACTGAAGAAATCAAAGAGGAAATTAAAAAATACCTAGAAACAAATGACAATGGAGACATGATGACCCAAAACCTATGGGTTGCAGCAAAAGCAGTTCTAAGAGGGAAATTTATAGCAATACAATCCTACCTTAAGAAACAGGAAACATCTCGAATAAACAACCTAACCTTACACCTAAAGCAATTAGAGAAAGAAGAACAAAAAACCCCCAAAGTTAGCAGAAGGAAAGAAATCATAAAAATCAGATCAGAAATAAATGAAAAAGAAATGAAGGAAATGATAGCAAAGATCAATAAAACTAAAAGCTGGTTCTTTGAGAAGATAAACGAAATTGATAAACCATTAACCAGACTCATCAAGAAAAAGAGGGAGAAGACTCAGATCAATAGAATTAGAAATGAAAAAGGAGAAGTAACAACTGACACTGCAGAAACGCAAAAGATCATGAGAGATTACTACAAGAAACTCTATGCCAATAAAATGGACAACCTGGAAGAAATTGACAAATTCTTAGAAATGCACAACCTGCCAAGACTGAATCAGGAAGAAATAGAAAATATGAACAGACCAATCACAAGCACTGAAATTGAAACTGTGATTAAAAATCTTCCAACAAACAAAAGCCCAGGACCAGATGGCTTCACAGGCGAATTCTATTAAACATTTAGAGAAGAACTAACACCTATCTTTCTCAAACTCTTCCAACCTATAGCAGGGGGAGGAACACTCCCAAACTCATTCTATAAGGCCGCCATCACCTTGATACCAAAAGCAGACAAGGATGTCACAAAGAAAGAAAACTACAGGCCAATATCACTGATTAACATAGATGCAAAAATCCTCAACAAAATACTAGCAAACAGAATCCAACAGCACATTAAAAGGATCATATACCATGATCAAGTGGGGTTTATTCCAGGAATGAAAGGATTCTTCAAGATACGCAAAACAACCAATGTGATACACCATATTAACAAACTGAAGGAGAAAAACCATATGATCATCTCAATAGACGCAGAGAAAGCTTTCGAGAAATTCAACACCCATTTATGATAAAAACCCTGCAGAAAATAGGCATAGAGGGAACTTTCCTCAACATAATAAAGGCCATATATGACAAACCCACAGCAAACATCATCCTCAATGGTGAAAAACTGAAAGCATTTCCACTAAGATCAGGAACAAGACAAGATTGCCCACTCTCACCACTCTTATTCAACATGGTGTTGGAAGTTTTAGCCATGGCAATCAGAGAAGAAAAGGAAATAAAAGGAATCCAAATCAGAAAAGAAGAAGTAAAGCTGTCACTGTTTACAGATGACAGGATACTATACATAGAGAATCGTAACGATGCTACCAGAAAACTACTAGAGCTAATCAATGAATTTGGTAAAGTAGCAGGATACAAAATTAATGCACAGAAATCTCTGGCATTCCTATACACTAAGGATGAAAAATCTGAAAGTGAAATAAAGAAAACACTCCCATTTACCACTGCAACAAAAAGAATAAAATATCTAGGAATAAACCTACCTAAGGAGACAAAAGACCTGTATGCAGAAAACTATAAGATACTGATGAAAGAAATTAAAGATGATACAAATAGATGGAGAGATATACCATGTTCTTGGATTGGAAGAATCAACATTGTGAAAATGACTCTACTACCCAAAGCAATCTACAGATTCAATGCAATCCCTATCAAACTACCACTGGTATTTTTCACAGAACTAGAACAAAAAATTTCACAATTTGTATGGAAACACAAAAGACCCTGAATAGCCAAAGCAATCTTGAGAATGAAAAATGGAGCTGGAGGAATCAGGCTCCCTGACTTCAGACTATACTACAAAGCTACAGTAATCAACCCGGTATGGTACTGGCACAAAAACAGAAAGATAGATCAATGGAACAGGATAGAAAGCCCAGAGATAAACCCACACACATAAGGTCACCTTATCTTTGATAAAGGAGGCAGGAATGTACAGTGGAGAAAGGACAGCCTCTTCAATAAGTGGTGCTGGGAAAACTGGACAGGTACATGTAAAAGTATGAGATTAGATCACTCCCTAACACCATACACAAAAATAAGGTCAAAATTGATTAAAGACCTAAATGTAAGGCCAGAAACTATCAAACTCTTAGAGGAAAACATAGGCAGGACACTCTATGACATAAATCACAGCAAGATCCTTTCTGACCCACCTCCCAGAGAAATGGAAATAAAAACACAAATAAACAAATGGGACCTAATGAAACTTCAAAGCTTTTGCACAGCAAAGGAAACCATAAACAAGACCAAAAGACAACCCTCAGAATGGGAGAAAATATTTGCAAATGAAGCAACTGACAAAGGTTTAATCTCCAAAATTTATAAGCAGCTCATGCAGCTCAATAACAAAAAAACAACCCAATCCAAAAATGGGCAGAAGATCTAAATAGACATTTCTCCAAAGAAGACATACAGACTGCCAACAAACACATGAAAGAATGCTCAACTTCATTAATCATTAGAGAAATGCAAATCAAAACTACAATGAGATATCACCTCACACTGGTCAGAATGGCCATCATCAAAAAATCTAGAAACAATAAATGCTGGAGAGGGTGTGAAGGAAAGGGAACCCTCTTGCACTGTTGGTGGGAATGTAAATTGATACAGCCAATGTGGAGAACAGTATGGAGTTTCCTTAAAAAACTACAAATAGAACTACCATGTGACCCAGCAATCCCACTACTGGGCATATACCCTGAGAAAACCATAATTCAAAAAGAATCATGTAGCAAAATGTTCATTGCAGCTCTATTTACAATAGCCCAGAGATGGAAACAACCTCAGTGTCCATCATTGGATGAATGGATAAAGACGATATGGCACATATATACAATGGAATATTACTCAACCATAAAAAGAAATGAAATTGAGGTATTTGTAATGAGGTGGATAGACCTAGAGTCTGTCATACAGAGTGAAGTAAGTCAGAAAGAGAAAGACAAATACCGCATGCTAACACATATATATGGAATTTAAGAAAAAAATGTCATGAAGAACCTAGGGGTAAGACAGGAATAAAGACACAGACCTACTAGAGAACGGACTTGAGGATATGGGGAGGGGGAAGGGTAAGCTGTGACAAAGAGAGAGAGAGGCATGGACATATATACACTACCAAACGTAAGGTAGATAGCTAGTGGGAAGCAGCCGCATAGCACAGGGAGATCAGCTCGGAGGGGTGGGCTAGGGAGGGTGGGAGGGAGGGAGACGCAAGAGGGAAGAGATATGGGAACATGTGTATATGTATAACTGATTCATTTTGTTATAAAGCAGAAACTAACACACCATTGTAAAGCAATTATACTCCAATAAAGATGTAAAAAAAAAAAAAAAGCAAAGGCAACAGATGCAAAAATAAACAAGCAGACTAAATTAATGCACAACAAAGGAAACCACTAACAAAAAGAAAAGGCAACCTACCAAATGGGAGAATATATTTTCAAGTCATATATCTGACATGGGGTAATATCCAAAATCTATAAATAACTCATACAATTCAATATCAAAAAGATGAACTATCCAATTTAAGAAATAGGCAGAGGATCTGAATAGACATTTTTCCAAAGAAGACATACAGATGGTCAACAGGCACATGAAAAGATGCTCAACATCACGAATCATCAGGGAAATGCAAATCAAAACCACAACGAGATAGCACCTCACACCTGTTAGAATGGCTAGTATCAAAAAAACTAACAATAAGAAGTATTGGTAAAGCATGTGGAGAAAAGGGAACCCTCGTGCACTGTTGGTGGGAACGTAATTTGCTGCAGCCAGCATGGAAAACAGTATGGAGGTTCCTCAAAAAATTAAAAATAGAGCTACCATCTGATCCAACAATTCCACTTCTGGGTTTTAATCTGAGGACAATGAATACACTAATTCAAAAAGATATGTATACCCCAAGTTCACTGCAGCATTATTTACAATAGCCAAGATACGGAAAAAACCTAAGTGTCCATCAGTGGATGAATGGATAAAGAAATTTATATAGAGAGATTGATGGCTGTGGGAGGAGAAGGTGGGTGGGCAGGGTGGGAATTGTAAAAAGAGGTTAAAAAATACAAAATCCCAGCTATAAAATAAATAAGTGATGGGGATGTAATGTACAGCATGGTGACTACAGTTAATAATACTGTATTTATATTTGAAAGCTGCTTTGAGAGTAGATCTTGAACGTTTTCATCACTCTAACAAATGTAAGTGAACTTACATTTCTCTATCAAAGTCAAGAATTATTCAGAATCTTTAACCTATCTCTGCTCAATCATCACGATCAGATCTTTAATTCCTCTCCTCACTCTTAGGCTTCATTGAAGTAAATTGAAATTTTAGTTAAAGATTGTTTGTTTTTTTTGGTATAATTTTCTCTTCTGGTATAAAAATTCTTAAAATCTTCATTAAACTTCACAACTAGGGCTTCCCTGGTGGTGCAGTGGTTGAGAGTCCGCCTGCCGATACAGGGGACACGGGTTCGTGCCCCGGTCCGGGAAGATCCCACATGCCGTGGAGCGGCTGGGCCCATGAGCCATGGCCGCTGAGCCTGCGCGTCCAGAGCCTGTGCTCCGCAACGGGAGAGGCCACAACAGTGAGAGGCCCGCTTACTGCCAAAAAAAAAAAAAAAAAAAGTTAATCAGGGAAGTGCTCTAGTCAAATGAAAAATAAATCAGAAGAATGCGGTCAAGAAGGGAAGCTGAGGTATACAAGATATAATGGTGTGTATAAAATTTGTAGTAACTAACTAATAATATAGTTGTGAAGTTTTTTTTGTTTTCTGTTTTTTTGCGGTACGCGGGCCTCTCACTGCTGTAGCCTCTCCCGTTGCGGAGCACAGGCTCCGGACGTGCAGGCTCAGCGGCCATGGCTCACGGGCCCAGCCTCTCCGCGGCATGTGGGATCTTCCAGGACCGGGGCACAAACCTGTGTCCCCTGCATCGGCAGGCAGACTCTCAACCACTGCGCCACCAGGGAAGCCCAGTAACTTTTTAAATAAAAATATGTAGGTAGCATGTTTTCTGTCTTTTCATATCTTCACAATTGAATGACACCTTGGCTGTATGTGGAATTCTGTGGCCATGGTCCTTTGTCCTTTAGAATCCATCATCTCTTAGTATGTGTTGTTTGCTTATGAAGAGTCAGATGACAATCTGATTATCTTTCTTGGTAAGTAATCTGTTTTTTTCTTCCTAGAAGTTTGGATTGAAAAATTTCCAAACGATATGAAGTAAAAAGTTACTCAAAAAGAAAGCAGTGGGGCTTCCCTGGTGGCGCAGTGGTTGAGAGTCCGCCTGCCGATGCAGGGGACACAGGTTCGTGTCCCGGTCCGGGAAGATCCCACATGCCGCGGAGCGTCTGGGCCTGTGAGCCATGGCCGCTGAGCCTGTGCGTCCGGAGCCTGTGCTCCGCAACGGGAGAGGCCACGACTGAGAGGCCCGCGTACCGCAAAAAAAAAAAAAAAAAAAAGAAAGCAGTAATGTCTGTTCCAAGGATTTAATGATTTCATAAAACTGATTTAAGAATAGTTTACATTCTACTAGAAAAACGATGGCTAATTTTTACCAAAGGTATAATCATTAGTTTGGTTTTTTTTTTAACAGAGTAGGAAAAGAGCAAGTGTAATTAATCTCTATGATTTAAAAAATTAGGTTATGCAGAATGAATTATTTTCTAATGACAGTGGTTTTGGGAAAAGTTTGTAAAATTAAGTACTGCAAAATAAGTTTCTCAAGAGTCCAGGAGAGTCCCTGGAACTGGGAAGGAATTCCAGGTTCAATCACATAACATAGAGCAACAGAAGAGGATGTGTCAGAAACTTTACCTACACTATTTTCTTCAGAACTGGTTCTCAGAGAAGTTAAACACTTACTTAAGACCCCAACACTAGTAAATAAGTGGCAGAAATAAAATTTGAACCTGATTCTATGCCTCCAGCACACGTCCCCTTTGCAGTCCACCATGATATCGGGAGTGTCTATGTGTTCAAGACACTAGGCTAGGAGCTGTGAGGGATGGAAAGGTGACGTCCCTACCTTCAAACTGTTAGCTAGGCAGACCTTATTTAATGTACTTAGCTTAAAAAAAAAAAGGAAAGAAAGAAAACTAGCATTTCTCTTCTTGTTAGTAAAAATTAGACCATGAATCTATGATTCAGAAGAAAAATGTCCTTCTCCAGGTGCATTTTTATACATTAGCATTTAGGGCAAATTGCCCAGAAATCCAATACTAATTTACCCTTAGGATCTCAGCCCATAGTTACTGTTGGGATTTTTGGCAAGTAGATTTCCTTGAGGGTAATAGTCAAATTAAGAAGTCTTCTTAAAGAAAAGGTGTGAGAGTCTTAGGCAACAGTTCAAAGCTTGGTGTTCAAAGGTGGGGAGGGGTACTTAGCCAGGCAGTGCTCCAGCAGGTAAACGAGGTGAGAAATTGCCTGTTTCCCTACCCTAAGTCCCTGCTTAGCGGATCAGCGGTAGACGTGGTGTGCAGTGGTGACACTCTCTTCTTTGGACTCAAAATAAGAGCGGGCCATATTTTAAGGTCTAACTCCAAAGTTATTACAGCAGATTTGGGAGGTGAACATTTCCAGGGTCAAACTTGAACTCTTTGCAAGTATGAAATGCCAGTGTGAGTTTAGCAGCCCAGATAAGCACTTCCCACACCCCTACCACTCTCTTACAGAAGAACCCAAATTGATGAGTTCTGTTCCTATTGAAGTGAGAGTCCCCTTAGATTAGCCAGGAAAATAATAATAGTAACAACAATAGCCACCTTTTTTGATTGCTTACTATGTGAAATGTACTCTTCTAAAGGTTTTACCATTCGTTTAATCCTCACAACGACTCCATGAGTTTGCATACCTATTTTATGGATGAGAAAACTGAGGTCCAGTGAGATTAAGTGATTTGCCAAAGATTATAAAGCTAGTAAGTGGCAGATCCATGATCTGAACCCACAAAGACTGGCCCCTGAGCATGCATTACTGACCACTGCCATTCATAAGGTTCCATGCGGTCACATGTGACCTTTAACGAAAATTTTCTTTATTGCTTGGATTAATCTTGCTCAGGCTGAGTGTGAGTTTGGTTGAGGAAATTGACTTGCTTTAGGACTAACTCCTACAAGTTATGCAGTATCCTTTGAAGACTCCAAAGGGATCTAGAAGAAGGAATGTCAAGGAAATTTAAACATCAAGATGGGATGAGGTGAAACTCAGCGGGAGGACAATATTAGGGGGAAGCTACAACTGAATGGGCAGGTCTGTACTCATCCCAAAAAGCCTGTGGCAATAAGATTAAGTCATCCCCCACTACCTCATAAGCCAAAGCTACTGAACCTGCTCACCATTCTGATCAGAACTGATTTAAGAGTTGGGTATGGCTGGGCCTGCGAATGGAAGGCCTTATGGGCAAGGGGCTGAGACTGGAAACTAGAACAAACATAAAAGGAACAATTTCCAGGCCCATGCCCAATTCCAGCTTGGGAAAATATCTACTTATAATTTCCCAACTGGAATTAAATTTCTACTGTCAAGATACCTGACCTCCTTTAGTGTCCCCTTCTTTCGCACATGGCATAAAAGAAACGTTCAATACAAGTGTGTTGATTGGTGTCAGGCATAAGATGAAGGAAGGATTGCCCTTCGTCTTGTCCCTGTCTCCCAGTGACCCTCTTGGAGAATCACTCTCTCCGTTTTGCCAGGAAGCACCTCCCCAGGATACGACACCTACTCTAGAAAGCCTGCAGCTGTACCAACTAGGAGCCGGCTAGATATGTTCCAGCCGGCCAGATGAGCCTGACCACTGAGATACAGGGTGCGGCAAACCGAGGAATCAACAGTCCTGCATGAGATAGCCAATCTGGCTTCTTTTTTAGGCCCACGAAAGACTAAAATTCCTCTTCAGCAAAGTGGCACCAACCAGGAACCTAGAGATGAGAACCTCAGGTATGGGCTTTCCTGACTGGTTTTTTAACTTTATATGGCAGTGAAAGACCTGAGTTTTTTAGTTATTTGCATCTTCCCACACTCAAGGCTTTCCATCAAGGATGTCTCTGGCTGTCACGGAAAATATCGGCAGCAGGAAGGGGAGATTGGCCACCTCTTATTTCCATCCAGTTGGCCACCTCTTATTTCCATCAACTTCAGAGGCTTTGCTTGTTGCCGAACTGTCTACCCTAGTCCTGTGAAGGGATTCTGTTTCTTCTGGTTTTGATGTAGTTATCGGGCAAGACAGATGTGATTTTTCTTAGCACTTCCCTTCCTCCAGCCAAAGCACAGGCTCTTTGGACACGTGGTCTCATTTCTATAATCCTCTAACCTACAGAAGACTTATGCACTAGGGTTGATGGTGGGTCTGGTGGGGTTCCATCTGGAATAGCTGAGGAATCAGGGGATCCCTTCCTCATGGGATACATGTTTAGAAAAAGACATAAGCTCAATGAGATAAGGGTCTGAGCGGGTCTTACACAGCCCTGTGTTCCCAGCACTGGTCATAATGCCTGGCTCGTAATGGGTGGTCTGAGGGGCTAACACTACTGATTACATCTTTCCCCAGACTTTTTCATGGGACACTAGACCCAAAAGGTGCTCAGCAAAAAACTGATTTTGTAATCAAGTTAGCTCGATACATACTGCATACTGGAGTCCCTTTCGAGAGTCCCCATTCAAATTAACCTACCAAAGAGGCTTTTCAGTTTTTCTGTAAAGAAATACAGATTCGCCCTCTACTGCTTCCAATAGTCCTTTGAGTGGATATTCTAGACTTTCCTATGAAATCATTCATTACATGAGCCTGATGAACTGTACTTTCCAAATCATCCTGAGTGAAAATAGGGATAACAAGCTCCCTTCCGCCTTCCTATGAGGAGAGGTTAGCACTCTCCTCTCTCAGGATAGGGCAGCTCTATGTCCTCTCAGCAATCGAAGAGGGCTGCCTGGTGGAAGTAGCAGTTGGACCGCTGTTCGTGAACGCTGGCTCCTTGTGACTGCCTGTGATGTGTCAGCGAGGCTACTATCCCCAGTTCTCAGATTAAACACTAATCTGGGTGTTGCTGTAAGGGAATTTTGCAATCGGCTAACTTTAGGAGATTACCCTTGATAATCTGGGGGTGGGGGGGGGGGTGCTTCCAATAAACTGAAGAAACATAAAAGCAATATTGAGGTTTTTCCTGAGGAAAAAGCAATCCCACCTGTGGGCAGCAGCCTTGCAGGGCCCTGCTGTTTCCGGTTCTCTGACTGGACCCTGACTGGTACACTGCCTGTTCGTTGTAGAGTTCCCTCATCAACGTCCCCGTCGGGCTGGCCGTGATTTGTGCTGACACACTTTTCAAGCAGAGGTGGCCATCACATCCTCCCCTCAGGCTGTGTACAGGGTCTGCCTCAAAGCCGTGGGGAAGTGCGTCGGAATCTGCAGCGACAAGAAGGCCGCAGAGGAGAGACAGGGAGGCCTCTGCCCTCCAGCCCGGGGGAGCGCTGCTCCCTGAGGCACGTTGTGTCTCTTCTGGTGCCGTTGCCCAGCGGCGGGCTGAGGGCAAACTGCTCAGCACTGAGGTATTTCCACGCCTAGGCACAACCAGGTGAATGAATTTCTGAAAAAGAATGATTGCCTTCAATTTAATTAAATCTTCATAGTTTAATAGTAGGGCATTTACTCTGCACTTAAGATGAAGATCACAGATTTGTATATATTATGGAAATAGACTGTGATTCCCGTTTTGATAAGGATTGTGAAAGCCCAGCCTAGTCACCAGCACTGACATGAGGGACAGATGGAACGTGTTCATGCGCTGACGTGGATGGTCTTTGCCTGAGTATAAGGAGGACTTTAATTTTCATAATATATACTTAACACCTCAAAATGTACATACCCAGTGATTCCAGGCCCGAGAACTTATCCTGGGGATGTGTGTAAAGTTATAACTTATGAGATTTCATCTCAGTTGTGAAAAATCAGAAGCCATTTAGAGGTCCAATAGTAAGAGTTTAGTAAACTATGGTACATGACATACAATAGGATAAAGTTATCACTTATTGAATGGTCTTCCAGGCACTGTTCTATAAGCATTTTATAGGTATTAACTCAATCCTCACAACAAACCTACAAGGCAGATTCTATCTGCCTCCTTTTACAGATGAGCGAACGAAAGCACAGAGCGGCAGAGTAAAGTGCACGAGTTCACACGGGGGGGGAACGAGGGCTCCAGCCTGGGTAGCATGGCTCCAGGGCCCATACTCTGTATCTATACCAGGCCTCACTTTCAAGAAAGATGATGTTCTTTCAAACATCCATAACTTTATAGACATATATACAAAACACAACAACAAAAACGGAAAGTTCTACGCTTTAAAATCAGTGATCTTCCTTTTTGCTTTATTCTCATATGTATTTACTAAATTTTCTACAGTATCTGCTATTTTATAGTTGAAAACTAAAAGCAATAAAAATTGATGTCATCATTTTGATTGGGAACCAAACTCCTAACAGCCCAGGTCAGAGACTAGAGTCAGCTCAACATACAACGAGGTTCGGGGCAGCCACTCAAGCCAATAGATGCCAGAAGAATAGGAAGCAGGCAGCATGGGGAGGGCACCTCCAGGGCCCAGTGTCCAGGCCTCTAGGGGCACACACCGTCAACAATCAGTCAGTCAACAAGGTCTCTGCTAGGAACAGAGCTAACCAGAGACCATCTCCTGGACCTTCCTTCCGCTAGTTTCCAAACCTCAATTTTCTCAACCCAACCAACTTTTATGATTACCAACAGTGACAGTGAGTTTCAAGTACACAGTCTTTTGAAAAGTCAGGAAAAAACATAAGTTAATAAATGTGATGTAAAACAGAAATATAGATCAACGGAACAGGATAGAAAGCCCAGAGATAAACCCACGCACATATGGTCACCGTATCGTTGATGAAGGAGGCAAGAGTATACAGTGGAGAAAAGACAGTCTCTTCAATAAGTGGTGCTGGGAAAACTGGACAGCCACATGTAGAAGAATGAAATTAGAACACTCCCTAACACCATACACAAAAATAAACTCAAAATGGATTAAAGACCTAAATGTAAGGCCAGACACTATCAAACTCTTAGAGGAAAACATAGGCAGAACACTCTATGACATAAATCACAGCAAGATCCTTTCTGACCCACCTCCTAGAGAAATGGAAATAAAAACACAAATAAACAAATGGGACCTAATGAAACTTCAAAGCTTTTGCACAGCAAAGGAAACCATAAACAAGACCAAAAGACAACCCTCAGAATGGGAGAAAATATTTGCAAACGAAGCAACTGACAAAGGATTAATCTCCAAAATATACAAGCAGCTCATGCAGCTCAATACCAAAAAAACAAACAACACAATCCAAAAATGGGCAGAAGACCTAAGTAGACATTTCTCCAAAGAAGATATACAGATTGCCAACAAACACATGAAAGGATGCTCAACATCACTAATCATTAGAGAAATGCAAATCAAAACTACAATGAGATATCAACTCACACTGGTCAGAATGGCCGTCATCAAAAAATCTACAAACAATAGATGCTGGAGACAGTGTGGAGAAAAGGGAACCCTCTTGCACTGTTGGTGGGAATGTAAATTGATAGAGCTACTATGGAGAATAGTATGGAGGTTCCTTAAAGAACTAAAAATAGAACTACCATATGACCCAGCAATCTCACTACTGGGCATATACCCTGAGAAAACCATAATTCAAAAAGAGTCATGCACCACAATGTTCATTGCAGCACTATTTACAATAGCCAGGACATGGAAGCAACCTAAGTGTCCATCGACAGATGAATGGATAAAGAAGATGCGGCACACATATACAATGGAATATTACTCAGCCATAAAAAGAAACGAAATTGAGTTATTTGTAGTGAGGTGGATGGACCTAGAGTCTGTCATACAGAGTGAAGTAAGTCAGCAAGGGAAAAACAAATACTGTATGCTAACACATATATATGGAGTCTAAAAAAAAAAAAAGGTTCTGAAGAACCTAAGGGCAGGACATAAACACGCAGACATAGAGAATGGACTTGAGGACACAGGGAGGGGGAAGGGTAAGCTGGGACAAAGTGAGAGAGTGGCATGGACATATATACACTACCAAATGTGAAATAGATAGCTAGTGGGAAGCAGCCGCATAGCACAGGGAGATCAGCTCGGTGCTTTGTGACCACCTAGAGGGGTGGGATAGGGAGGGTGGGGGGGAGACGCAAGAGGGAGGGGATATGGGGATATATGTATATGCATAGCTGATTCACTTTGTTATACAGCAGAAACTAACACACCATTGTAAAGCAATTATAGTCCAATAAAGATGTTAGAAAACTAAAATAAATGTGACGTGTTAGAACTTCACAGAAGTCTCTGTGGGAGTGCTCCGGATCTCCTGCAAAGAGTGCACATACTGAATGACATCAGAAATAATCAGAAATGTCAAGGTTAGAACTGTATAGACCCTTGGAGATAAAATCCAAATATCTTCATTTAACAAAGAGCCCAAGGTTCAGAGAGGTTAAATACCTTGTACTCGGTTACCGAGACTGCCGGGGGCCAAACCAGAATTAAAAACCAAATTTTTAGTGTCTGGTTCATACTCTCTCCATTTAGCCGTACTACCTCAGGGACTTCAGCTCAGCTGAAAGAAGGGGGAAAGGCACTGATACAAAGACAACAGATATTTTATGAAAACCATTTTCTATTTACTCTTACTACAGTAGCAGCGTATACAAAAGAGAGGTATACGGAGTAAACCGTGAAGGTGCCGTCCACACACCACGACTCCCCCCAGCAACAGGTGAGTACCGCGGTCAGTAATTTGGGGCGTAACCCTCCAAACCCCTTTCCATGAATGTCATACATGTACTTAGCGGTGTGCTGGAACCAGCCTGAACTGGTTCTTGAGAGCCAACTTCAATTGTCAGGAAAGTTGTGAGCTGGATGTTAAACACAGTCATTATTAAAAATTAATTTATATAGACTTACAATTAAATCACATTTTTAAAAAAGATAAGAAGTACTCAAAACCAAAAAAAAGAAAACCACTCCCCTTTTTTCTTTTTTTTTTTACTATGTTTTACAATTACCTATGTTTTGGGGTTTATTTATGTTTATTGTAACGTGTGGTGGAAAAACTAACAGTGTGTTTGTTACTGCACGTCTCTTTCCAGCTTCACGTTCTGTGACATCACACTGTAGAATCCATCAGAGTGGGAGTGTTTACGCCAAGGAAATTGACAAACACTACAAATCAGGGCCTGCCCTCCCCTCCTCCAAACAGCCAGCTTGTAAGCATTTGCTAGCATACCATGACAGACACATTTCTTTCAAGTATTTTTTCTCTTCACAAATAGACTACTGAAGAAATTTTAAAGTCTGTTAAATGTATTTCTTTTCTCTGTTGGAAATAGAGCAGAAGCGCTCAGTGGAACATATGAAATATCTTTGCCGTCAACCAGTTTTTTAAACTGTTATTCACCTTCTTTCCCTCAATGAGCTCTCCCTTGATGTTCTAGCCTATTTGAACTAAATACCAGTTCCTTTTAACTTCCCTCTTCAATGTATTCTATCTCCCCTCCTCTGTTCACCCCCAGACCTTTCAAGCCTTGAAGAGAGAAAAAGCATTTTGAAAGGTAAAGGTGAAGTTTTCCTAAGGTAATTACTTAATAGGCAACAAAACAAGAATGGCTGGATTTGCTTTGCCATGGTCAGCACTAGATCCTGCTAGCTGCTACTTTGACACTCCTGGGCCTGAGTGGCAGAGGGAAAGCAATACACTTAGCCCCTTTTGTTTACACACCAAAAGATTAGGTTTCCTTAAATTCCTAAGGAATTTCAGAAGATTAACTTTTAGATAGGAAACTTCATAGGCTAAGCAGGCTGAGAAAAGAAAAAAAGAAAAAAACCATGTCACCCTCAAGCGGTTCTATCAAGGGATGAAATTTTAAATCACATCATGTCTCACACCCATCTCAGTGCAAAATAAATCACTTGAACAGAGTGCAAGCCAATTTTTACTTTAAAAATGTTGTGTCCTAAGGCTGTCTTCTTGAACTTCAAAAGCACACTTTGTAATTACTCTACCTATCAAAGGAAACTCAACACTTCACCTCCAATCTTCTTCAGCTTGTGTTATCACTTTTAATTGTTAATAAACCACATTAATTTTAAACTGATTATTCTGTTTGGGAATTCAATGTTTACAGACAGAATACACTGAATTATATATAACTGAACTTATTTATGTACAAGCTAAAGGTAAGTGGGGCTTTTTCTCACTCCCTGTCATTGGTTTTATTTTTAGAAATTTCTGGCATTTTGGAGACTCACAGCAATTCTTGTCCCTCGTTGTTTTTGTTTTTTTATTAATTAATTTATTTTTGGCTGTGTTGGGTCTTCGTTTCTGTGCGCGGGCTTTCTCTAGTTGCGGCGAGCAGGGGACACTCTTCATCGCGGTGCGCGGGCCTCTCACTGTCGCGGCCTCTCTTGTTGCGGAGCACAGGCTCCAGACGCGCAGGCTCAGTAGTTGTGGCTCACGGGCCTAGCTGCTCCGCGGCATGTGGGATCTTCCCAGACCAGGGCTCGAACCCGTGTCCCCTGCATTGACAGGCAGATTCTCAACCACTGCGCCACCAGGGAAGCCCCTTGTCCCTCGTTTTTTAAAGGAATAGATTTCTGGTAATGAGGAGGATTTTAAAATCCCAGGGATTTTATCAGGGTTTGTGCCCAAACAGATATCGTTTGATTGTGGCTTGTGAGTCAGCCTGCGACTTTTTTTCAAGGAGAGTGAAGGGCTAAAAAATAATTCACCAAATTCAGAGCACACTATCAACCTGTATAACTCATTCAGATTTATTTACACCCTTCATTTTCTTACCAAGTTTTTCCCCACCTGGAATTAACAAGGTAAGTGCTTGTTCTTAACCTCCCCGCCACTGTAGGCACTGGGCATGTCTATTTGACAAAATCATTTGTTCACAAACCATATTTTTTCAGCCTGGCCAATTTTCTCCCGTGGTTACTAACAAAATGTTCTTGAGATGGAAACAGGCCATGTTTATTTCCACTCTGGCACCAAGCTCAGAATTCAGGAGCTGAAGGTACTTCCCTGCCTGACTGAAAAGCTCTCAGACAACATTCCCTCCGCCCTACCTGTGCCCACAGTGCTGAGCCCTCCCCCTGAAGGCAGCTCCCTCACCTTTACCAAGCATGACCAGTTCTCCAGTGCCCTTCCCAGTCTCCCGGATGACACTGGCAAGGCTTCCTCTGGTTCCCACACTGGAGCACTGACTATCCCCCCACCCCCAACAACATCGTCGTCTTTGTTGAGAGCTTTCTGTGGTGCGAGGCGCTATTCTGCGTGTTATGCGTGTTAAGTAATCCTCACCACAACCCTACTAGTAAGTACCATTCTTATTCCCACTTTATAGATAAGAGCACTGAGGCTTGAGAAATGGGTGCCCGGGGTCACGAGGCTGGCAGATGACAGGGCAGGCCAGCTCCAGGGTCTGCACACTCAACACCCTACCATACCTCTCTACTCCATCCAGCAACTGGGTTTCCTACATAGTGGTTTCTCCACTGGCCCCTGCACTCTCTGACGGCAGGGTCCACTTCTTATCCATTCCTGCAGCACCCGGAGTGCCTGCCACAGTGCCTGGTGAGTGCTAGGGGCTCATTAACTATTTATGGAACGAATGGATTTTTCCTACCATTTCTAGGTATGTGAATTGGGAGATGTCTCCACAAGAAAGCCTGTGGTGACATCAGGAAAACAGCCCATCAAGCTGGTGGCCCTAGACTGTACCTGATCTGAAGCCCAGATCTGTCCGTTCCTGGGCTACATAAGGGGAGAAACGTAATTGACTCTGTCCATCAGGTAAACACTGATCATGTATCACCTCCCCTAGAAAGCTGCAGAAAGAAAGGGACCCCAGATGGTACCTGACATAAGTCAATGACTGAGGTTGGAATAAACTAGCAGGCCTGGTCCTGGAAGGTTGGCGTTAGCATATCTTTCTGATTCTTTTATCACTCCACTAGCAAAATTACAATTTAAATTTATTCAGTTACTTATACATGCCCTATCTTGTCCCCAGAATAGTTCTTATATTCAGCAGATTTATAAACTGGAAATGAAAACAAATAAGAAAACAAAACCTGGGACAATAAGTGGAACTTAGAGTGAGGCTAATACAAAAAAAAAACAGTAGCTAACAGAGTTGTGACACGTTTGCTATGGCTGCCACGGAAGAATGAAACGTATGTAGTCCTTTATGATGTATATTCACAAAGATGCCCATGTTGCATCTTCAAAGAGGGCATTCCCTAGAGCCAATGTTATCATGTGCAGGTTCCAGGTGAGGGACTTGAGGCTCAGAGAGACCAAGGAGGGAACTTAACTGAATTCACACAGATAGTAAGCGTGAGTGGGACCAAAGCTTAAATGAACCCTTTGAGGTCAGCAACTGACTCCAAAGCCTGCTGCCTGGGAGGCCTCACAAATCAGCCACACCTGAACCACCTCCAAATGGGGGAAAAGAGTCAACCACAGTTCAGGTAAAATATTTATTTGTCCCTTTCACCTACGATGATTACAGCCTCATAAGAATAACTGCAGCTGTGGCAAATCTGAGTGTGATTCTAGAACTAGTGTTTTGTGAGTCTGATGGTACATCTATGCATACTGCTGCTGACCTGAGTCACACTCTCTCCCTCCTAACAGTTCAGGCCCAGGTTTTCCTGAACCTGCTTTCTGGGTTCAGATCAGAAACTTCACCTCCACCCCTTTACTCTAAGTTCCGTGGGCTAGTGAACTCTCGGGGAGGATTGCTGGGGGAGGGCGGTGGTCCCTGGGCAAAGTGGGTCTTCTCTCTGCACAGGACATGAGGGAACACGTGCACCAGCATCCCAGCATCTTGACATAATCCTGACACCCTCCCCCCACCTCTAGTTACATAGGAACCAAAATATGAATCAGAAGGGCTCTGACATAGGTGCCTGAAAAAAAAATGCAGAAAGCAAGCAAAAGAGATTTCTGATAACGGAGAAAAAGAACTACAAGGCAGCTGATTTCTGGGAGAGTTGCTTCCAAAGAGGGACCTGTATCTTACTAGCCTCAGTGGACTCTCCTCCCTCTCTGCCCCTTCAGGCTTGACTCTCCTTGCATCACTCCCACTCCCTGCCCGCCCCATGCCACCACCTTTCCCAGGACAGTTTCCCACCTGAGCAGCCCTAAGGAAGGTGCTTCAGACACTGCCTTTCCAAAAGTGTGTTTCTGAGCGTCTCTGCTGTCGCCAGCATCTACAGAAGGTTTCACTGCAGGGTACACCGGTCGACAGGGCGAAGAAACGTAATACTGCCCACTTAGACGTGGGATTAGTGGCAGCCAGACACACTGAGGAACAAAAATTCCTTGGTCTCCTGCTGACTTACTGAGTGAAGGAGAGGCCCAGCTGATGTGCTGGCAATCTTCCCCAAACAATAAAACAATCTAATGCTTTCTATTCAGAGACAGAATCACCACTAAGGGGACCTAGCCAAAGACACAAACACCCTTGATGTGCTAGCAATCTTCCCCAAACAATAAAACAATCTAATGCTTTCTATTCAGAGACAGAATCACCACTACTGGGATCTAGCCAACCACACAAACACCCTTGCTGTCCCCACCTTTTCTGACTTTCCTACATGGCCCCTTTCCGGCTGTGATACTGTACCAGCAGGTACAAACGTAGATACTTCTCTTCAGAAAACTGGGAGGTTGGGGGCAATCCTGACATCATCTTGAGACTATCTGGAGTCCAGCTATTTTGTCTCTTTATAAAACTATCTATAACCAATAGACTGTGGATTTAAAAAAAAAATACTCGTGGGGGAACATGAAATAAAATCCAAAGATACCTCAGAAAAAGAAAATAGACTTTAGGAAATAGTTTAATCATCTTCCTGGTCAAGTACCCTGACAAGATGACCACAAAATAGCAGACAACTCATTTACTGGAACAAACTTTGGAGATAATGTACTACACCTTCATTTTACAGAGGAAGAAACTGAGGCGCAAGTTGAAGTTAAATGACTATCTCGAGGTTGTAGTACAAGTTAGTGTTTGGACAAGAAATTAATGAGGAAGACGGGTGGCAAGACAAAAGAAGCAGTGAAAGAGAGCAGCTTCAAGAATCCAAGACTGCTGGGATCAGGCCGGCTCCTGCAGAAATTAGAGGCATTTGCACCCTGTTGTACCCCGCTGGCCCCATATATTCCCTCGATCCCACTGCCTTTCCTACTGCTTCCACCCCTCCCACCCAGCCTGGACTGGGTGCTATTTCATATGTACATCTGGGGATGCTGTCACAGATGAGAAGATGCAGATTGGATGACAGAAGTCATTTGAGCCCCGTCCTGCATTCAGTGGGTCCACTTTCCACTCCAGGAATGGGCATAGGAAAGAGTACAGCAAAGGGAGCAGTAGTTGCTTTACTTACCCTTATTTATATATGTCTGCCTGCCTACCAAGAAAAAAAAGCTTGTTGCAAAAAGATATGAAGGCAGCTCATATATTTTTAACATCTTTATTGGAGTATAATTGCTTTACCATGTTGTGTTAGTTTCTGCTGTATAACAAAGAAAATCAGCCATACATACACATATATCCCCGTATCTCTTCCCTCTTGCGTCTCCCTCCCTCCCACCCTCCCTATGCCACCCCTCTAGGTGGTCACAAAGCACCGAGCTGATCTCCCTGTGCTATGAGGCTGCTTCCCACTATAAGACAGGTTATTTTTTAAGGCTTAAGCAACAGAAGTATATGAACTTCAGTGTTTTAAAAGAAAAAAAGTGCCACAGTGAAAAATGAGATCGGGATGTCGTCGTCCTACTGCAAATGGTTAGTGACAATACCCTCTTCACCTTGCTTACAAAAACATGTTGCAGAGGAATTGGAAAGAAGACTACAACAAATGTTACTGAGTTTCAGGGTTTTAAAAAATCAATGCTGTCACTTAAGAGCCAGCTTCCTTTTTTCTATAGTCTGGCACGTAGAGCTTGAAGTAACAGTTAGCTCTTGGTAACAGTACTCTAAGGAAGCCGCATCTGCTTCTAAGGATTCTCTTGGAGGCCTTAAGGGATGCCTGAAGACTGGATTCTAATTTCAGTCACTATTGACTTACTTACAGACTTTATTTTCTAAATTCCTTTGTGATGTTTAATACTACATAGTTAAGTTTTACCATAGAAATAAAACTGATCACCACTGCCAGATGTATCAAAGGTAACTGTTAAACTTCGAATCTTTGCAAAGAGGGGGAGTGTTCAGAGCCTGGATATGCAAACCAGCATCTAATACTGTATGTTGAGTAATGGAACACATCTGGGAGAAGAAACTCACTGCCGCTTAAAATACCTACTCTATTTTCCAGCACATCTGTGGAGCAATTAAAGAACCTAGTTCACGGTTAAAATTCAGGTCAGCACACAGTAACAATGGGGCTCTTTGATGTGAGGTCAGCTTTGGTCATTCTCATATACTCATTAAACAGGTTAATCAACTTAGTGCAGGACATAGGACAGGAGTAACCCAAAATTTATTTAATTACCATTACCCTGAAAGCACCTGCAGAAAGATCAGTTTCATTTGTTGGATGTAGCAACTGCTGTTTCATTGTCAGTGCACTCTGGAGCTAAAGGCGCCATTTCTGGAATTGTGTGCTTTTTTCAAGCTAATGAAATGTAGATATTACACTAATATCTGTTTGTATTTATTATTAATTAATATATTACAAAAATAGGGGGTCTGGTGTGTGCCTTCCTTTTTTACTCCTTACACGTTTCTCTTTCTTGGTTAAAGTAACAAAGCATGGGTTGAATTTATGGTTATGTGAATATGTATCATGCTTTTTACATTTGTTTGTCTTCCCTTGAGTTAAGAAGGTGTTAATGTGACACATTCAGTTGAGTAAACTTCATTCATATTCTCCTAATATGTTTTATGAATTACCCACAAGGAAGGACAGTAAATATAAACAACTAGTGTCTACTGTGAATGCTTTAGTAGAAAGACCTGGAAAGACCTGGACTTTAGGTCAAATAGACTTGGATTCAAATGCAGTTCCCTGATCTACAGATGCTTATTTGTGAAATGAAGATAATAAGACCTACTGTGCAGGATTGGTGTGAGGATGTAATAAAATAGAGCATACAAAGTGCTTACTGAAGTGTTTGGAAGACAGTAAAACTTAATGGCAACTTTTTTTGTTTTGTTTTGTTTTGTTTTGGCAGTACGCGGGCCTCTCACTGTTGTGGCCTCTCCCGTTGCAGAGCACAGGCTCCGCACGCGCAGGCTCAGCGGCCATGGCTCACGGGCCCAGCCGCTCCGCGGCGTGTGGGATCTTCCCGGACCGGGGCACGAACCCGTGTCCCCTGCATCGGCAGGCGGACTCTCAACCACTGTGCCACCAGGGAAGCCCAATGGCAACTATTTTTATCATTACGAGAAAGGTTTTATAAGTCACTGAGGAATGTACAACATCACTAATTAGGGTACAATTTTCTTTTCCTCCCTAAAATCTGTATTCAGTGCTTCTCAATACAAAACGACTGTTGTTGTTTTAATGATGAAACTGAAGATACGCTATATATTAAAGTAAATAATGAAAATCCTTCACCAGGCTTCTAAATAATGGGGTCTAAACAACCTCAAGAGGAAGGCATCGTGAGGGGATGTCACAGGACCCAAACACTTCCTGTGTCATGCCCAGATAAGATACAAGGAGTCCCATCTTTTAGGAGCAAGAGGTGACGTGGGTACACTCGAGGTTAAAAATCACAAGTAGCCCAAATAATCGTCAAATATCCCTTAGGAAAGTACACTTGATTCTTGTTATTTGCGGTAGTTATGTTCTGTAAAATCACTACAAACACTGAATTAACAAATACCGAACCGTTAGCTACTAAGAGAAATATAGGGTTAGATTATTGTGAGCCTCCGATCGTACTTTTGTCAACCGATCAACACAGAACCTTGTTTTCTGTGTGTTTCTTATTTAATATATATCGTTGAACTCACAGCCAATAGCACTTCAACTCATGCCTGAACAAGGCTTATCTAATTCACATATTTTCTCCATAAAGCACACTATAGCCTTCTTGCACATAATAATACCAGCCAGCACTTCAGCACTGTGCTTGGGGGCCATTTTAAACATCAACATCACCAACACAAAGCACAAAAATGCAAAGAACATGGCACTAACTTGAGCACAAAAAAAGACCCTTGTCCTCAGTATGAGAGCAGAAATAAGAATGCAGAGTGTCAGTTGTTCCATCTCAGCTGGGGAACTCGTGTCCTGGGCAATTCAAAGGTTCACCACTCTGCCCATGTCTGTGAATGGGTATGGAAGCACCACATATATTGATTTTTGTGGGTACAAATAAATTTTAACCTGTAGGTGAATTCACAGATATAGAATCCATGAATAATGAGGATCAACTATGTCAGCTTGAAAATGGACACACCTTCTCTCAATAAGCCCAACGTAGCACGTTGTTGACTTGAATTCAGGAGCCACATTGCATGAAAAGCACTCGAACAAAATTTTAAACACTGGAACAAAAACTCTGGAGAGTGTCAGAGTGAGGAGACTGAAGTGTGGTACTGAAGGAGTGAACAGACCAGTGGAGTGGAACACACAGCCCACAAAAAAGTGTTTGTATGGATAATCATCTGCAGCAATACTTGAAATTATTCTTCAAAATAAGATACAGATCACAGAGCTAAATATTTTATAAACTAGAATATACAGATAAAATATAAGTTGATATTTATCAGATCTGTTTAAAAGGGCATTTTACTTTTTCAATAGTGGTAGAAATTACAAAAGAAAATATCTACAATGTAAAACTTTAAATCTTCTGTTTAAGAAAAATGACTAAAAGTTAAAGTTAACAAAAGAAGAAATACATTTTGGCAGACTCTGATGGTTGCCTACCCAATAGCCATTCTCTCCTTTTCACTTACTAACAGAACTCCAGTTCTATTGAAGTAGCAGCATATGCAACTAAAAATCCTGATTTAGACATCTTTGCAGAGAGGGGTGGCTACGTGACAAGCTTGGACAGAAGGGATGTGTTGCAGATGTGTTGCCAACCAGGGCAGCCAGAGAGGCTTCACAAGAGAGACAAATTGCAGCTCGTGCTTGGTGCTCTGCCCAGACTCCTCAGAAACCCTTTATCTGCTCCAGGCACCCTGCGCTCGTCTCTGTGCTGACCCTAACATCTGGCACCTGTTACTTTCTTCAGATAGCTACCTCTGGGCTGCAAGAGGCTCTTCGCCTAGATGTCAGAAGGCCTGGGTGTTCACGTCCCCATCCCTTTCCCATTGACTGGGGCAGGAGTCTGCTACTTTCTTGGAGATGGAGACGACACAAACTTGTATAATTCATGCTGTGCTCCCCTTGAGTTCAGGCTGAAGCCCTCCCTTGCTTGGCTCTATGCTCTTCTCTTACTCCATCCATTTACTGATATCTCCTAGAACTACTTCCTTAGTAAATCACTGACACGTGAACAGGCCAGGGTCTGCTTCTGGTGAATCTGGCCTAAGACACATTCGCTTCTAGCTTTTGCTCCTTTGCCCTTCACACTGCCGCCTTTTTCCTTCCTGGAGCATAGAAGAAATGCCTGGAGGTTCAGCAGCCATCTGGCAACCATGAGGCAATAAGTACAGTGTCAAAGGTCCATACACTAAGGATGATATAGCAGGAAGATGGAAAGAGCCTGAACGTCTGATGGTATGACTAGTTGTCCTATCAGTCCTGGACTGATACCCTTAGACTTATTTTTGCAGAAGACAATGAAACACCTCACTTGTTTTTATGCTTGGTGTGGCATGTAACAATGGGCCCCCCAGAGATGTCTACATCCTAATCCTTTGAACCTGTGGCTATGTTACGTTACAAGGCAAAGAGGAATTCAGGGTACAGATGGAACTGAGTTTGCTATTCTGCTAACCTTAAAACAGAGAGAGTATTCTGGATTACCCAGGTGGGCCCAATGTCATCACAAGTGTCTTTAAAAGTGGAAGAGGGAAGCAGAAGAGAGATCAGAGACAGAGAAGACGATGTGATGATGGAAGCAGAGACGGGAGTTATGCTCGTGAGAAGGACTCAATCTGCCATCGCTGGCTTTGAAGACGGAGGAAGGGGTCGTCAGCCAAGGAAAGCAGGCGGGCTCTAGAAACTGGACAAGGCAAGGAACAAGTCCTCTCCCCTAAAGCCTCCAGAAGGGACACAGCTCAGCCAACACCTTGATTTTAGCCCAATGAGGCCCATTTTGGACCTCTGACCTCCAGAACTATAAGAGAACACACTTGTGTTGTTCAAGCCACTAAGTTTGTGGTAATTTAGTATAGCAACAATGGAAAACTAATACACCTGTGTATACTTGAAATTTGCTAACAGAGTAGATCCTAAGCAGTCTCATCAAAAAGAAGGTAACTATGTGAGATGATGGATGTGTGAAGTTGACTGTGGTAATGATTTCACAATGTACCGCGTATCAAATCATCATGTCGCACACTTTAGATATATACAATTCTATTTGTCAGTTATACCTCAATAAAGCTGGGGGGCAGAAAACAAATACACCTGCTTTTCTGTTACTTGCAGCCTAATTCAGTCTTAAATGATATTTTCTAACTGAAAATGGTTTATATATATATATATTTTAATTTATTTATTTTTGGCCACATTGGGTCTTCATTGCTGCCCTCGGGCTTTCTCTAGTTGTGGTGAGCGGGGGATGCTCTTCGTTGTGGTTCGCAGGCCTCTCATTGAGGTGGCTCGTCTTGTTGCAGAGCACGGGCTCTAGGCGCGCGGGCTTCAGTAGTTGTGGCACGAGGGCTCAGTGGTTGTGGCTCGTGGGCTCTATAGCGCGCAGGCTCAGTAGTTGTGGCGCATGGGCTTAGTTGCTCCGCGGCACGTGGGATCTTCCGGGACCAGGGCTCGAACCCGTGTCCCCTGCATTGGCAGGCGGATTCTTAACCACTGCACCACCAGGGAAGCCCAATGGTTTACATTTTTGATATAGAAAAATCTTATATAAATCACTGGAAAACACTAAATCTAATAAATTTATGGACGAGAAATACATGTAAGACAAGACTCACAGATGAGGAAGGTAAGGTGCTAAGAAATAACATGGAAATAGGTTTCCATAAAAATACATGAAACATTTTTAAATATCAAGAGAAAGTCACTATGTTATAATATTATGTGAAGAAGCAAGACAGAATTTATGTTGTATGTTTCCAGCTATGTTTTTAAAATAAGCCTTGAAAAAACATTGAAAGCAAAGAATAAAAGGAAAGATTTTTAAATGGTGAGAGTTGGGTTTTTTTTTCCTTCTTTCTATTACTTTTTTGTATAAGTCATATTCAAATGGCTAGTTCTCTCCCTTTATTTAGGTCTCTTTGCTAGGAAAAGGAAAATAAACTTTGCTTTAAAAATAATTACAAGGCAGTATACTGTTTCTGGTAATACATGGAAGGAAGTGTAAAGCCCAAGTGCTGGCACAAAAGGAGTGGAGGAGGCTTTGCCTGGAACACTGGGAAAGAGGGGCAGTTAATTGAGTGGAGTCTTACCCAGGATCACAGGGGGAAAAGGGCACTCCAGGTAGAGGAAGGGCCATGCACAAGTACAGGGTGTTATGGAAACTGCAAACAGCTGTGATGGCTGTAATGCTGCATGGGAAGGATAGAGCAGTGCAAGATTAGGCAGAAGTAGCCACACCTGGGGGGGGTTTACATCATGAACAGTGGAGTTTGACCTTTACTTTATGCAGAAGTAATTTTTGGCAGGAAAGAGCCATACTCGTATTTGTATTTTATAAAGATTTTTCTGCTACCGTATAAGAATGGACAGGGGACCAGAGGCAGTGGGATAAGTTCGTGCTATTGCAATTGTCCAGGCAAGAGCTCTGAACTGAAGCACAAACAAGGGAGACAGAGTAAGTTCAACAGGTACTCGGAGAGCCACAGAGGAATCAGAGGAAATAGTGAGGTTGACTCTCAGTGTTTCCTGAGCATTTTTCTACCAATTATGTCCTAGTCTATAAAATGAGAGCCAGCTCGCATACAGAAAGCCACACAAACAAATGCACGTCCTGGGCAGCTCCGTGAAATATCACAAAGGGAACACACTCATGTGATCACCATGCCACCAATCACTTCTTGGATTAGTGGGGCCTCAGAGGAAGTGATAGCCACTTGCTCAGGCCCAAAACCTAGAGGTCATCTTTTATTCCTTTCTACCCCTCATATCGTACATCTAAGCCATCAGCAAGTCCTGTCAGCTCTACCTGCAAAATATATTCAGAACTCAACCTTCCTCGCCATCTCCACGGGTCCTACACTGTCGCTCCCATAGCCTGTCCTCTCTCACGCCACTCTTGTTCCCCAAGTCTCTTCTCCATGTAGCTACTGGCCTAGTCCTTTTAACACGAGGATTGTATCATGTTACTCTCTGCGGTGGATCGATCTCACTGACCCTAGTTCTTTACTCCTCCCTACATTGGGGGCCTTTGCCATGTAACTTTGCGGTGACCTGCCCCACCCCTTTGATTCTGGGCTCAGCTGTGTGTTTCACATAGTAGATACCATGCAAGCAGAGACTTGAACTGGCTTTCAGCACTTCACCTTTTTTTGTTTTTGCAAAATTGTCCATGAATGGGGAACAATTCAATTCATGGTGTCGCCACGTCCTCCTGATCTAATCCGCCTTTCCGGATTGCCTTGCGCAGTCTTGCCCTATACATCGGCAATGATCCCAGACTCTCCTAATCTACTCTCTGGCTCTCGGGGTCCTGGCCAGGATCCCACCTTTCCCCTGGACCCTTCCCTACGCACATTGGCCCATGGTGGTCTCTCCCACTCTGCACAGTGCCTTTTAGCAATCACTTCCCAAACTCCACATCTGGCATCAGGTTAAAGGGAATATCTAGTCTCTCTCACCGTGCACCTGTCGCCCTTCGCATTTCATTCTAGACTTTATTCAGCTGCTCATTCTTTGCCTTGTCCTGGAAACTGACTGCTTAGTATCTTTTTGGCTAACTTTGAATCCCTGAGAGCAGGGTCTCCAACCTCTGGGCCGCAGACCAGTACCTGATTCCAGTTAGGAATCAGGATGTACAGCAGGTCTGCCGCTCCCCCTCCCCGTCTGTGGAAAAACTGTCTTCCACGAAACCGGTCCCTGGTGCCAAAAAGGTTGGGGACAGCTGCAGAGCCATAGTTCAGATCAAAACAATCTTCTGATTTTTTTCTATGTCACTTATTTGGAAACAGGACCAACTTACCCATGAGGCACAATGGCACAGTACCTAGAAGCCACAAACATTTATGTTTTAATGTTAATTTCTTTTAAAACAAAAACAAAAAAGAAAATAACAATAATAAAGATATAATAATGAATCCAGCCTGGATTATATTCCTCTTTGTACCCTACATTTGTAGAATATATTTTTTAATATTTCTTTAATGGAGGAAGGGGAAAAGTTTATAAGACAAACAAAAGTCCTCTAATATGATCCTGGTTGCTTTTAAGTATATTGTCAAAAGCAATAAGTGCTTTTGACACTTATGCAATGGGTGCAGAAGTGTTTCAACTTAACTATCAACTCCTTAAAAATGAGTATGGCCTGGACTTCCCTGACGGTCCAGTGGTTAAGACTGCACGCTTCCACTGCAAGGGGAACGGGTTTGATCCCTGGCTGGGGAAATAAGGTCTTGCATGCCGTGTGGTGTGCCCAAAAAAGAAAAAAAAAAGTTTAAAAAAAATGAGTGTGGCCTTTTTTTACCGATTCATTTTCCCTACAGAAACTGTCTTCTTATCAGACACTTGGTTTAATTGCCTGACCACGTGCAACTTGCTGCCCACAACATAGAAAGGTCAATGGCTGCATTTTCCTTTCTCTATTCTAGCGTCAAAGCTGCAGATGGTAGACTGAGTGAGCCCCACACAGTTGCTTAATCTACATAAAGACAGTGAGGATCACCCACTGCTGGTGGGAAGTTGACAATCAGGTAGCATTCTCACACGTTATTAGAGGTAAATGAGCAGAGGCCATAGGTTCTGCTCATTCATCCATTCATTCATTCATATAATGGAATCCTGGCTCCTCTCCTCTTACTAGTTATGTGGCATAGGCAAGCAATTTAAGCTCTTTGCCTAGCTTCCCGAACTAGAAACTGGGGAAGAAATAAGGCACTCGCTTCAGAGGGCCGTGATGATAATAAACGAGATAATCCGCTTCAAGGCCTAGAATAGTGACTGGTGAACACACTTGAAATGTTAGCTGTCAATTAATTAGACAAAAAACTGAGTGCCAATACGTTTATTGATTGAATGAACCAACAGTGATCAAACATCCAAAGGCCGCGTCTCTGGGCACTCTTCCTCCCCAGCTCTCCTCAGTGTGTGCACACGGGCTGCTGGAAACCTACATCAATCTGACCCAGCTACGTAAACCAAGCTCATTGGTATTCCCTGGCCTTCAGTGGAACGCAGGCCCTTTGAAGGTTTCTTACCCTGCCAAGCGTCTGCTGACTGAGGAGAGGACTTGTCGGTATCCCCAAGGGTTGGGAGATTACTGCAGCAGCCATCTAACTGGTCTTCCCTGCCCCAGTTTTGCCCCAATTCAGGACACTCTCCATAGAGCAGGGGACGGGTCTTTCTGAAAGTGTACATCAGATCACATCACTTCCCCGATTATCCTTTTAAAGGCTTCTCTTTAAGTGACAAATCCTCAGTAACTTACCAAGCTCTCCATCTGCTACCCCAGCCTGCCTCTCCAGTGTCTCCCTTCCCACCCCCGCCCTCCAATCCACACTCCAGGTTTGACCTTAGTTTGTCAGTTCTTCAAGCAGCACGTTCTGTTTATCCCACAGACCTCCTGCCTGGCTCTACCTTGGAGTTACCTCTGCCTCCAGCAATTTTCTCTTTTCTCTTCCCTTGACTAGTTCTTACTCCACCTGGGCAATGACTCTGACCGCCCCCCCCCGCCCAGACCAGATTAGATTTCCCCGCGTTGCTCTCCCACAGCATCCAGTTTTTCCCCTGCCATCACTGCAGTCTGCTGTAATTATCTGTTTAATGTCTGGCTTTCCCAGCGGGTTGTAAGCTTTGTGGGGTCACCGCCATGCCCGACTTGGTCTTGGCTGTATCCTCAAAACCTAACACAGTGAGCGCCTGTCTCATAGTACCTCTCAACACACTGACTGAAAGAAAGAATTACTAAATTAAAGAATTAAGTCCCAAGGGGGAAAACCAAAAATGAATCTCCACGCCAAGCCTGAGTCTGCATTCACTAAAACAACACAGGGTTGGGGCCAGAGAATAAGAGAGGTACACAGGTAGCCCCTCTGTGCCTCAGTTTCCTCATCTGTAACCAAGGATACTAAGAAGCCTATTTAGAGGGTTGTTGTGAGGATTAGACGAGTTAATAGAAACAAAGCACTTAGAACAGGCTGGGACACATGCTGGCACCGTATCTGATGGTTAGTTTTATTGTTCACATGGGGCATTTTTCCTAGGTAGTGTGACTCATGCCACACAGCAAAAGTGGAGGCAGCTTACTGAAGCAAGCACGTGCAGGAAGTGGTGTCTGCAGACTGGAGACGTCCGGCACCCGTCCTAGAGGGGTGCAGAGCAGGGATGGCTGAGGCTGCTCCTCCCTGAAGCACCCTGTTATCTACAACAGGGTGCGCAGGAGAAAGTTACGAGCCTGCTCTGAGGAAATGCACATTAACTCTCTGCTGCATTTTCAGCCCGTCTGGAGAGCTGGGCCCAGTGCGTATTCCATCTTTATCCTTCCCAGGCCCCAAGAATAACACATCAAAGAGCATGTTTGCATCCCTACAACAGATAACAGCACTGCCATAAGCTTCAGGGTCCACACACGCTACAGAGAGAGTGAATTAATAATTTCACATATTTATAAAATATAAATTAACCCAAGAAATATATAAGTCCAAGTGAAATTCCTGCTTTTAAAACCTGAGCAGAGAAAGACACTTTGATAAGTAAAAGGTTAGTAAATTTTCATTGTGTGGCATCACCAAATCGGCATTCATCACATGGAAAAATCACTCCTCTCTGATATATAGATGTTGACACACAGCAGCACCAGGCTATGGGGGCGGGGGGTATGGAATCCAGACGATAGATTTTTTAATTACATTTGGTTATTTGGTGCCTTTTTTTAAACAATAAAACAGCAAGTAATATGATCAGTAAGAATTCTAGAGGCTCTGGTGCATTTATATACGCACAGCAAATTACTCATAAAAACCATGGGGCATTTACCTCCGTCTTTGTGTATAATATACCATGTCTGTGCGGAACCCAGTTTGCTTTGATGGTAAACAGCTATTCTCTCTGAAAGCTTGCTTTCTCTTGCTCTGCTCTGTGTTGAGAGGTTCCCTTAATAGCCAAACTGGTTCTCCCAGAAAAAGGAAAAAGAAAGCAGTGAGAGAAATGTACGTATTAGACTTCTTTCTTTTCCATAAGACTGTAATGATAATTTACATTCATAGTCAAAGAGGTAAAGGTCCATGCACCAGCTTTGTAGAGAAGCAGTCAATGTAAAGCAGTATCTTACACTAAATGTACCGCAGCAAAGAAAAATCTGTGAGACTATTACCCAAAGACATCGTATACTAAAAATGAACCTGTTTCGTTCTCAGGTCCCTGACCCCAAAACAGAACAGTGTGTCTATGTGCACGAACGCTGCAGATATTTATTTACATGGATTATTTATTACTGGGGTTGGGAATTATTTCGCTGCTAAATAGGCTTGAGGGAGGCTGTGTTTATCTATGAAATATTTCCAAACATATGAAGGACCTATGAAGAGCGACTAAGTTATTTAGTTGCTCTTTTAAGAGAAGAGAGCAACTAAATAACTTAAGGTTCTATTTTCCTCCTAAAGAATTTTCCATTGAAAACCTGAAATAATATCAATAATCATAATTTTACATATATATATTTAGATCAGGATTTTAGAACTACAATAGAAAAAAGAAGATTAAAAAAAAGAAGAAGGAATCATTAATATCACCTCCAGGTAAAGAAATATGTGAGCTGAGATGGAAGGCCTTCACGTGTAAAGCCAAGAATACTTCTTTCCATATTGAAAAATATGTCAAGTTTTGCAGAGATAATAGCATTGACTGAAAAATGTTAATTACAATAAATCTCTCAGAAACACCCTGAGCTAGAATCTCTCCCTCTAGCTCAGGACGGTCTGTAGAGCAGACCAAGGAGCTTGCCCCTGTTGTCTCGTCCTTTCGGAACGATCCCAGGTGAACCAGAAAATTTCCCTTTGGCAGCAGAGTCTGGAAGTGGCATCCAGCAGGACCCAAAGTTACCCTTAGCGGAAGCTCTCTAAGGGCCCCCTCAGACATGGAACAGTGAGCCAGAGATTCACCCAGAACTAGGCCTGTGAGCTCTGCCCCAGCTGGGGCCACCCGGCCTCTTGGCAACGCCCACCTGGGCAGACCCTCAAACGCTGCAGCCACACGAGGAGCGCTCTGAGAGAAGGGAGGAGATCCTTCCTGCTCCACAGGCCTCCGACCTCCAGGCGTACCTGAGCCAATTCCATCCTTCCCACGAGCGCACCCAGGAAAACCGCGTTGAGTGCCGAAGAAAGCAGCGATGCGTGGAGAGAGGAGAGGCTAGGAGAGTGCGTGGTATCTGTACTTGACAGAACCCTTATTACTGAAACTTCTTCCTAGACCTTTTCCTTCACAGCATAAAAATTCTGTTGCTAATACCAAGCTGTGGTCTTGAGGGATGTGCTGGATGTAAAGCTTATTTGAGACCAGGGAGAATGGGAGATGGCCAGTGTATACAAACTACCTTTTATTAGAAATTCTATTGTACTACAGGCTATGCATGTGTTATCTCTGGAAGTTTCTGTGATCATTCCATTCTATAGAATCGAAGCTCAGAGACATTAAGTAAATTGCTCAAGCTCACCCAGCTGCTAAGTATCTGAACTAGGTCTGAACCCAGATTTGTAAGACCCCATGCTTTTAACCACTGGGGAAAAAAAGCCCATCTCTGTAGATGAGGCAAGTGTGGACAGTAAGAAAAACAACCCGTTTACTGATTTAACAAACAGTGGTTTCATCAAAATACGTATGACAACCTTATCAATAGCATTTGAAGGAGAGACATTCCAAAGGCACATAGAAATGTTGGTTTGCCTTAATATTAAACACGCGCACATACGTACACACACGTTTAGGTTAGGTTAATGGAGCAGTGCAAATAAAGGAAGGCACATGTAGGGCAGAAAGGCTGTATCACGCGATCACATGATCTGATTCTGCGGTCACAGGGGTTCTCCTCTAGCCATACAAGGAGCCTACATGGTTAGTGGGTTAGCCAAAGAGCAGTACTACCAAGTGCACTGTGGTTTGCTGATTGGATCCTGGAACCGAAAATGACATGAATGGAAAAACTAGTGAGACCCGAGTAAAGCCTAGAGTTTAAAGTAACGTACCAATGTTACTTTCTATTTTGACAAGTGCTCCATAGTTATGTAAAATATTAACATTAGGGCAAACTGGGTATAGGGAATACAAGGACACTGTACTAATTCTGAAACTTTCCTGTAAATAAAAAGTTATTCCAAAATATAAGATTTGGTTTAAAAAGTTAAGTAAAATTTAAATACAGAAATAAGAAAGAGAGAGAGAGAGAGAGAGAGAGAGAGGGAGAATGTAATGCTGGAGGCCAGAAAATTATCTTGCTGGCCTCTTACTATATCCAAAGGAGAAAACCACGCAGGATAATTTTGCAAATGTTTTTAATTTTTTTATGTTACTAATATAGTCACACAGATGCAAAATCATTGATTGTGTCTATTTAAATAAAGAGAAAGATGATTCTGAAAGATTAGAAATATACATCAGTTAAGTAACTCAAAATCTTGCTTTGAATAACTCCTTGGGGAACTTATGCTCTTGCTAGTATTTCATTAGGAGGAATTCTCTTTACTGGAGTGAGTATTAAACGAATCTGCTACTAGACATAGAAGAAGACTTGGTATTTGTTTTACTCTTTCTGACTTACTTCACTCTGTATGACAGACTCCATATGCTAACACATATATAGGGAATCTAAAAAAAAAAAATGGTCATGAAGAACCTAGGGGCAGGACGGGAATAAAGACGCAGACCTACTAGAGAATGCACTTGAGGACACGGGGAGGGGGAAGGGTAAGCTGGGCCAAAGTGAGAGAGTGGCATGGACATATATACGCTACCAAACGTAAAATAGCTAGCTAGTGGGAAGCAGCCGCATAGCACAGGGAGATCAGCTTGGTGCTTTGTGACCACCTAGAGGGGTGGGACAGGGAGGGTGGGAGGGAGGGAGAGGCAAGAGGGAGGGGATATGGGGATATATGTATATATATATATATATATATATATATATGTATAGGTGATTCACTTTGTTATACAGCAGAAACTAACACACCACTGTAAAGCAATTATACTCCAATAAAGATGTTTAAAAAAAAAAGACTTGGGAAAAATAGCAAAAAATACCATGTTCTGAGATAAAGACTTAATATCCTAAAATTCAATTCTCCCTATGTCAATCTGTAAACTTAACATGTTTCCAACAAAAAGGCTAACTATTGTTGTGGGGGAACTAGACAAGCTGATTTCAACATCCATAAGCAAACAGTAATAGCCATGAAAATTTGGGGAAAAAATAGTAATAGAAGAGAACCGACTCTACAAGATTTTAAAGTACATAATGAAACTACAGTTTTAAAAGCAAAGTGGTACTGACTTTGACTAGAAAACTGATCAGTGACATAAAACAGAACGTCCAGAAACAGAACTAAATTGCTGAGGTAATTTAATATATATAATGGTAATTTTTCAAAATATTAATGAAAACATACATTATTTTAAAAATGGTTTTGAGGCAAGCAGATGGCAAAATGTAGGATATCAGTAAGGCTGTTTTTTACCTTATGCCTTCCTCCAAAATGAACTCCAGATACATCAAATATGAATTCATGAACAAATAGATATAAACATGGAAGGATTTTTTAAAATATCCTGTTTTGGGAAAAGTCTCTTCGAGTATAATATAAAACCCTTAAGTCATAAAAGATAAAGACCTGGATATCTGACTACATGAAAATAAAAATTTTCTGCATAGTGAGGGGAGGGGGATAAACAAAATAAAATACAAACAGCAAAATGGTAAAAATGTTTGTGATTCATATTCCAGAAAAGAAGACTAACATTATTAATATATAAAGAACTATAACAAATCAATAAGAAAAAGAATAACAATCCAATAGAAAAATGGGCAAAAGGATGGGAACATACAGTTCACAGAATAGGAAATACAAAGAGTTCTTTAAACTTAGGCAAAGTTGTTCATCCTCACTTATAAGAGGAGTACACGTTAAACTACATTAAGGCACTATTTTCACCTTCCAGGTTGGCAAAGATCCAGAAGTTTGATATCACACCGTGTTACAAAGGATGTGAGGAAACAGGCACTCTCTCACATATGACCGGCGGGAGTATAAATGATCTTTATGTAAAGCAAGGCAATACAATTTCGAACAAAACCACCAATGCTCGTACCTTGTGACTTAGCAATTCCAATTCTAGTTATTTACCCTCCAGGCATACTCTCACAACAACTATGAGAATATTAATTGCCACATTGTTGGTGATAGCAAAAGATTAGAAACTACCTAAATATCTATCAATAGAGGACAGGTTAAATAAACTAGGGAACATCCATATAATGGAATGCTATGCTGCAGATAAAAAGAATGAAGCAATTCTATAGGGACTGAGAGTAAAAGACCTCCAGAATATACTTAGTGAAAAAAAGCAAACAGTGAAACAATGAATAACATGCTATTATTTGGGGGGCGGGCGTTGTATATTTATAAATGGATATAAAATCTGTGTAGGGGAACAGGTGGCTAGGGGGACAAATGTAGAAAGAGATTTGGTGACAGAACGTTGAAGGGTTACTCTTTTGGCCTCTCAAATTATTTTATAATGAACATTAGTTCCATTTTAAATAAGGAAAATAAACAAAGTTAATTTTATAAGAAACTCCATCAAACGCTCTGTAACTACGCAAACGCATTTCTGAGAAGAAAATGAAAACAAACAAAACCACCTGGTTCTTCAGGCCCCTCTCCATGATCCTCAGCGGTCCTCACCCTCTCCCTAGGAAAACAATGCAGTGTTAAACCCTCAAAGCCTCCCAGCTCAGTTGTTAAGGTAATTGTGTTTACTCTTTTCCAAACAAAGTCATTAGAATCAGAAAAGTAAATGTGCTCAGTCTTCAGGTTCTTTGATGTCATCTTCCTCCTTGCTCCCCAGGGTGGGACACCACCCAGCCACTGTGGCCCAGAGCCTGACACACAAATTCTATAAGCATTGCCATAGCGACACCATGCCGCTTGTGATCGTGATATAAAACAAACAAAACATAAGGAAAACCAAATTTGAAATCAAACAATATGCCTCGAAAAACACAGGCTATGGGGATTTATTTTTCTGCCCTTTGAACACTTGTAGAGATTATGAAACATTTGAGTATGTTAAAATTTCTGAACAGTTTTTTTGTGTGACAAAGTCTCAGAGACAAGACTATTTTCTTTCCTGAAAACAACATCTGATCAAGGAAAATGTATGTTGAAACATTAAAAGCCGGTGTCTGTACCTTCTGAGCCTATCAGATGCCTTCCCTCTAGATGACCCTTGTTAAACATCACATCAGCTCTAAATACGATTTTAGGATTTCAGGTTCCTAAGACTCTGAAGCTGGTGGCTGTTTAGTCATGCTGACTGGATGAACCGCCTGACTCAACCAAATAAAGCTCTCTGGTCTATGAAATAACGACTGTCTCCTCTGCCCCAAACCTCCCAGAGATAAGTCCGTTCTCCTCACTTTGTGAGGTCCTGAGTCTACTCCTCTGGAGCTTCAGGTGCTTTATATTGGCCCCCCGCCCCGGTCTTTTTTTTTTTTTTTTTTGGCTACGTTGGGTCTTCTTTGCTGAACACGGGCTTTCTCTAGTTGCAGTGCGCGGGCTTCTCATTGTGGTGGCTTCTCTTTGTTGTGGAGCATGGGCTCTAGGCGCACAGCCTTCAGTAGTTGCAGCACGCAGCTCAGTAGTTGTGGCGACCGGGCTTAGTTGCTCCGAGGCATGTGGGATCTTCCCGGATCAGGGATCGAACCGGTGTCCTCTGCATTGGCAGGCTGATTCTTAACTACTGAGCCACCAGGGAGGTCCCTGTTCCCCCCCCCCCCTTTTTTTTTCATTTTTGGTTGCATTGGGTCTTTGTTGCTGCGTGCGGGCTTTCTCTAGTTGCAGCAAGCGGGGGCTCCTCTTCCTTGCGGTACACGGGCGTCTCATTGCCGTGGCTTCTCTTGTTGTGGAGCACGGGCTCTAGGCTCATGGGCTTCAGTAGTTGTGGCACACAGGCTTCAGTAGTTGTGGCTCATGGGCTCTAGAGAGCAGGCTCAGTAGTTGCGGTGCGTGGGCTTAGTTGCTCCGTGGCATGTGTGATCTTCCCAGACCAGGGATCGAACCCGTGTCCCCTGCACTGGCAGGCGGATTCTTAACCACTGCTCCACCAGGGAAGTCTCCCTTGTTTCCCCTTTTTTAACACTCCTTTCCCCCCCTATTCTTTATAACAACAACTTTGAAGTTGGAAGGTATTTAAGAAGGAAAAAAATAGAGAAGATTCAAAAGAAATCTGCTAGAATATCCTTTGCTCATTTAACACCCTGAGGTTAAGCTTCTCTAATGGCATTTAAATCCTTGGGGTTTTTTTTCATTATTTTATGTACTTGCAATAAAAACATTCCTTTAGATGTCAGAAATTCTAAATAAAACAAGAACAAAGAGTGTTCCTTCTTTTCAGCTCTCCACCCAAATGTTACCATTGTAAATCAAGGTAAGAAAGTAAATTAACTACTGGCGTTTAGATGTTTGCTGTCCCAAATATTTATTCCTTTTCACTCCCCCAAATTTGTTTCATATGAAACAATGCTCATAAAAACAATAAATATTCATTCTTTATCGACTAAAATTTTAGATCAAAGTACTGTGTGGCCCAAATCCTGAATAGCAAAAAGTAATGCTGTTTGTTCAGCAGGAAGCCTTCAACTTCCCAAAAGCAACCGGACCCAGTTTGGTTTCCACTTATCTTTAAGTGCTAGTGTGCTCTATGTAAACATAATAATATGATTAGCACTCCACGTTTGCATAAAACATTGCGAATGTTGATTCGCTCACCCTTTGAATGTACCGTAGGCTAGCAGACCTGCCAGTGGCACTCGCCAGTGTGTGGTTTTTCTGTGTTTGCACGTGTGCCTCCCACTCCTAGAATGTAAACTCCAGGGAGGAACTAGGTCTCCTCTACCTCTGCAGTCGCGGGAGTCACACGCGTTTTTCACACTGACTTGGGTGTACTCATGTTTCTCCTTTGCTCGGGCTCACAAAACTACTACGTGCCCGACCCGCATCCCCCAGCAAGAGGGAGCTAGGGGTTCCATTTTCCCTGCCACAGCCCTGCTCCTCCGCCAGCCGCATTCGGGCTGAACATTTATGGGAAGCTGTGAGAACCTCCGAGAAGAGGCTCCGCCACCCCTCAGCCTGGAGCCAGGCTAGGGAGGCACAAACCATCCCCACCCTTGCCAGCTCTGACTTGCCCACAGCCTCACTGGCCTCCACTAGTTGTGGTGGCCCTCAAGACCGCCCAGCCACACGCACGCAGACACACAGCTCCCATGCTCGGAGCGCCCGGCAGCCCATCGTTTTCCGTCCAGACCTGCAGAAGGAGTCCCACGGCACTGACACCTTTCTGCTGGTCCCCTTAAGAGCCCTGTTTCCCCGAGGTGAAGTTCCTACCCCCAGAGCCTTTGTCTGTGTCTGTGCCTTGTTCAGTGACAAAGCTGTTGTCCCTGGGGACGTGCTCTTGCATCACGAACTTGGCAAACAACTTTAAAATGACTACCAACGATCCAGCCAGGGCAGATTACCCAAGGGTAGATACACACTGCCCACCCCTGCAGACGGCTTTGTGGTCCTTGAAGTGCCCTTGGGCATCTCTTTCAGAGAGTACACAGAGAGAGGATGGAGGTTACGTCACAGACCTGGTAAAATACCTTTTAGTGAGATGGACTACTGTCCTACCAAATTATTCGGAGACACGTGTTTAGTGATGGACTACTGAGCCGTCATGATGCTACAGCTGCTACCAGCGCGACACCTGTAAGGCTCGGCCCCTGCCTTCAACGCCCTTCATTAGAGGCGGGAGAGGGCACGAGTTCCAATTCCCAGCTCTGCCGCAAACGCACCTGGGTGACGCTTAGCCTAGCTCTGAGCTTCAGTTTTCATTCTGCGAGATGAAGCGACTCTGCTTTGCAGACTATTTTCAGGATTAGAAGTGGCATATGTGACACACAGCGTATACAGCAGGGAGGGAGAGGTTCAGTAAATGACAGGCCTCGTTATGTTGTTTTTTTAAGGGCTTGCTGAGGGGCACAGTCCATGCTCTCAAGAGGCCGGAGGGGCAAATGTGTAAATGTCATGTGGGCCCCAGAGTGGATCTTTCCACAGGGTTAAAGCCCCAGGATGGGCAACAAAGGAAGCACGGTCATGCCTTTTGGAGTGGGGAAGTCCTTCTTAGAAGAGGTGACACAACCTGAGCCGTGAAGGATGTTTAAATACAGGACAGGCGGCAAAGACCGTAATGGCATTGCAGATGGAGGGAATAGCTTGAGTAAAGCCCTGGAAGTTCAGAATACCTATAGCCTATAGGATACGCCTGAGACATATGGCATAAGACTGTAGCGTGGGAGACAGGAAGGCTGAGGGAGAATCAGTGGCAGAGTATAGTGAATTTTCAGCCCCTTGCTTGTAAGCAACAGGGGGTGCTCATTGAATGTGTTTTCCTCTGAAAATCTTTCTCTTTATTCGTTTTAATTGGAACAATAAAAAGCTCATTGTTAAAGAAAAATCAAGTCATATAAAAGCAATAAAATAAACGATCCTGGCCCATTCCCTAGAGATAACGGTTTAGTATTTCTCCTGGATACTTCATTGAAGAGTGTTTTAGGAAAGAAAGTGTCATGATCAGATTTTGTATATAAAAAAAAAAATCACTCTTGGTATAAGGTAGTGGGTGGGGTGACTGAGGTCTTTCAGAGACCACAGGGGCCTGCATGGAGGCAGCGCCATGGGGTGGAGAGGAGGGCACCTGGCTCCTCATCGGCTGCAAGGAGCCAAGGATGACATTCTGATTTCTGCTCAAATTAATGCGACTGGATATACAGAAGAAACACAGGTTTGTGGAGGAAAATTATGACTATAATTTTGAACACGATGAGTTTGATGTGGCCATGGGACATCCGGGAAAGGAGGTCGTAGGTCTGGAGCTGAGGATAGAAATCCGGCTTAAAGAAGTAGACAGATATGCAGGAGATTTCATGCGATGGTGAGATCGCTCAGGGAGAAGCAGAGGAAGACCCGACATTTAAGAAATGAGCAGAGATGGGGGCCTTTAGGAGGAGATGAGAAGCAGCAGACCTAGGAGGGGAGAGAGGAGAGCAGTGTCATAGTCAGTGAGGCAGGGGACTTCCAGAAGGATCAGCAGTGTCGAATGCTGTGAGGGAACAAGTAATGTGACTCAAGTGAAAACGAACTTTACTCATAGTAGTCAGGGAGCTTCACTGGAATGGGTTCAGCACATCATTTATTATATATTATTAGAAAAGAACAGGAAGGAAATATAACACAATGTCAACAGTAATTGTTTCTGGGCGTTAAGATTATGGGTGATAGCTATTTCCTTCTGTTCCTAGAAAAGAGATGAGGGGTGAGGGAGGAAGAAGAAGGTGCAATATTCCAAAAGGAAACATTGAAAAATTATATCAACAAAGCAAACTTATTCAACATGCCCAAACTTCAGCCATTTAAGTCCATGATTTTTGTCAAATCCCTTTACCACTAACTAGTCTTGTTATTTAATAAACATTGTATTTAAACCAACTCATTTTATAAACTTAAATGGATCCAGTTATATCACAATAGTAAATATAAAATAATTATCATAGTACACAGAAGGTAACTGAAAAATAAATATACCGAAAACAAAACAACTGTTAGTAATTCTAGCAAGATGTTCTCAATGACCCGAGATTTCCAGCCTGAGGCCTGAACTAGCTCTCTGGCAATAAGGAAGATCAACAGCACTAGAAGTAGTTAAAGTCTTACTGGTACTTAGTTTGGATTTCTCCAGAAACAAACTCTTTGACAAGAATTCAATTGCAAATAGTTTACTTAAAAGGGGAAGGAAACATGGAAACACAAATAAGGGAGTTGGGAAGTGAGGCAGAAAAGGGAATGAAGCCAGTAAATGATGTGTCATCAAGCCAGCGATCGCTCTGGGCAACTGGAGCTTAATCCCCCTGGGCAAACTCTGGAAGCCAGTGCAGAACACACTTCAGAACTAGTCCTCACAAAGGGTGAGAGAGCTGGGGTATTTATACACCAACCGCTGTTAAAGGCTGATCATGGGGACATTAATTCCCCAGCATTCCCGGGCTGTCTTATGGGCAGCAAAGCAGGCCCCAGAGGCAAGAGAAGACCTCAGGAAAAGAATACAAGTGCTGCACCAGGAAGCCTGGCAGTAGTACACTGACTTGACAAAGGTGGAGATATGGACAGCGCTCCAATAGATGCTGCTAGATACTAAACTGAGGTCAAAAGGGAATAGAAAAGGAAATAGCTTTCTCATTACTTGAGTCAAAGGAATTTATGGTGAGCCTGTTAATCACTCAAAGTCATCTCCCATACCACCAAGCTAAGATTCCTCCACCCCGGGAAATCTTCAGATACCTGGTAAGGGCTGAAGCACTTCAGGAGGTATAGAGCCTAACCCAACAACTGTCTTGAGGGGCCTGGTCAAATCTCATCCATACCAGGTTACTAAAAAAACCAGACTTTTTAAAATATTTTAAAATTTAAATTTCTTTTCCTCCCTATCAGTTAGAAATAGCCTCATCATATCTGCCTGCCCAACGGAGTGGTCAAAAAGTTTCTCCTCTATGGAAGCAAGTCATTAGGATGAAAACCTACATTGACAACATAGACAAATGAGAGTATGGTTGGTCATTTTAAAAAGGATTTTTAACCCATAAAAAAGACATCAAATTCCTTCAAGTAATAGTTTCTCTGATTCATTTAAAATACGATTTATTTATAACTATCAAGCTCCACCCATCCATAGTTCACAACAGTAACAAGGGATAAAGTATACAGGTTCCAAGTGCTACCAAATGGTATGTAGGTATTTTTATAGATATTCTTTCATCAACAAATACTTGTTGGACTCTTTCTGTATATCAGGAACTACTCTAGGTACCTGGAGATAGAGCAATGAAGGAAACACAAAAACCCCTTCCCTCCAGGAAACTACACCCTAGTGGGGAAGATAGTCAATAAATAAATGAATAGTATGTACAGGATGTCAGCTGGCAGTAAGTGTTACAAACAAAGCAGGAAAAGAGGATAGGGAGTACCACTGGCTGGGGAGGCATTATAATTTTAAATAGGGTGATCAGAGAAGACCTGACCGACAAGAAACATTCAGAAAGACCCAAAGGAGGTGAGGGAGTAAGCCATGTGAAGATCTGGGAAAGATAACTACGAAGAGAAGAAATAGCCTATGTAGAGATCCTGGAGCAAGATCCTGCCTGAGATTGGAGAAACAGCAAGGAAGCTGGTAAGGCGGGTGCAGAGTAAGCAAGGGGAAGAGCAGTAGGAGATGAGACCAGAGAAGTCAGGGGTGAGTGGGGATCACGTAGGGTCTTGTAGGACTTGTGAAACTGTAAACTACTGGAGAGTTCTGTGCAAGGGAAGACCTGAACTGACTCAGGTTTAAAAGGATCCCCCTGGCAGCTTTGCAGACAACAGGCAGAGACAGGGAGACCAGTTGGGAGGCTGTTGTCAAAATTCAGATGAAAGATGATGGCAACTTGAACCAGGTTGGTGAGAAGTAGTTGGTTCTGGCTATATTTTATAAGTAAAGGCTTTGTAGGTAGATTAGATATGGGAACATAAGAGAAATATCATGGTGAAGAATGGCTGTAAGACTTTTGGCATGAGCAGCAAAAAAACAGAGCTATCATTTCCTGAGAGAGAGAAGACTAGGGAGGAGCAGATTTGGGGAAAGGTCAGAAGTTGGATTTTGAACATGTGACGTTTCAGACACCTATCAGACATCCAAATGGCAGGTCTGCAGGCAGTCGGAGCAAGTCTGTACGTCAGGGGTTAGGTCTAGGCCAGGGATGTGACTCCGGGAGTTGCTGGCATCTACAGTGTATTTAAAGGCCTGAGACTGGTTGAGGTCAACAAGGGAATCAATTACATAGAAGAGGAGGGGCTGAGAGGCTGAGCACAGGGGCACACTCCACCAACTAGAGGTCAGGGAGAATACGGGGGAGCAAGCAGAGGAGACTGAGGGGTGGCCCAGGAGACCAGGAAAGAACCAGAAGCTCATGGCACCCTAGAGGCAAGTGAAGAAAGTGTTTGAACACAGAGTAATCAATTGTGTCAAACGCTGACGGTGGATCAAACAAGGAGATTGAGACCCAACCATCAGATTTCGCAGTTTTGGTGGAGAGATGGGCCCAAAAGCACGTCTGCAGTGTGTTCGAGAGAGAAGGGGTGAAGAGGAATGTACTCACATTTGCCACCCTCTTTGTGTCGGTGACTTTAGCACTGTTTGGAACCAAAAGAAATGTCTGATTCTTTTCCCCCAACAAAATTAAGTATATTTGAATATTAGCTCTGCTCAATTTAATTTAAACTGACTAGTTCAGGTTAAAAAAACAGCTTTTTCTTCTACAGCAGGGTGTTTTGCCTAAGATATTTAATAATTGGTTTAACTTTCTGCTTTACTTTTTACATGAACAAAATATTGGCTCCATACTCTAATATGTGTGGTATATCTGGCAGGTATTCTGCATGTGTAGTCTCTGTAGTAAGTGACCTGTTGTATATAATTTACATAAGTCACTAAATATGTATCTCCTTCTGTTCCCATCTGGTGAGGCACCAATAATCTAGAAGATAGGAAAAAGAAGACAGTAAGAAGAAAAAGGAAAGCAAGCAATACTTCTGAATTCTCTCCAACCTGATGATGGAGTTAGTTCCATTTAAATCTAGTATCGACAGAAGGGATGAACACAAAGTCACATTCATCAGTGTTCACAGCATCAGAGGCTGGGAGCACAATTACTGACTCAGGCACAATGTAAATTACCAAAATAAAAGGAGAAATTGCTCTTTCCTTTTAAATTAAATCTGTGACATGTTGCTCTGAATACAATCCTGAGTTTTTAACTATATAAATTAGTCATAATGTCTGCAGTATCATTTCTATTTGATTGTAAATTCTTCTTTCATCTTACTAAGTCTAGAAGAAACTTCAAGAAAATAGGACCTCACTCATCCCCTGGTTAGCTAGAAGTGAGAGCAGTTTTACTCAAGGGATCATAGTCCTAGGCTATAAATGTAATTATTGTTGTTTTCTTTATTTCTTTTTCTTTTTTTTTCCTTCAATAAAAAAGGAGCAGAATGCCATTTGCAGCAACATGGATGGACCTAGAGATTGTCATACTGAGTGAAGTAAGTCAGACAGACAAAGAGAAATATCGTATGATATCGCTTATGTGCGGAACCCAAAAAGAAATGATACAGATGAATGTATTTACAAAACAGAAATGGACTCACAGACTTAGAGAATGACCTTATGGTTACCACGGGTGGAAGGGTAAAGGGAAGGGATAGTTAGGAAGTTTGGGATGGACATGCACACACTGCTATAGTTAAAAAGGATAACCAACAAGGACCTACTATAGAGCACAGGGAACTCTGTTCAGTGTTATGTGGCAGCCTGGATGAGAGGGGAGTCTAGGGGAGAATGGATACACGTATATGTATGGCTGAGTTGCTTTGCTGTGCACCTGAAACTATCACAACATTAATCGGCTATATTCCATTATAAAATAAAAAGTTAAAAAAAAAAGGAGCAGAAAGAGACAGTATAGCTGAAATGGAGTTACTTCCATAAATTGTTTCTTCCACAGTGCTGAAAACCCTAAGATAACAGTCCTGTATTCAAATGTGAGAGGCAGAAAATGTAACTTACTTCAAGCATTATGTGAAACAGAATAGATTTTTTAAAAAATAGACCATAGTAAGTGAAATACTCACAGTTACTAATATACAACGTCCATTTGATTTTCAACCTTTTTACATATTTAGCAATCAAAAAATAGACATAATGATGATTTTCATTTAAAGATCATTTTTGCTGTTGCTATTGTTGGAATAATGAATATAATTAACTATAGGGCATTAACTCTTGCATGGAAAATAAACAAACAAAAAAATACCCACTTTGGTTTACAAATGAAGGGGAGAGACAAAAGAAAGTATTTAGTTATTAAGTAAACTTCCTCTCGCTTATTTTTCTCAGATTATAATTTTTACTGTTTCTCTCTGTCCAGCTGGCCTTCTCATGGAAATGAATCTTTTTTATTATCTTAATTTTCAGCTCACTTATAATTTCTTACCTACCTAGTCACTATGCAAAGGTGTTTTCTTACCTAAGTGACTCTTCCTGGTGACCAACTGACCACCTTGGGCACCAAATCATCCTTCCTATCAGTTCTTAATTCCCTTCATGTTCAGGGGTCAGACTATGAAATTCTCATACCTCACCAGTGGAAACAGCTTGTCAAGCGATTTCACACCCCACATGCGGTAGGGCCCATGAAGAAAGGGGGACAGATGAAAGGCATGCATGGGCAAGACAGCGGCTTGGGAATGTCCTGCAGTCCATACCTGGAGCAAGTCCTGAATGTCGTTTTCACATTATTGTTTTTATTTCCTTCACAGCATACCGTATCTCTTTGGACTACCAGGATAATAACCCAAGAAGTTCTGACACTTAGCTAGGAAATCGTCTGACTTGAACCCTACTGCAGTTCATTCCACAGCCCTCTTTTAGGACATTTCTGACCTGTTTACTGATTGGATTGTTCCAGCATGGGTGTTTGAACCCATATTTAAGTTGATGGAATTTTCCCCTTCCTGGAAGTCCAGGTTTATGTTCATGTTAGAGAAAGAAAGACAGAGACAGAGAAGACAAGAATGTCAACTATTTTACAATAAGGGGAAAAAACATCAGTCTACATCCCATCTCTATATTTTAACACTTCCCGTAAGAGAAATCCAGGAAATGTGCTTTTCCCCCCCCACAATGAGTACAATTTTGTGCCACAGCCAAGAGACCCTCCTGTTTGCTGCGCTCAACTGCATGTATCCAGTGGACTAGATCAGAGGCCAGAGGAATGCTAAGCTCAGCAGGCACGTGCTGGGGGCACGCTTAATCTGCTGTATTGCTCTGCTGTGTCTCTACACCCACCAAAGGTCCTCACATTCCCAAGTCCCCGGGATGCAGCTGCCTCTGGAGATCACCCCATCACTTCCTTCTCATCTTACCCCCACGGTCTTCTCCCCCAAACATCCGTGTCTAGAGCACCCGAGACTTCTTCTGACTGTTGTGTCTGTTGGGACCACAAACATCATTGCATCCATTACACTGGAAAACAATTTGCAATACAAATATTTCAGTGAATTCACTTGGTCAGTGTTTCAATTCAGCATTTCAATAGTCAACCAAATACTATGAGTTCCATTTCTTCCCTTCCTATAAAGTATATTATTAGCACATTTTCTGGAAGGCATATTTATTTATTTTAATATTTATTTATTTATTGGCTGCATTTGGGTCTTAGTTGTGGCACACGGGCTTTTTGTTGTGGCGCGCGGGCTCCAGAGCACATGGGTTCTGTAGTTGTGGCACGTACCCCGCGGCACATGGGACCTTAGTTCCCCAACCCGCGTCCCCTGCATTGGAAGGCGGATTCTTAAACACTGGACCACCAGGGAAGTCCTGGAAAGGCATATTTCAACCTGACAAGTTTTTCAAATGGAGGAATTAAATCACAGAGTTTAAGGAAAATGTGCAAGGCAGTAAGAACACATGACATGTCACGAAAAATGTAGCTTAAAAAGTTGCTTCAGAATAAGTTCATCCCATATTTCTGGGGATATCTGGGATGATTGACATGTTCTGTATCTTGATTGGAGTGATGATTTCACAAATGTATATATTTATTAAAACTCAGTGAATGGTACACTTAAGACCTGTGCATTTCACTGTTTAAATTTTATCTTAAAAATTAAAAAGCCCACCCTTTCTGATTGCTATAAACGATCAGAGCCCCTTTGTATTAACTTCCACATACCCACCAGTTGGCCCTGAAACTGTGTCTGCCATGATGCAGTGACTCCAACACTACCACTTCTGCCTCATCATCTTCGTTTCCTTGGTGATTTACTTTCTTTTCTTTTTCTCTCTTTTTTGTTATTATTGCCGAATTCCCTAGGATCAGCTCTTTTATTTTTAAAATCTTTGTTCAACATATTACATTTTAACATTTTTCATCTTCCCCTTTTACTAATATTGATTCACTGCATATAAATGTTTTTAAAGGCACGAAGAAGAAGATAAAAATCGCCCATGTCTCCGCTATTCAAGGAAAAATACTGTCAGTATTTTATGTCTACGCTTCTGGGTATATTCAATAGATACTGAGTGCCCACTTTGTGGCAGGGCTTGTCCCAGGCGCCGGGTATACTGTGGTAAGCAAGACAGTGCCCAGCCCTTACAGAGCTTGCATGCTAATAAATGATACGTACAGAGGGATTTTTTAAAATGAGACACAATTGTACATATTCCTTTATAATCTGCTTTTTCCACTTAGCAATTTATCACTAATATATCTGCAAGTGAATAAAAATTGTTTGACATCATTTTCATAGCTGCATAGCTCTCCCTGGTACAGCTATATTAGAATTTATTAAATAAATCCCCTAGTTCAAACAACTAAACCTTTCAAAGCTATAACCTACTTTCCTATAAACATCTCATTAAGAGTCTTTTGAATATATCTTTCATGATCTTCTTGCTGGCAAAATAATTTTAGGAATCATTGTTAACATACCTGTTTTCCTTTAAACACCCTCCACTTTAGTGGTGGCATAAGCTTGATCCTTAATTCTCTGTACTTTTGATGAAAGACGCTATAGGTCATTTTCAAAGTCACCGTAAAGGATGACATCTTCATGTACTTATATCCAAGTAATGCCTTTCTACTATAAAGGTATATCAAGGCCTTGGAGGTAGATACCTCACCAGAAGCTTCTTTACCCATTTCTTCCAGGAAATTATCCTGCTCTCTTTACTGCATCAGGGCTTAAATGGGCAGAGCAGGCGGAGTGATTTTTGCAACTATAAAGCATTTGCCTAAGCCTAAGGCTAATGCCTTATGAAGGTATCTTGGTTGAAAACTCCGGGCACAGGACAGAGGGAGATTTACTATCTGGCCCATGTGTGGCCAAGAAGCAATTGAGGAAGTAAAACTGAAAACGAAGTCTGGGTGGGAGTGGGAGCTCTCCACATTATTTATTTCCTGACGAAACTTTGATCCTAGAGAACATCGAGCTTAGCAGTTTTGCAGGGGAGGAGAAAGTCATTCTTGAAAACATAATACAGGAAATCTTCAACCTACATATTTCCCAAGGTTCAATAGTAAATCTATTATTTAGAATGTAGAAAAATACTCAAAGAAACAATCCAGCAACACACTTGAACCACTTTTCATTGAGCCCCTCTTACGTGCAAAGAACTGTTTACAGTACACTTAAGATGCTGACCGCCATCTCAAGCTAGTGCGCACACTTATTTCACCCTCCCATGAAGGTGAAAGTCTATATTTGCCGTGAAAAGAGTATATAACAACATATTATCATAATATTCTTTGATACATTTTTGATCACTGTTTTCAGGGGACTGTGCAAGGTATGGGGGTTTGGGGGGATACAAAGACGATCTGGACAAAGCGTATCATTAAAGGGTTGATGGACTACAGCTGCCGTCGTGTTACTGCAGATGTGCTGCTGAGCCCTCCAGACAGGGCTAGCCTAACCTGAGAGCGCTGTCAGTGGACCACACGCCAAATTTGAAAAACTTAATATGAAATAAAGATCTTTTATTAATAAGTTTTGATAATGATTACATGTTGAAATGGTAATATTTTGGATATGTGGGTTAAATAAAATATACTATTAAAATTAATTTTATGTGTTTCTAGCTTCCTAATTTCATTTAAACTTAAGTCGCATTATACTTGTATTGGCAGTACAGATCTACACAATTATACTTACTACCTACTCAGTGCTTATACTATATACCAGGTAACTTTATACCAAATATATGTGATCTTCCACAAGGGAAGTATTACAGATAAGGAAACTGAGGGTTCAAAGTCTATATTAATTCCTTACTCAACACACACCTAGTATATTTTCTGGGCACCAAGGGCTGTTGTAGGCAGCGGGAATACAGCAAAACAAAGTCCCTACTCTCATGGAACTTATGTTCTAGTGGGAGAGAAAGGTAATAAGTATAAAAAAATATGTCAGGCAGTGAGAGTATGGAAAGATGAAGCCTGTAAGAGATGGATTGCCCAGAACTGGGGTGATGTGGGAGTGGGCTGTTTTTTAGATAACAAGGTCTGAGAAGGAGTTGTCGTCTGAGTAGAAACATGAAGTGAAAAAGTGAGTCCTGCGAATATCGACCTGGCCAGGAGCTTCTGGGCAGAAGCGACAACAAGTAAATGACCAAGGGGTGTGTGTGTGTGCACTCTATACCCTGGAGGAAGAGCAGGAGAGCCAGTGGTGAGCAGGAGAGAACAGTGAACGAGGAGTAGAAGAAGTCAAGAGCCAGCTCACGTAGCGATTTGGAAGCCACCACGACTAGGAAATGTTCGAGGAGGGCTTTGGCTGGTCTGTGACACGTGGGCTGCTGTGGGGCATGTGTGGAGCCCAGCAAGAGTGGAAGCCAGAGACCAGTCAGGAGGCAGTAGCGCAAGAGAGATCTTACGAGGCCTGTCTGACTCAGCCACTGGAGATTTGCTGTTCCTGCGATACAAAGTAAAATAATCTAAAAATTATCCAGAGAATCTGAACAGCAAAGGTCAACTATCTGGATAACTTAAGCCTCAAAATATATTTTGAGTCTGTAGAGTTATCTGAACTGGCAGTCAAAAATCACTGTCAAACTTCATAGGACAGTAATTTATCTCTGTTTTTTGCTTTCTGCCAATTGAACCTAAGGGAAGTGAACTTGAGATCTGTAATTGGCAGAATGGGATGGCAGGACCTTTAAGTACGATTCGGATCAAGCAAATTAGCTTTGTTTTTGCCAAAGAAAAGCATTTCGTTGGGCCAGATGACAATTTTGTAACCTAAACTATCTGCGCTGGCTCTGTCTACCTTCTGAACTACTCTCATAATTGCTAATTCTGAGTTTAATTTAAGCATACCTGCACACTCAAGAGAGAGTTAAGGAAAGAACTAGAAGCTGTGTCTTGGATAAATGTATAAATTAGTCTGGATAACGCTGCACAATCAGTCTGTTTCTCTGGACAGAAGTACTTCAAATAAAGAAAGCATCCACAAGGTCAAATGTTATGTAGGTCAAGTCCTTCCTCCTCTGAGAGGTAAAGGAAGGTGTAAAGTAGGTACCCAGTTTCAAATGAAAACAAATAAAAATCAATCACAAGGAACCCCAAAAGTCATGTCTTGATAAAAAGGAGGCTCAATCCTGAACCTCCAGGTTGGTGTATTTACTTTGATGGAACTCACTGGAAAATTGTTCAGCTCCATGCTTCACTGTGCCTGTGTAGATGTGTTTTCTGGGCATTGGATGCAGTTCCTGTCAGTCAGGCACTTTCCTGGAGCACTAAAATGTACAGATTACACACATCAAAGGCAGGCTGCAACCACTGTAGCTGAAATTTACACAGATCTATGCTGCCAGTAACTGGATAAACAATGAGACTAATGACCTTGTTCTGCATTAATCTCCATATGGCTCTGTTGGTACCGCTCTTGCCTTCAGGCAAGAAGGCTGTGGCTTTGGCTTCTAGCCTCCAACCAGGGATTAGGTGCTGGCCCGGTGCTGACAAGAGCCCAGAGCTCTGCTCCTACAGCCCCGGGAGCCTGAGAAGACTACACAGGCCATCCATCTTAAGAGGTACATTTACCATGATTCAAGAAACACCCCTATTACCATATTCACTGAGGAAACAAATTTACAAAAGTAAGAAAATCCTTTAGCCACGCACCCCCTTCAGAGAATTTATTTCCTTCCAGAGGGCCCCAGGTTTTCCCTGAGTATTTTCAGGGCCTCCCTACTGTCCCCCCAAAATAAGACAGAACCCTTGGCGCCTTGGCCCATGTCCCTCTTTCAGCCAAGAATAATCAGAATGGCTGCGTCTATAAAGAAGAGTGAAAGGAAGGACTGAAGTTGACCAGTGAACTTGTTCAGCATTCACATCTCATCTGGGACTTTGGGGAAAAGCTATGTTAAAACCGGAAGGTTTCCCTCTCCTAAGTGCCCCCCACCCCGCCTCCACATTGCTAGAAACTCCCTTCAACACTCTTTGCGAAATCTGCTTGTTGCTGCTAGCAGAGACGGTGGAAAGAGCTGGAACATCTCGGGAGGATCCTGTACCTGGGCAGCCTTGGGCCACAGTAACAGAGGACTGGAACACTGGACACCACCCCTTACTCCTGCTTTCATCACTCTGTACGCAGGTCACAGTGAAAAGTTTATACTGGGAGGTGGAGCCCAGGAAATGACTCCGTCCATGGGGTTACCTTAGGTTAGAAAGGGTCATGCATGAAGCACACTCAGCTAAACGCCCAAAGTGCTACACATATGGCTCTCCTGTCACTTCACAGCCAGCCCGAGCCATAATCTTTATTGCCCTGTAACCTTGAGATGCCTCCGTCTAAGATATGTAATCACATTCTGTTCTGAAACATAAGTTCTGGTGTCCCAAGGAACACCTCTAATACACCTTTCCAGTCACCCTCCTTGGGTCTGTATTTCTGTTGTTGTTTTTGAGTATTTTCCCCATATACATGTTGCTCCTTTCACAGGCCACCGTGTTACCCCAGGCTATTAGCAGAGTTACCGGGAGCTGTGCCAAATGCCTCACAAAAATATCCCACACACAGTGCCATTTTTCCTCAGCAATTTATCAATGCATTAAGAGTCCATCGTACACATGAGGAAGAGCTAAGGCACATACCCTCTCTTCCTGGAATGTTCTTTCTGCCATCACACTCACTCTGGGGATAACAAACGCCAAGGTGATTTTGGTGCCTTTGTAACTCAACAGTGGATGTCTGAGTGTGAAACCATTGCCATTTGCCCCTGTGGTAAAGATTCCTAGTGCTTTAGAAGTGTTTTGTTCAAAACTTACAGGTCTCCTTAAGAATCGTCTTTGCTTCATACCCACATTTGTACATATTTTTACATGCATGATCTCACTGAATTATTACAACAACCTTGTTAAGTAGGCTCTTAGTACACCTATTTTGCAGAAAGGAAACTGAGTTCTGGACAAGGTTTAATGGTTTGCCCGAGGTCACCACAGCATGAGAGGAAGTGATGGCGCCCACCTTCAATGCAGGATTTCCGACCCTTTGCATTACGCTATTGCAAAGCTGTCTCTTTATATCGGTTACTTCTGAAACAACAGAACATTGCTGAAAAAGTCTATTCAAGAAGAGGCCTTAGAGGGTGTTTTTTTTTGTTTTTGTGTTTTTGCCATAAAGACAGGCCACTCTGGCTACTCAGCGAGTCAGAAAAGCTTTCCAAAGTCGGCCAATAACAGGATTTCAAATCATAGAGACCAGCCGTGATTAGTGAGTGCTTTGGTAAGGAAAACTACGTGGCACACCGTACCGTGTGTAGAAAAAGCAGCACTCTGCACAACGAACGTGTGCTCGCGTGTGTGTCCACGTTCTCTTCCCAAATGCGGCCGCAGAATAAAGTGTGAAACATACTGAAATAAAACAATATTTATGGCTGAAGAAATTCGGATTCACATAACGGTAATTACGAACAAGCTATTTTCCGTAATAAAATTACTGCAAAACAAAATCCGGAGAAACTGTTTCCCTATGTCCTCTTTATTCTACTCCATGTGCTCAAGAATGGTTGCGGGAAAGAAAGAGTACAGGAAGCCGAGGCAGAACGAGAGTCCTAGCGAGACGGCCTCTGTTGAGGGTTGGTTTTGCTTTAGAAACTGGAATGTGTCCAGGCTTGATTTTTATTTTCAATTCACATTTCAGATCCAGCTCCCCAAACTCTTTGATCTTTCTCCCTGTCTCCTTACCCGGAAGAGAACCCTTGGCCTTCTCAGCTGGGAGCTGGGAGCACACGTGGAAAGACTGGCTCCGATCCATATTCTTGCCAAATTTAGTCACACAAAGGGGCCTGCAAGGGAAAAAAGAAAGGATGAAAGCGGCGGCCGCCAAGACTTCAAAGGCTGCGCCGCCGCGCCGGGCCCTGCGCAGGCGCCGCCCTCCGCGGATATAAGGTGCGGCTCGCGCGCGCGAGCGGCCTTTTTGCGCGGGCGCAGCGCGCGGGTCCCCGGCCTGAGGGCGGGTGAAGGAGGACCAGCGGCGGAGGAAAAGGGCCGAAGGGCTGGCCGCGGCGTTCGCGCTACCAGCCGGCAGCCCGAGGCTGGTCCGCACGCCAAGTTGAGACGCCTGAGGAAAGTTTTCAGAAAGGAGGAAAAAGCATTTCACGTCCAGCCCACTAGGCGAGCCGTCCTGCTGCCCGCAAATGTATTCCAGCTCCCACATCCATTCCATTCCATTCCACTCTGGGGATCCCCAGACGTAACGCCGGCTTCTCTGTGCGGGAGCCCGAGTCCCCGAGGGGGGTTGATGGGGGTTCCCGTCGCGGAGCCGAGCGGTGCGGGCGCGTGGCGGGGCTCTCTCTGGCCCGTGCCCCTCCTCTAAACCCACTCCGCGTCCGCTCGTTCCAGTCCTTGAACACCCCAGCTTGCCTCCTCTCCCTCTGGGCGCCCCCGTGACGTGAGCCCTCGCCTCCAGCTTGGCAGAGGGTCGGCCGGCCGAGCCCACAGACTGTAGGGTGGGGTGTGGCCCTCCCTCGTGGGCCGTGGGAGGGCTCCCACACCCACCCCAGCGAGACGCGGATCCCGCGCCCGGCCCGCCCGAGCACGGGAGATGCCACCGGAGGGCTCCGTGGGCGGACCCCGCGAGGCTGCGCGGAGGTGCGGGCGCCAAGGGGCGCCGGCCCCACGGAAGCCCGGCGTCCGCAGGCGGCCAGATTTGGGAACGACATTTTCACGGTCCCCTGAGTTCTCGGTTACCCCGGCGGGTGGGGGGTTGAGTTTGTTTGTCTTAGGAGGAAGCCAGAAGAGGCGGAAGAACCCCTGGGACACAAACTGCCGTTTCCCTCGCCATCCCCCCCTCCCCTTTCCGAGAAGTCCGTTAAACTGAAGATGCCCACAGCTTTAGTCCCCTGGTGACACTGGGGTGGGAGATCGGGGGTGCCGGAGTTCCATCCCTGGAATCACATTATTCGTTTTTCTAGTCCTTCACGCTTCTCTCTCTTCCAACATTCTCTTCCGTAGGCCCCCGCCACCTCCTTCCTCTGGGATCCCACCAAAGTTGTAGCTGGGAGAGAGTCCAGGCCACACAAAGGGGGAGACCCGGAGCCCGGGCGGGGGGTTAGGGCTGAGGAGGCGGAGAGGGCTCTGAAGGGCACCGCGCTTTTCTCTCCTCCCTGTAATTAAGGACTCACTTGAGTGTCTGTAGCTGACTCGACTCGACAGCAAAATCCGCCCCCCACCCCCGGCGGGGAGGAGGGGTCTCCGGTATTGGTGTGGGTCAACCTCCTAGTTCCCCAGTCCGCACCCGCGGGGGCTGGACCGCGTTTACTCTGCGGGTTTCGAGAACCGTCTTTGCAGCCCCCTCTCCTCTGTTCCGGCGCAGAGTGGGCGTCTCGCCCGTCCACGCGCAACGCGGGGGACGACGCCCGGCGCAGAAGGAAGTGTTGATAGAAAACAAGTCACAGTTCGCTCCCAAACTAAACCCCAACCAACCAAAGCCACCAAAAGAGGGAAAACCAACAGCAAGCCAGCCAGCCCCTAGCAATTGTTTCACGGTCGGAATTAAATCACATCAAAACGCCCCCTGAAACCCACATCCTGAAGGAGTGAACCTGCAACAGCTAACCTCCAGTCGTTCGCCCGAGTTCACACGAACAACCTGCCTCTACATCCGAGGGAAGGGGGCGGCGGGCGGCGGTGTCTCTCCCGCTCCGCACCCATCACATCCCGGACCTTGCGCCCGAAGAGGCGGTTGCATATGTTAATAGCAGCCCTCGCGCGAATTAGAAGAGACCTCTCCGTGATAGAAATGCCTTTGCCAGGAACTTCACCGAACCTGTAGGGAGGGAGGAACATCTTCCCAGGGTTACTTCGCCCCTCCTGCGTCTCCCAGCTTTTTCCCCCCGGGAGAGGCAGACTTCACGTGGAAAAGTCAATCTCCCTCCCAGACAAAGCTTTAAAAAAAAAAAAAAAAAAAACTTGAGTGAATGTCTTCTAGTCAAGCTCCTTTTAAGTGCACCTCGTCAGAAGATTTGCAGCAATGCTGAGGACAATCAGCCCACACCCCGCACGCCACGGGGAGGGAAAACAGCACGCACAGACAGTAAGGCGCTGGGTGATTTCGTTAGAAACAACGTTTCCAGAAGAGATGTTTGCCGCAAAATAGAGAACGCAGCCACCTACCCTCGGCCCTTCTAGTAAACAGTTCCCACTAGTTGTTGTTCCCCAAATTCCCATCTTCTCGAGCTCCTAATCTCCAGGACACCGGGAGCTGAGTTCCAAATGACTCAGGGAGTCCAGATAATTAACATGAAGGAGTAAATGGGATTCGAATTAGTTGCAACACTTTAACGGGGGGTGGGGGATGTAGGAGTCGTCATTTAATCTCTCTTTGGCTTCCAGAAAATACCCTCTGGCCATTCTGTGTGCCCCCCGCCCCCCGACAGTTTGATGAAAAGGAACGTCTACTCTGGCTGCTTGGTGAAACTGCATTTTCCAGTTCTTTTTCTATCGGTCAAATTGGAGCATTTGTGGGAGGGCTTTTTACTTTGTTTTCCCATATTTCTTTTAGAACAGAGGGTATAAATGTCTGACATAGCTACGTGTTCACATCTCTGAGACATTACACTCACACTCGTGCATAACTTCAAGGGAAGTTGCGTAATGCTACCGACCCAAAAAATAAAATTGGGTTTTTCCCCATCTTTTTAGTATTGCCTCACACATTGTAGCAGATTATTCTTTTTGTTGTTGTTTTTCCTCTAAGGCATAGAACTGTCAGCTATTTACAGTGGATTTAATGTTTTACTCTTCCTGGCTCCCATCACTAGCCCTTTACTTTTACCCCAACCCCCCAGATAGAATTTATCGTGTGACTACTGGCCATGCTCTATGTGACCAATTGAACCCTTTAAATGATAGTTTTAAAAATTGCTTCCTAGTGAATTCCCATCTCTATCAAGTAATTATCAGTAAGTGAAGTTTTGAGTGTTCATTTAGAGCACTGTTAAGGGCTTACTTATACGATGTCTAGCAGCATGCAAATTCCCCCTTAGGAAAAGAAGAGGGATCTTTGCATGACTATTCCTGTGTAGTACGGCTAAAGTCTGATTCTGTAATGTTTTCCCTATTTTCAGTTTGAGGGAGATGAAGACACGTTTCTTCCTGCCTCTTGTTTACTGTTCTGAGGTTTTACAGATGGCTACTGTATTGGGTATAATAATTTTGCCTGGATTTTTAACTGAGGGGGTTTGAGAGCCAAGGAATAAAATGTAATGTGTTTTCAAACCTCAGCTTCGTTTATACTGTAACTTTCACAAAGCATCTCCTTAAAAGCCCTGTCCTTGTACAAAATGCATCAAAGAGACGGTGGAGGCTGGGGAATTTTTGAGGTTGGATTCGGATTTGCATCTTCAAGGGTCTCTTTGAGCCCGCAGTCCGAGGTGCCAGAGACTGCCCTGTCCTCCCTCCTGCTACTGGCTTCACTCTCCTGGGTCCTTTTGCCTTTTCTTCCCCCTACTTGGGTTGTTTTTTCATTCTTTATGAGGTTCCCACACATCGTGGCATGTATCTTCGAAAATCCACGAGCGACCTGTAGCATAGCTCTCTGTGAGCATCCCATGGTAAGGATGTAATGAAAAAGATCTTGCTTAAAAAACGATAATTAAGATCCAGTCTTCAGTTTTTCCTTCCTCCTCCTATATTTCTCGGTAAGCCTGGAGGTTTTATTTTTGCCAGCATGTGTTCCCTTGTCCTTTTACAATGTATTTAGGAAAGCCACAACTCTTTCTTGTTCTTCTTGCTTCCTTTCTGTCTTATTAGTTGAGCAATGTGTTATGTTTTCCCCTTTTCCTTCTCTGTGTCCCCGATTCCCGCCTCATCCCCTCTGTCAGAGCATCTATCAATGTGGTGTCGATCACAGCTGCGGCGGCTTCTCTTTCATCTTCTTCCCACTGGTAGAGCAAGGGAGGGAGAGAGGGAGGAGGAAAGGAGGTGGGGGAGAGACTGGCAGAGGAAGGAGGGGGGTGGGTGGGAAGGGAACGAGGAAGAGACACTTAGATGATGAAATTAAACCGTTGGGGCAGAGTTTCTTGTCAATTTCACGCGGGCAAAGCGTCTCTCTCGTGGGTTACAAGAAGCGCCGGGTCCTTCCTGCGCTCGCCAAGTTGCCTGAATCTTTCCTCTAGGCGCGCGCGCGCGCGCGCGCGCACACACACACACACACACACACAAACACACACCCCAAAACCTAGGACTCGTCCTACAGGCTCTGGGGGAAAAAAAAAAAAGTCCTCAATCACCTCCTCCTTCTCGTCGTCCCCCACCTCCCCCCCTCCGCACCCCCCAGCGGGCAGCCAAGGAGAGCTGGAGGCGGGGGAGGGGAAGGGGAGGAGAAGCGACGCAAGAGGGTAGCTTTTCAGCGCCGCCGAGGCGCGGGAGGAGGAGAAGCGGCGAGGAGGCGCTGCCGCTCACCTGCGGGGCAGGGCGCGGAGGAGGGACCAGGCTGCGCGCTCTCCGGCTGAGGAGCTGGGACGCGCCCGCAGCCCCGCACGCGGCCAAGCTCGGGGCGTCCCCCTCCCCCGGGCCTGGCGAACCCGAGGGGTGAAGCTCTTTGCTTTGACAAGCGGTGCGGCGGAGGCGTGGAGAGCGGCGAGCAAAAGAGCGAGCGAGCCAGACTGAGGAAACTCGAGACGGGAACAAAGAGGGATCGGGTTTTGTGTGTGTGTGTGTGTGTGTGTGTGTGCGTGTGCGTGTGTGTGTGTGTGTGTGTGTGTGTCGGCTCCGGCTCCCGGCAGAATCTTTTGGGTCCGAGGCCCCTGCTGTGACTCCTCGAGACCCAGCCGTGCCCTCCACTGCCGACTCCCTGCACTCGCCGACACAAACTTTATTCTTGGCAAACTTCTTCTCTTTCTCTTTCCCTCCTCCTCCGCCCCCACCTTTTCCTCTGGCAGATTAAATGCTCCTGGAGACGGAAAACCGAAGCGAAAGGGAAGGAAATAAGAAGCTTTAAAACGGACATCTCCAATCCGGGTGGCTCTTTTTTTTTTTTTTTATCCTCCAGGAAGTGGACATTTCGTTATCTTCTGATTCTCTTTGCACCGCCTCTACTGGGACAAACGGAGCCGTTTTGCCTAGCTCCCTTCTTTTCTTGGAAAACAGACTCCCAGATCGGCATCTGGGAAAGCAAAGGTGGAGAGATTTGCGTAGAGACGCGCCGACGGACTCTCCACTGGCCTTTGGAGAGTCAAAACTCCTCCGGAACTGGCGTCCTCCGCGCGCAGACCCCGGAGACGCTGGGGGCGTGGGGCGGCCGCCCGGGCAGCCTAGCCTAGCGCGCAGCACAGACGCCCCCAGAGGCGCCAGCTGCTGCGGCCCTCGCATCCCTGTGTCTTTCGGCGTCGGGGACGGGCGCGGGCGTAGGTCTTTGCGGAGTGGGAAGGCACGGGCGGCCACCGGGGCGCGGGCGCCGCTGCAGCAGCTCCGGCTGCCGGCCGCCAGCCCGGCGCTCTCCAGCCCGGCTTCCGCCTGCTCTCCTTCCTCACGCATCCTTTCAATTCTCCTTCTCCTCCTCCCCTTTTCGTTGACCCCTTCTCTTTTCTGCTGTCGCCTGGGGTGCTCCCCCAGCGGAGCGGAGATTACAGAGTGGTCGGGATGCCCCAACTCTCCGGGGCAGGCGGCGGCGGTGGGGGGGACCCGGAACTCTGCGCCACGGACGAGATGATCCCCTTCAAAGACGAGGGCGATCCCCAGAAGGAGAAGATTTTCGCCGAGATCAGTCACCCTGAAGAGGAAGGTGACTTAGCCGACATCAAGTCTTCCTTGGTTAACGAATCCGAAATCATCCCGGCGAGCAACGGCCACGAGGTGAGCGGGCTGCTGCCCCGAGCTTTGAGAGGCGTGGCGGGTCCGGGGGAAGAGCAGAGAGGGAAGAAGGGAGGGAAGGCGCTGGAGAGCCTTGGCTGAAGGGTCCCGATTAGGTCTGCAGGGTGGGGGGATGGGGGCGGGTGGCTGGGCTCCTGGTTAGTGTTCTTTCTTTCTTTGTGTGTGTGTGTGTGTGTGTGTGTGTGTGTGTGTGTGTGTGTGGTGTGCTGGGAAACATTCCAAGTGGATCAGTTTTGGGGTTTGGTGACTTAAACCGTTGGTTTGCGGCCAGGAGAACCTGCCCTTAACCCATCATGTTTGGCCTTCGGACTTTTTAGTGGGGTTTAGGGAGTGCGATTAAAGCGAGTATGTCTGAACAACACTACTGAGAAGTTCTTCCGTAGGACGGAAAACAGAGTGCACCCGCTATCTTTCTCGGTAGATGTCTCTGCAAAAGTGCGTTAAACCACCAAAGGCTTAGGTAAAGGCGAGCAGAGGCACAGGCCCGAGGAAGGGGAGGCGGGCGTGGGCCGGGGACAGGCGGGGCGGTCCCAACCGCTGCGGAGCCGGCCGGCCGAGGGGGCGCGCGCCCGGGCGGCGGGGGCGGTTCGGGCGCGGGTCCTTTGGGCCGCTGGGGCCGGCTGCCAGCAGCCGTGGGCGAGCCGAGCCACCCCAGGGCGGGGGGGGGCTCGCAGTACCGCCTGCAACACTAGCTTGCTCCAATCATCGCCACGTAAAGAAAAAAAGTACGCTTATATTTGGGGTTAGTTTGGGCCCGAATCAGGCCTTTAAATCTTTGCAGAAGAAGGGCGAGTCGGAGAGATGCAGCGGAAACCGGTGCACTCACTCAGGGGAGGGTGGAAAGCGCTTTATCAGATCTCCTGGCCGGCTGCGGGCGATAGCGATGGTAACCCGAGTAGAGTAAATAGAGACACGTGGGTGCTGGCGAGAGAAAGCCAGTGAGCAGGACCTCGCGGAAGGGCTATTTCAGGCCTCGCGGAGAGCTTCAGAAGTGGGGGCAGGGGGGGCGGATGGACCCTGATACCCGACACTCCACTGGCCACCCTTGTTCAACAACTGGGAAACTCTTTGGAGGAAATCCGGTAGAAAAGTCCTGACACTCAGATGATTTCACCAACGCTTTTTCCCTCCAAAGAAATTTGGAGGGTATATTCTTTTTCCTTAAATGGCATCCTTCTACCCCCAAAAAGAAAGCGTGTGGTTTTGGGGGCGGGGACATTTTGGGTTTTAAACAGTAAGTTTAAGAACACCTCAGAGTTGCCTTCTTTATCCCAATGGCAGGGGTGAGTACGCATTTTGGAAGCCCGGGGGCCTGGGTTCTAAGGGGAGCATAGGGGTGTTCTCCATACCCTGAGTCTTTCATCCCAATATGCCAATTAGGGGGGAACCTAGGGGTGGCCAGGGCACACCCAGCTCCACTTAAAAGATTTGTGACTATGTGTGTATGGGGGGAAGGAGGCCAGTGGGAGGACAGATGTCCGAGGAACCAAATGACATCCAAAACATTCGAGGCCAAACTCATATTTCTAGAGCAGCCTTTTAAAATTTCTACCCCTTTTCCTCGTCCTTTCTTTTTCAATAAGTAAAGTTGCTACGCACTTCACATTTTCTAAACGTTTCTGCCTTGGGGAGAAGGGTGCTGCATTTGAAGTCCAGAACTCCTATTAGGGCTCTGTTAATCTTTACCAGTGGTAAGTGGGCATGGGGCAGACCCAAGGAAGACAGTGAAGGGGTAATACCGCTGATTTGCAGGTGGTTGAGTCTGGGTGGATGATGGTTACCCAAACTGACATTAGCTGGGCTACCTTTTAGAAGTCTATAGCCCAGTTTTCAAGTTTTCCTCCCTTTAACCACAGAACAGTTTACTTTTCTCTCGTAAGCTTGCACTGAGCCAGCCATGGTAGCTTATGAGGAGAAGAGCTCCTGCTGGGATTGGTTTGGGACAGTTGCCTAAGATCTCCATTTGTGAGTGATGGGCTTGTTTTTCGTTAAATGTCATTTTCAGTTGCAAAATATTTCAGCCGACTGTTAATCAGCTCTGATTGAAGTAAACAGTGGTTGAAGAAGCCATCAAAATGATTAACGCCGCCGTTAACTCAAATTCTTGTCATATTAGGTATCCAAGTAGCCTTGTTGTGTTTTAGTAAACAGTGGTCAGAACAGCATATGGATTGTTCGCAAGTTTGTTTCTGTTGTTATTATCATTTATAGCTGGTAGTCCTGGGTAGATAATTTTCAAAAACACATGTTGAAAAGAGAAAGATTTCCCAGTACTCAGCCTTAGCCTATCCTCTTAGATTAATAAACAAGTAGATTGAGTTGCACCTGATTCTCCTCTTTTGAGTTACCAGTGGATACACACTTATATCATTATTGTCACAAACTCTAAAGTGATCTTTCTTTTGGGGGTGGGGATTCGTCTTGTTAGGTGGCCAGACAAGCACAAACCTCTCAGGACTCCTACCACGACAAGGCCAGAGAACACCCTGATGACGGTAAGACGCCAATTCTATCTCTCCCAACGTTAACATTTAACGTGTGCAATTTGTGAATGTAGGTATGTTTTGCTATTTTTGTTTGCATCCAAGAAACTCGAATCATATGTGATAAGACTGTGCCTGTGTTGTAACAAAATGGGAAAGAAAACCCGGGAAACTTATTGCTTATCACTAATGTATAGTTACGTAATTTAAAAACTGTCTGAATGATTTAGGGGCTTTTGAATTTCTGTTGGCTTCCAGATTCTTTGTGGAAGAGAAATGTCTATAATTAGTTTTCTCATTTTACCTGAAGTTCTAATTGTAGATCTTTACTATTTTTTCCTGCATTGTTATAAAGAGTGACAGTCTACACCAATTTATTTTCCAACAAGAATAGTTTCAAATGGGCTTTCATTTGTGAAATTGCTGTTTCTTGTTATAGTGAGAAGGCAGGCACTGTATGCGCAGACTAAATATGGCTCAGTAAAGAAGACTCTAACTTGTAAAAATATAAAACGTTATTCTTAAAATTAAGAACTATGCATATGGAACGTGATAGACTTTCTCCCCATTGCCGATTCTTGCTCAAAACTGTAAAAATTCTACATAGTTTTTAAGATTTAAGGAGAACTCCGTGTGACTTTAAAAGAATCTGTAATCTTTAGGGTTCCCTTGTTGAACAGTCTACATTTCTGTTCTCCTTTAATTACTTACAATTGGCCTGACCAGAATGAGGTGTTCGCATATACAATATGTCAGCTAGGGGAAGAAGAGAAGAGAACTATAATATCAGGCTTCCTTCTGAGCTACAAAGTAGTCACACAGATTAAAGAGAAGAAATGTATACAGTGAACAAACACACATTTCTTTACCAGAGTGATGTAGTGTAGCACATAAAATTAAGTCTCCTGTAGTTAATCCTTCATAAATTTGGGTAGTTGCCCATATGCTAGATACAGCTTGCTCCCTCAGTAAAAATCTAGAAATTTTCCAGAAATCTAGAAGCACAGGTAGAATTTTTGAGTTTGCCAGTAAGATGGAGCATAACTTCAAGTGTATAAATATATACGTGTGGGTATAGCTGAATGGCCTAGTATATTTATATTACAGCTTTGTGTCTTCTTTCATGTGTCTGTATTTCTTAGTCCAGTTTGTTAGTATTAGAACAAATTAAGTTAGATGGATAACACTTAGTTTTGTAAAAACACCAGTAAAAAACCAGTCAGTAGTGGCAATAAATTGAACCACATGTTTTTCAAACATCTGGTTCACTGCTAAGCCATTTAAGGGAATAAATACTGTCAATCTAAAATAGAGCATAATAATCCAGTTACAATACTTTGTAAACAAATGTCTTATGTAAGGTGTGATTTGAAGTAGTACTATTAACTTTTCAATGAAAAATACAGTGATATAAAAAGGACGTCAAAGCACATTTGATTGTTCTTTGCATTCTCTCAGGAAAGCATCCAGATGGAGGACTCTACAACAAGGGACCCTCTTACTCGAGTTATTCCGGGTACATAATGATGCCAAACATGAATAGTGACCCATACATGTCCAATGGATCTCTTTCTCCGCCCATCCCGAGAACAGTGAGTAACGTGCTGATGTTGCAGATTATTTCAGAAGTGTAAATTAATTTGCATTTTGGCAAAATGTTTGTTTTTTTAAAGACACTGGAAATGCTTTCATTATGTGTGACCAGTCGTTGCTAAATAAGACCTGCTATGAGGAATGGCTGCCTTACATACAATATTGCTACTTTTGATGTTTTGCACTTGGAATTTTAGCTTTTGGTTAAGATAATAAAAAACAGCTCACGAGCTATCGTGGCATCATTGAATTTAAATCAGCAAATTCATGATTTTATGAGTATTTATGCTTTCTACTCTGATGAGAGAAATTGATTTAATCTTTCAATTAACTAAGTGCTGTATGTCTTTCATTGCCCATAAGCTATGTAGAATCAGAACTCCTTTGGCTTATTTGGAGCTGAATATTGGAAATGTTATGTCAGCTTTTAAAACAGTGTCTCATTTTATTGTGTTAGCTAATGTTTCTTTAAAATCAGTTTGGGGGTGGGGAGGAATGAGCTATTTTTTGCGTTATTGTCAATTGTTAAGAAAGTATCACTTGAAGATAATTCTAATGAAAATTGTTCTTTTTTATCTCGGGGTTCAGTTAACTTTCAAGTTTTAAAAATCCAGTGGCATTATAGCTGCTTTACACATTATGCATAACATGGAGACCTCATTTATATAGTAAGAAAACAGCTAAAGGGTTACCTCTGTAGTACATGAATGTGAAATGTGCTGGTGATGGAGTTCTCCCTGAGATTTGTCTCTTCGTAGGTAGTGATGGGTTTTTATTGCTCCGTCAATATATATACCTTCTTTCTGGCCTCACTCTCCCTCAACCACCCAAACCCCAATGAAAAACATGTATATTTGGGTGTTGAGGATGAGGGTTTCAGTCTAACTGGCCCTCCCGCGAGTCAATCTAGGATTATAAAAGGGAACCTGTAGTCTTTGCCTTATTAGCCCAGTGCTTTCACCAAGTGAAAAAAAAAAATCAGTCACAGACATCTGGGGGCAAGTACTATCATTGATACCTCGGTGGACAGAATCTGGGAGCCATGAGATACTACAGAGTAGGAGAGAGGAATACCTCCTGATCAGTCATCAACAAACAAGAGTATTTATGGTTATCTTGATTACCTGTGGCCCTCAACTATTGAAGCGATAGATCTATGAAATACAACCACTTTATGCAGGCACTGTGATTTAGAAGTTATAATTTTTTCCCACAAGTTCCAAAAAGATATGTGACCTTTTAAGCAGGGAATGAGATTTTTCTAATTTGCATATAGCAGCTAAAATGGAGATCTTGGAAATCTTGTGATGGTTGTTATAGGAAAGAGCGATTTCACATTTTAAAAGGCTTTTCTAATACTTAATGATAGAAATGTGTGTGTGGTATATATAAATCTCTTATCTAAAAAGTGAATGAACTAATAAAAGCAAATATGGTTTTTAACATTTAGAGACCACCCAAATAAATGCTTCTGAGTCTTAAAATTTGTAGGAGGCTTTATATTGTTGAATTAAATATGCGTACATTCAGATATTTTAAAGTTGGGCTGTTTTTCTTTTGTTGATGTTTTGGAGGGGAGGGGGAGGAGACTATGTTTTAGATAGGGAATAATTGAAGATTTCTGCTGAAGGCTTTTTAGAACAACAAATCAAATTATAGTCTCTGACTTGGTAACAATAGAAAATAGCTACCAAAATAATCTTATACTTTTAGGCTGTGCACACGGTTAATGCTTAATAAGTATTTGTGGGATTTATTCTTTAGCCACTTCTCCTTTCAAAGCAATAATTTTTAAAAAGTCAGTATAATTAAAGTCTATTGATATTTATAAATTATTCCTAAGAATACTGAAAATTAAGCTTCTCTTCCTCTTTAAACCAGCATTTTTACCCCCTCAGTATACTAATCATTTTAAATTGTTAGAATGGAAAGTATTTATTGTTAGTGTATGTATTAAAATTCTGAGGTCAGTGAATTGAACAGTCATTCATTGTTTGGGAAAGATTTGTGGCCAGAATAAATGTTGGTGGGTGTAGAGTGGAGGAAAGGGGTGTGGTCAGGAAACAGTTACCTTACCCTCCTATCTGCTGCGTTGCTTTATTCTGTTACATTTTAGAACACATTTATTTTAGGCACCTTTCTTGGGATATTCTGCAGTTTGCACAATTTGAGAAGCTTTTCAGGTTTAACCACGAGACAATGTTCAATTTTTTTCTTTTAGGGTCTGACCGAAATGAGTTGAAATCTTTGGTTTTTAATAATTAACAGCTGTTTTTAGTGTGTCTGAGACCCAAAACACTTTAACCGGAAGGCAGCCCCTCCTCTTTACCCCTAACCACACTTCTGCCTCTTTCTCTTTAACTCTGTCCTTAGCAGGACTGAGTGTTTGTGCAACTGACATCCACAGTGATAGGTTTGCATCTAGGGTGTCAGGAGTCAGGAGCAGGGTGACCATTTGGGTTTGGGCTTTGCCCTGTCAGCCCTGTTACTTGGATTTGCATTACAAACAACTGCTTGTTTACTGTATCTGCTGCCCTCAGGTGTTAGGATTAGAAAAACATCTGGGGGTGAGGGAGGGCCCTGACCAGCCCTTCCCCACACAGAATCTTCTGTTCACATGTAACTGCAGATGATCCAACTGGCACGCAGAGAAATGTTTCTGCTGGTGGCTCATTTGAACAATTCTATTATGTGTCTGCTCTTTTTTAGGCAAACACTGACATATGTAGCTCGCACAGCTTTTACCCATGGCCTAAATATAGTATTACCTACACAGGAGAACCACCTTTGCCAATCGAACTTTTTTTCTTTTTTTCCATCTGAAGGGAAATTTTAATCGGCTAATTTCATCCTTCTAGAACAGAAATTCTTAGACGTGTGTCTATACCAGAAATCTTGTGAGGGTGTTTCATAGAATTTTAAATAAGACTTCTTGGTTCAGATAAATTGGGCCTAGCAAGAAAGCACCTGTAATAATGACACTTTTGGTGTCATGAGTTCTTAAAGCACAGTAAACCTTGGCTTGAGGTGGTCGCCTTCATCGAGTGTGAGAGGATGCAGGAGCCTTTGAAATATTTCAGAGCAAGGGCCCTGGAGAGTTTATTAAAAGCATACTCCGAAGACTTTCTCTGAGTCTTATTTATGAAAATCCTTGGAGGCCAATGGTAACGTATTAAAAGGAAAAAATAGTTCTTTGCCTCCTGCGCTGGGTCCTGGCACTTGTGTGCCTGAATACTGTGTGACAGTGAGCTCGGCTGGCGTTACATAGTGAAAGTTCTCATTGGCCTCATGCACTGTGGTTATTCATCTTAGGTGTCAAACTTCCATTTGTCCCTCATGCAACCCAAATGTTTAGCACCTCTCTCTGAAGAGAAACATCTCATTTCTCTTTAGCTGCTCAAGGGAAAAGCAGCAGACTTAGCTCAGGAAGCGTCAGCAAACGTTGCAGCTCGGGTCACACCAACCACAGTAACACCTGGCCAGGATAGTACTGCAGAGTGCATCGTTTGTTTCTTTGTGATCTGAGGATGGATTTTTAGGTGGGAAAGGAAGATGTTTCTGTTTGAATTTCATCTTTCTTATTTTTAGTAGACATTGCTATTAAAATGTTTCGGGTTTTTTTTGTTGTTGTTGTTATTTTGACCAACTCAGTTCTATTGTATGGTTTTTACCTGAAGGGAATCAACATTTTGATTTTTGATGAACAGAATTTACCTATTATAACTTTGTCTTAACCTCCCCCGCCCATGGTTGTATTTGCTTACAGTTAAAATTAGATTTTTGCCATTGTTCACATCTGGAATTAAGGAAGTAGGTGGACATGTCTAATCAGTAAGCTTACACTTATCCAGCTGTCCATCACACTGCTGCTTGGCTGTGAAAATAATCACAGAAACAATAATCAATAGGGAGACTATGGCTTCTTAATTCAAGGGTACAGGGGGACTATAGCTTATGTTTTGAGCAAAAATTTTAAGTGTTTTTTCACTTTACTGCAAGGAGCTACTTCATTTGACTTACTAATAAATTATTTTAAATTTTCTAATCTAAGTTGTGTACTTTTTGAAGCTAAGTATATTAAATTTTCCTTTTACCTCAAGTTCAGGAGGAGTTAAGTTTTAGAAAGTATATTCTATCTCAGATTTGAATGTGATGTCAGGAGAATGTGTGGGAAAGCTCCTCAGGGCCCCAAACTCTTCTGTCTGATTCATCTTTTATTTATTTATTTTTTGCCACACCACATGGCATGTGGAATCTTACTTCCCCAACCAGGGATCGAACCTGCACCCCTTGAATTGGGAGTGCAGAGTGTTGACCACTGGACTGCCGGGGAAATCCTTGTTTGATTCATCTTAATTGTACTGCTACAAAGTTGGGAAAGGACCACAGTCAGAATAACTGGGAGTGATTGCCATTTCCCCTTCAGATAATTTAGAAATCTTATGACCGAATGGCATGCTAATTCAAGTGTCCTGGGAGCCCATGCTACATGTGACCCTGGTACTGCACAAGTGTGATCCTTAGTTGATAGATTTTTCTGAAATGACCCTAGAAATTTCTTGTTCATTCATAAAGATATGAGAACAACCCAGTTTCACTAAAACAAGACCATTAAGCCAACCTGCAGAAAATCTTGCTCTTTGAAATACCCCCTTCCCCTGCCCCCTTACAGGTCCTGGACTTGGCTCTCATCAACCCAACTATTTTGATCCATTTCTGTCTTGCAGACTGACTCGTGTAATTCCAACAGGACAGAGTAAGGGCCTCATAAATGGGTCTATCTGGACTCGAACTTGTTACCTCACAAGTATTCTTCCACAGTATCAACTGAGAGATTTTTGCAACTTTTTGAGTCTTGTTTTGTTTTTAACTAATCCTGTTAGTTCTTTAGGCAGAACTGTTTGTGGTTTATGTGACTGACATTTTTTAAGCAGTTAGACCATTCCATTCCTCTCTGACTCCCCTCGTTCCTTGTTTACGTATTATAGACAAAATGGGAATTTTATAAAACTGGTTTCCCTGTGATTTCAAGATAAACTTGAAGTTTAAAGAGAAAATGTGTCAGCACTGTCCATGGGCCGGCAGAAAGGCACATATGTTTTATTCCCAGGCAAAGGTAGAGCTCAGCATTATATAGGTGCCACTGTCATGGGACTGAAGTTTTTTAAAAAGAGGGTATTCATTTAAACTTTGTATCTTTAAAGTTATTACTTCAGTCATTATGCCAAACTGAGCCAGTCTGTAGAAAGCTAATACTGTAGCAATCAAGGGACTTAGTACTGCTTTGTCCTGTCCCAGCACGTCCTTACTCATTTGGAAAAGGCAGCCATTGGACTTTATTTAAATAATTTTTAAAATATATTTTAGATTGGTGATCACTTTTTAAATATTAATTGTGACCTCGTGAAGTTCCTGTAGGAACTGTAGACTCTGCTGTAAGCTTTGAAGTCACTTTAAGCGTATAAATTATCAGTCTATAAGATTTGGAGGCACAAAGCCCGAAAATGCCCTGGAGACCAACAACAAAGATGAGCGAGGGGAGAGATTGAATGCACCAAAAAGGAGAGTCAGGAGTTGAGCAGAGGATGGATAGGGAACAGGGATTGCTAACTCCCAGCTTCTGATAATCTAGCCAATCTAGCTGGGACTATTTGCAGACTATTATCAGAGGCTGTTCAGAGGACTGTAAAGTCTCTGTCAAGCAGTACATTTATACACAATACCCATTCTAGCCAAATCTCTAAGCCTGCTGAAATTATCCACTTGCTATATGTAGATCAGTATAAAGCTCACTGAAGAATGTTACTTGCCTGCCTTCAATCCGTACAGGGAAAACTGCAAGGGCATTACAGCGCAAACAAGAGTTTAGGTTACCTGTCCTCTTTCCCGCGTCTGTAGGAGAAATAGGACTGGCAGAGATGTTGCCTCACAGAGGGTCTAGAAATGTATTGTATTTTTGCAGCTAACCGGAGGCAAGTAGACTCTAAAAAAACCTTTTGATTATTGACCGTTGTTTCTAGCTATGCCCACGTATAATACTGTATGGAACTTGGTGACAGTTCTGCAGAATCAAGTTTTGATCTTAGTCATGGTAATTTACTGTTGCTGTTATGTTCGCTTTAAAAAGGAAGCCTGTTACCACTTTACTCAGTATAGAGAAAGGTTGAATGAGGGGTGGACAAAGGGAAGGTACGATAACATAAAAAGAGGAATGGCTCTAGTGTAGTTTTAATTTTCTCTTATTATTGTCAGCTTCTGAATGAAACAGTTACCAAAACTGTTAAAAGCTGGCACAGAAAAATATTTTTATAAATCCTTTTTTTTTAAATCCTGAAAAGTTTTGCAATAAAGCCTATTAACTGTGAATGATAGTTGATCAGGGACGACTGATGAATTATGAGATAGTTATATGTCGTGAGTAGCCTAGCACGGGATAGACACTTCAGTAGATTTGCTGAATAAATAATGTTGTAGAAATTTTTCATGTATTTCTGGGAATATTTCAAAAGGATCTGTCTTTATTCAACCAAACGCTATATGAAAAGCAAAATCTGAAAGTGTCTGCTAAATAAATCCTTAGTATTTTATTATTTTACGTTTTCTCTGATTTGTTGCTTCAGTGGGGAAAAAAAAAAGAGCATTAGACCATTGTCTTTAATGAGGAAGTCAGAGTCCTTCAGAATGTTGTTTCCGAGTAACAGCTGAAAACAGTCAGCTGGAGAGCTCGCTGCTAGAGTGAAAAAGAATGGGATTTGGTCCTCATTTGAGGACTGATCATAAGAAGTACTTATCTCTTACTTATGTCCTAGAAACCTGATTGAAGAAGAAGAGGTGATAGAAACGCTTTTTTCAGAAGGGTGCTTGAGATGGAAATAAAGTAATAAAGAAGCAAACCATCTTCAATTACGTTTCTGTATCGTACGGTTAATGCTTCTCAATTCATTTTTATTCTTTTCCAGGTAGAAAGGACATTTCTTTTTTCAGTAACACTTGAGGTATTTTGAGATATTAAAAAATTCTGCATGTTCTTTTTAAATACGTATGGTAGCATCAGCGCTGACTCTTCTAGGCCAGTGTGTGTTGTAAGTTGATTATATTCTTCAGCAATGTGGAGAGCAAAACTTTTGAGTCTGTATCAGGCAGAGGTAGGGATCCTCCTGTGAAGGCTGGGCCTGTGGAGGAGGGAAGTCCTAGGCAAGATATCAAAAGGTCTGGGGTCTAGACCCACGTCCATCACTCTCCCCCAAAGCCTTGGGAAGGTATCTGACCTCTCTCAGAGTTTGTTTCCTTGTTTACTGTGAGGCATGTTAATATCTGGTTGCCTACCTTATATGGTGGATGTACAGTTCAGATGGCACAAAGCCTGTGAAAGCATTTGGTTTTTTAGCTATGGGAGCAAAGCACAAGTCTCAGATGGTGTAAGCCCTCATGCCCACCTGGTAGGAATTCTGCCACAAGAGGGGTTTGACTGTATCCAAGAAGCTCCTGAGAAAGGGGAGACATTTTTGGTTCTTACCATGGCCCCATGCAGGCCTGGAAATTGGACACTGGGTCAAGACCTTACATTAACTTTTAGAAAATATTAGCATAAAATAAAAGTTTTGGGAATTGTCATTATATTCTTTACAGAGACAGCTTTCTTCTCTTGGGCTCTTTTTTCTCTCGCAGTTGTTAGGAGAGCACCTGATTTTCTTCTACTAAGGGAATGAGATGTGTGAGGGAATGGATTTCTAAATTTAAGATTTGTTTAAAAATCTCATATCCTTCTAACATTTGATATGAAATTGACAGATAACTCTTAACTCCTTGGATGGGGGTGGTAATTGATTTTTATTTAGGAAACCTTTTTTTCCTTAATCCTTTAGCAGCTGGGTTTCTTTTCTCCACTGCAAACATTATATAGAGAGGAGATTTAAGAGCCGCGTGAATGTAGAGGACGACAGGAGAGTTATTCTTTTCCGCCTTCAAATTTTCTTCTGCCTTAAGTCTTTCGAGCTTTCGTGGCATCTAAAAAAAGTCAGGTCCAAGGGGGGATATGTTGGCCAGGCAGCAGAGAGAAATCAGTGTTTTCCTAGTCTCGTTGGAAAATTACAGCTTTCATCCTTTCAAGACTTTTCTTTTTCTTTCAGTAAAACTCAGTGAATGTTAAATATATTTCAGTGTGGAGTTAGCTTTCTTGGTAGACTTCTTCAGTTTTAAACATCATGTATTCTACCTTGTAATAATTATGAACACGTATCATCTTGGCACACTAGTTCATATGACTTGGACCAAAGGAAAAAGGTATTGTGGTCTTATCTCAATTGTGTTAAACATTGTCTTAGACCCCGACACTTAAGATTTTTTAAAGTCTGAAACAAAACCAGGAGTACCAAAGTAAAAACTGTTTACCGTTTACTACAAATGGGCTAACCAGTTAAGTATCTGGCAGGGTTAGGAAAAGAATCAAGTCTCCCAGACATTGCTTGAATTGGTTTTTACTCTTTTTTTTTTTGGTATATGTTAAAAGTTTAAAATTAAAACTCAAGAAATTCTTTTGAAAGGGAAAACGATTAACTTTTTTTTTTTTTTCTTTTTTAACTACTGTCATGCGCCAGGTGCTGTGCTAGGCAATTTACGCGAATGGAAACTGTGGTTGGGTGTAGTAATCTCCATGCTGAAAAGAAGGGCCCATCCTCAGGGGCAGCAGGAACCTGCTTCAGTTTAGTAAGTGATAGAGTCACTGCCCTTCCCTTCTTAAGGTCTGAAGACTTGTTTATTTTCATAAAAAATGACCAAATTTGCCTTTCAGAACATAAAACACTTATTAAATGAATCATAATGTTGATTAAATGTAAAGCAAAAAGTTATTATTTTGAAGATTTTGTTGGCAACTTCTTTTCAGTAATGCTTAGCTATTTTTTATGAAAATAAAAAGAAAATACTTTCATTTAACAAGCAATACACTAGAAAACTCAGATGAGCAAAAGGAATAGCAAATATTAAATTCTTAGGGTCCTGCCGTCAGAGATGATCTCAAAACTCACCATGTAGCATTTTAGACCTCTTTCTACGCACATTTAGAAATACACATAAACACACGTAAGTATATGTTATACATGCATGGTAATGGAAACATAATATACCATTTTGTACTTGCTTTTTTCCCACCAGTATACAGTGGATATCTTCTGTAACATCATTTTTAATGCCTGATTTATTGCCTAATTTATTTAATCAGTTTTGTTGGTAAGACATTTAGGTGGTGTCACTTTTTTTCCTTCTATCTTAAGCAACATTGTGATGCAATGCATATTTTCTAACTACATCTTTGCACAAATTCTGTTTCTTTGGAATGAATCGCTAGAAGTGGAATTGTAGAGTCAAAGGCAATGAATGCACCTTTTTAATTTGGGGTTAACCCAACATTGCAATTTAACCTTAAAAAAACATTTGTTTGAAGTCAGTATTTAGAAGTATCACTTGACTACATTCATATTTGGTTATGGTTGGTGTCATGCCTTCTCCTAGTCAAGAGTCAGTCCAGCGATAGACAAGAAGCTGGACAGATGGGGAGCAGAATGTCAACTTCATTATTAATAAGGCTGGATTGGAGAACGTGGCTTGAACCGTGACACGAATTTGGACTTCCTTTGACTTCCCCAGATGGAACACACCACTAAATCACAGGCCTTCCTAACAGGGGCAGGGAGCTTACGTCCTATAGAACTGGAGACGAGAACAAACCCACGCAAGCTGGCCCCAAGAGGGAGAACAAAGGGTCAGACCGTCCTTGCCCAGTTCTTTCTCCAGATCACCAGAGATGAGTTGCTTTCCTTTGTGGAAAGTGAGTGAGGGGGTGGGAGAGACAAAGGCTGCAGCCGCTGCCAGGCTAGGGAGGAGGGGCGAAGGAGAGTGTGTTTATCTCCTTAGTCATAATCCCTGATCAGACCGAGAGCCGGGACAGTGGTGAGACGCGCGTGCGTACACGACGGGAGCTACAGCGGAGCATTGCATTTGGGGTCTGAAGATCTAGATGTCGGGGTCTGCTAGTGACCGGCTGCAGCCAGCTACCTCCTCTCTGGACCTTGATTTCTTCACCTGCAACATAGACTGCCACCTCGTCTACTTACGAAAGTACCTGGCACTCTGCATTAGTAGTAGTGTCTGTGGAAGGCGGACCAACTGCATCCGAATTTACTGGTATTCTTATTCAAAAGGCAAATATGTAGGCCCTTCTGCAAATGTCCTGAACCAGAAGCGACAAGCAGGACATAACACGTACCACGTACACTTTTAACCAGGTACTTTAGCGATTCTTACCTACAGTAAGGTTTGAAAAAACACTGATCAAGTAAACATTCAATAATTTAATTCACTTGGGCTTAGATATCCCAAGTGACTCGCACACCTAGAAAGCAGTCAGGCACTTTGGCCCCAAAGCTTACTTTCTCTCCACTCAGCTCAGTTCAGCGCTATGCCTCATGGAGACCACTGGCACCCTGCTCACTTCAAGTCAGACCTCAGGGGGTTTCCCGTAACCCACATTCTTTGGCATTATTTTCAAAGCTTTATGCAATCTGGAATCATCCACCTTGCAAGCCTTGCCTCCTTACCACCAGACCCTGCAGCTTACGATTCAGTGACATTTCCCGACCTGCATCCTAAACGCTTTCCCAAATCCCTGTCTTCAGGTAATTACAGCTTGGTCTCCCTGAAATGCCCTGCTCCCTCTTCCCTGCCAGCACAGTCTTGTTCATCCTGAAAGATCCAGGCTAAATGGTACCTCATGAAGTTCTGATTGCACCACCAGTTAAGACTAAGTGCTCTCTCCTGTGGGTTCCCACAGGACCTTCTTCATAACCGTTACCACATCTTATAATCATTGGTTGTCTCCGTGTCTTTCTGTCTCACTGTTAGTTCCTTTAGGATAAGGAGCTTGTCTTACTCATCTCTGTTGCTCACAGCCTGTTATACTACCTGGCATAGAGCAGGTTACTCCACGGATATTTGTGGAATAAATAGAGCAGAAAATTTTAAAATTCATTAATATAGGGCAGTGACACCAGATATCAATCTATATTTAAATGGAGACACTTTAATAAAATATAAGCTAATACAGAATCACAGACCTGAATTGAGCTTAGAAATTATCTGAGCATTAAGTATAATCCATGGGATAGAATTAGCTATTAGTTTTGAGTATTTAGTAAGTGCCAGGACCTGTTCTGAGCACTTTATATATATTAGCTCATTTAATCCTGACAATAACCCAGTGATATCCCCAGTATCCCCATTTTACAGATGAGAAGACTGAGGCATAAGGAGGTTTGAGCAACTGAGGCATAGGGGCCATGGAAGTGGTTAAGGACCACTGTAAGACCAGACCAAGAAATGCTTGGTCAGATAAAGTAGTTAATTTGCCAGGATATACAGCTAGTAAGTAGTGGTACCATGCTTGGACCAGGCCTTGACTCTCACTGCAGGGTGCTTTCTGCAACTTCAGTTTTCATTGCCATCACTGCCACTGGTACTCAGAAGATGGTCGATGATTGTTGAATCAGTGAATTTCTCATCAGGAAGATGTAAATGATTCTTAATCTATATGGCATTTGCAAGCATAAAATAAAATAGTATATGAAATTATAAATGTCTTTAACATTATGTTTGGTAGTAATAGCTATGGTGCTAATAGAGAACACAGAGTTCAAAGGCAACAAGTTAGATGCAGCGAAATGAGGGGAAATCGGGGGAGATGCAAAAAAAGTGGTGAAAGTACTAGCCTGATGATGAGGGGGCAGTATTAGTGGAAATAATGAATTTAGAAAGAGCAAATTACAAGTTAGATGTAGTGAAGGGAGGAAAAATTAGGGGAGATGCAAAAAAGATGGTGAAAGTTCTAGCCTGATGATGAGGGGGCGGTATTAGTGGAAATAATGAATTTAGAAAGAGGAGCAAGCTTTAGGACAGACATACATGAGTTTGGCTTAAGGACTGTCCTGTGTTTTCTCTTTTATGTTAAGAAAACAAAAAATTAACCAGTATCTGCAACCAAACATTTTACATTATGGACATCATTTTGGTCCATAATTTATCTAATTTATTTAATTTTTTGTGCCTCACAAAATCACTTACCTCTGGAGCTGCCTGGACCTTGATTAGAAGCCTCTGTGGTTATGAAAAACAGAACTGCATATTGCCTATAGGTGAGGAGAGGAATAGTATTAATATACTAGCATGTAATATTTAATGAGTTCACTTTACCTGCATTTTTCTTATTAAATACTCAGTGTAACACTATGAAGTGAACACTACCTAGTCTTCCCATCTTTCCATTCAAGAAACTGAGGCACAGAGAGGTTATATTGATTGCTATAGTTCCAAAGCTTAGTAAGCGGTAGAACTTGGATTCAAAGTCAGATAGCCTTGATTTAGGAACTGGGACCCGTTTTATAAACTAGTTCCCCCCCCCAAAGAATAATCCTTAGTCAATGTCGATAAATCACTTTGAGGATTAAAAGTGTCTGTTATGCTTGTGTTCTATTAAACAATGTAAACGGTTCAGCTTTAGTGGTGGCTTGATTAGCAAGCTCTAAGAATACTTGAAATTTGTCTTCTGGTTCATTCAGCACATAACCATGTGATTGCTCAATGTGTTCTTGAAAATTCCCAGGAAATGTTTGTTTCTTAGGTGACAAATGTCTGACTTGTATAGGAATTCCTATTGCTCACTTCTAGGGTCCCAGTGTCCTCAAGTCTTAAGGACTAAATAGCTTAATCAAACAGCTGTGTGGCCAAAGGTTTTGTAAGTCTTGGAATCACTTTGGTGAATGATGTTGCCTCCTTCCATAAGAACTGAGTATTTACAGGCAAAAATCTGCTGCCGAAGAGTGTTCTTTGCACAATAAGCAATTAAAATGTGGTTTGTGCTTCGTTTCTAGGAGCTGTTTGTGGTGATTTTTGTGGTATCGTGATGTTAGGTTAAGTAAAAGAAATTAGTTTAGGATTAACTGGAATTGTGATCATTCCTGAGAAGTTGCAACAGTGGGTTTCCTTAAAAAAATGAAGAAACTTTTTTTGTTAAGAAAATAATTATTAGAAACAATTTTCTTTCTCTCAAAAGGAGGTTTTTGTTGTCGTTTTAAAGTAATATTGTTTTTAAAAAGTCAGGGGAAAACTCATTAAAGAATAGAAAAAAATAAAACTGCCTGTATTTCTGTCACTCAGATATAATGGTTTCATTTATATATTTTTTTAAGATGTTCTTTCACCACTGTACCTATAATACAAGTACTTTTATAAGGTGGTTCATAAGGTTATTATTTTATTATAACTTTTTCATTAAAAAGATATTGTTGCTCATCTTTCAATATGAATAAGTAAAGGTCTGTATCATCAGTTGTCACGGCTGGATACCATCCAGTTATAAGAATATTTCAGTTTATTGATTTTATCCTCAATTATGGGTGTTATTTTTTTGTTTTTACTTGTTTGAAACAATGCTAAATGAAACCCTGTTAAAAATGCGTATTTATTCATAATCTATTTTTTTAGGTTATGTAGAATTAAATAGTTTATAGAAATAAGTCTATGCATATTTCAGATTAAATATGTGTTTTTACATGTTTATGTGAATCACTTGATCATACCTTTCTTGATTTATAAGAGGTTTTTATATATAAAGCATATTAACCATTTTGATTCCAAGAAAATGCTTTCCAGCGTTAGCTTGGCTCATTTTTTATAATTTATTTCAGAAGAGAAGATACTCTTTTGACTCTTGTAGGATGGTACAGTAACCAGGAAAAAACATTTTATTTCATTTCACTATCAGAAGAAGATACCTGTTGTTGTAGCAGTTTCTGAATTAACCCTCAAGTTCAGGGTTAAAACAGGTTTCCTGGTAGAACGAAGGCAAACACCAAAGCATGTTTATTTCAGGTGCGATTTATCATTCATCTCATAAACGTTCATTGAAGGTACTTATTTTGGAAGTCATTGTGCTGAGCCCCATTGTTAACATACATGACAGTGAAGACGGGGTCACCACCCTCAAGGAGCTTACGGTTTAGGAAGGGAGAGACACTTGTGCAGACACCCACGGCTGAACGCAGAGGGAGCAGGACCCAGGGAACAGGAGTGGGCAGGTCTTCCTGCAGTGGTGCAGCCTACTGAACAGTTCCTGAGGGTTGTAGTTTTCATATGTGCCAACCTTTCTTTACCTGCTTTCAGTTCAGTATGGACCATTTGATGTATGATAGAGAGTATTTGGTTTAGTTATTTTAAAATGCTTGTGTAGATAGTTCTGTTTGGGTTGGGCCAGGAGAGTTGTTTTAATAAATAAACACTTTTTAAAATTAAAAGTTACGCATAGTAAGTAACCTAAGACTATTTAAGAAAAGAACTCAATAATTTATAGAGCATTTTGTTTTATTTATTTATTTATTTATTTTGCGGTACGCGGGCCTCTCACCGCCATGGCCTCTCCCATTGCGGAGCACAGGCTCTGGACGCATAGGGTCAGCGGCCATGACTCATGGGCCCAGCCGCTCCATGGCATGTGGGATCCTCCCGGACCGGGGCATGAACCCGTGTCCCCTGCATCGGCAGGCAGACTCTCAACCCCTGCGCCACCGGGGAAGCCCTATTTATTTATTTTTAAAGTAAGTTAACACACCCATCATAAAGCATTTTAAAGGGGCGAGTTTATCAACATCGCCGCCAAGCTGATTGATGGTAAGAATGAAGGCTAGGCGTCAGACCCTCCTCTGCTTAGTTGTTGGTACTGTGTCACTTTCATTAGCACCACCACCAGAAACCTTAACTTGTGAGACATTTGCTCTGTGTACTCTTTAACCACATTAAGAGTTATTGTCAGACTTGACCACAATTAGAATTAGGCAAACAGAAGCTCAGGAAGGTAGACAGGTTTCCTTTGGCTTATGTCATGTAGGGCTAAGAACACATGCCCTGGATCTTGAACGGCTAAGCCCAAATGCAGAATCAGCCACTTGGTAGCTGTCCAAGGGGAACATTACTTTTACCTCTCTGTTTCTGTTTCTTTACTCACAGTTTGAAAATTTTCCTGAGAGTTGGAAATACAGCAGGAAACGACTGCTTTGAAAACGATGTTACTTAGTTACTGCATATAGGAAATATTTGGTCAAAATCCATGGCAGGGAATGACTACCTGCTTGGAATAGGTATCAAGATAGATCTGTGAATCACAGGCCTGAGGATCTTCGCTTTCATGCCTTCTATACCGTTTATTGAATAATTCTAAGCTAAAGCCAAATTTAAATAATGTAAGATCAACTTAACTAGATTTTTGAGGGGTTCTCATGTATCTCATTGGGGAAATTAGTCAGAGATGAAATTTTTCAAAAGGAAATATTTCCTCCCAAGATGGAAAGAGCAAGAGAAATTTGACATTTAGCATACAATTGAGAAAACGGTTTGTAATTCAGGGACATCTGAGGTGTTTATTTTACGTTTGTTGGTTGTCTAAATAGTTAATGAATGAATTCAATGATGTGTATGCAATGTGAAGTTTGAAAATGGTTGGCTACCTGCAGAAAAATTAATTTTCTTTCCTTAGGATTAGAAAAATAAATTTTAAAAGCCTTTTAATTTTTTCTTTAAGTTCTGTTGTTGCTAATTTCGTGGTGGGGAAAAAATACTGACAAGAAGTTAGGCAAGTCGTTGACCGGCTGTTTGTCTCTGAAGGGGTTCCTAACCCTCGAGCCTTGGTATTCTTGTCTCACAGTGGGAACAAGTGGTTGCGGGGACTGAGAAGCACAGTCCCTGGGCTTTTGGGCGCCAGACTGCTGAGCTGCATGAGATGTGCGTTTCCGTTGAGCTGTTTTATCGGCACTGAAAGCATCAGAATTGACCTCAGTGCTTTGGCAAAGGAGTGTTTCTGCTCTTAGAGCAGAGCAAGGTCTGATGGTTTGAGAAGCAAAGAAAATGAACCCAGTACTGCTTCTGCCTGGCTCTGGGAGGGCATCTCGTTGCCCATTAGTAACCTCTGGGGGCGCCCCAATTGCAGACTAACCCATGGACATCTAATTTGAATAGTTCCATGCAGTGGGCTTGCTGACCAATAAAGGTCTGCTTCAGGGAACCAACCCATAACTATTTCTGCTTTTCCTCTTTTTCGCACACCCCAACATGTTCCTAGAATTCCTTGCCCACAGTTGTCATCCAGATGCTGCATGGCCACAAGCAACCACTTGGTCGTTTTAAAGTCACAGGGTAGCCCTGTGGACAAGGATTAAGTCCCACAGTAGTTTGACTCAGGGGGATCATGTCTGGGAGGGTTTTCTCGAAACTTTGCCTTTTTTTTTAAGTGGGGAGGAGGAATTTATTCATTTATTTAGCGTTTATTTAGTGATTACTTATTTTTAAATAGCTTAATTGAGATGTAATTCACGTTGCATACGGTTCACTCATTCAAAGGGTATAGTTTAATGGTTTTTAACGTGTTCACAGATGTGAGGAATCATCGCCACAGTCAGTTTTGGAACATCTTCATCACCTCAGAAAGTAACCCTGTACCCTTCAACTGTCACCCCACCATCTCCCTGTTCCCTCACCACACCACCCCAGGTTTAAGCAACCACTAATCTATTTTTTTTTTTTTTGTCTCAATAGATTTCCCTGTTTGGGACATCTTGTAAGAATGGAATCATAACAGGTGGTCCTTTGTGACTTGCTTCTTTGACTTAGCATAGTATCTTTGAGGTTCCTTCATGTTGTAGCGTGTTATCACTACTTCATTCATTTCTTCCTCTGCCTCTTCATGGCTGAATCTCACCTTGCAGAGGTTGGATACCCTCTCTGATGTCGGTATGAGCATCAGTACAGTGAGAAAATGAGTTGATTTAGTCTTTTTCGGGAGGGAGGAAAGTTAAAGTCAGTTGATATTTCAGATACATAACTCAGTGATGAGAATACTTTTGATTGCAGATCCCTACCAGTTAAAACATTTGACCACTGTATAATTATTTTTGAATTATATAGCTGAATTACACATTTATCTAATAACTCAAATGAGAGTATACACTTAGGGCACTGTGTATGGTCATTGATGGAAGCTGCAAATTCTTATTTCAAATAAAATAAATAATTTCTAATTATTTCAGTTAGCTTCTTGTCAGATCTCATCCTAGATTTTAGCTCTAAGACAGGCTCTTAAAGAGTTGTTATTAGAAGTAGGATAACTGTTAGCTTTGCCATTTTCTTGATTTTACTTGTGTTTTCATTGTTAGCATTGTCTTCAATCCACTTGCCTTCTTGCCCATCTGACATACAGAGTAAATGGGGGCGTTTGCCCAGTGACAATCTGTATATTAAAAACATTTTGCAAAGCTTAAGTGATTTAACATAAAAATAAGTATGGACATTGTAATGTTTTCTTCCTGCACCCCAACGGATGATGCTGTGTACTCTTCCTATACTACATTATAGCCCACTGCTCTAGATTGATGGAGAAAGTAAAGGGAAGCTGTATTGCTATTTGATCCAATAAGATACTTCTGACAAGCTGGCTGCTACGTGTTTCCCGTGAGGGTTTTTTTAGGAGACCAGCAGATGCTGCAACACTCGTGAAAATACTCCTCTTTTTGTCCGGTTAAGTAGGTTCTTCGCGTGTAGGTTACTTGCGGATGGCTCAGAGTCGCCTGGGTTTGCCGCACGCTGGGCTCCTGGCTGAGGTCATGTGTGACCCTGCTATGGCCCAGCTAAGTTACATCATCGGAGGTTGCGCTTCATGCCGATCTTGCGGTATCTCCTGTGTGCCCTTCTTGTGGCCCTGCCCTCCAGCAGCTGTGTGAGAATTCGGCTGCCTTCCTTCCCCTAGATTAGATGTCTGCGCTGGGGTGTTTGCTATTTTCAACCAAAACTGTACAGTGTGTGTGCAAGTGATGAAACCGCTTGAAAAGAAAGCCCTCTGCTATCTGAGACAGTTCTCAGTCTTTCACGAGCACATTGGAAATTGGACACCATCCAAATCTTGACATATTCTTGTGGCTGTCGATGTCCCCAGAGGGACCTGCCTGATAAGAAGCTGGTCATCTGACTTGGACAAGGCAGAAGAGCAGTTTGAAATCATCCCTAAGTGTAAGACTGTTTCTTCAGAAATGAGTTGGTGACCAGCTTTGTTTTCGCTGAAGGAATATCCAAAGAAAACGGGCTTCAATTGTTGAAAGAATTGAGGTTGGAAGAATTACTTCAGAGGGAGGGATTAATAAACATTAGAATGGTTTACCAAAGGAGAAGCACGGAGTCTGATTCTTTAAAGGTTTTAAGGAGAAACGCTTGTACGAAGTGATGAAAATGCCTCACCTGGAGCGACCCCAGGCGTGGGCTGTGCCTGTTCGTCCTGTGCTTCACCCTGTGCTTCACCCGCCTTGCCTCGCCCACCCTTCACCTCGGAGGCAGTTGTATTTTCTTTTCAGTCAGCAGCATGCAAGCCCTCCAGGTCCTCCAAGAGATTATAGTCCTTCCTGAAGGGAAAGACAAAGAGGCCAGCGTATAGATTATGCTATATAACGAGTCTCCTGTGTATTATTACAGTGCTGTCACCTCAGTTCTCAATTATGGCAATTTTGGCCGAGGGGCAGTCTTAGGAGTTGGGGAGCCCGCGGCACCTGAGATTCCCCGTGCTTTCAGCGTGTCTCTGCTTAGCCGCCGTGGTGTTACTCTCAAGGCTGGTGGCTGAGCAAAGGGTGCTGTATCACTTCACATCCTGTCCAGGTGACTAAAATTCTAAATTCAGGTTTCTCTGAAGAGAGCCTTGAAGCGTATTGGACTCAAGAGAAAGAGTCTAGGAAGAGTGGGACGCTTGGTTGTGAGCGGGGGCCTGGGTTCGGTTAGCCTGTAGTGACTGTCCCTCAGGTGTGAATGAGAAGCAGGGGATGCTCCCAGTGGCCATTTTGCTTGTTACTTTGCTGGAGAGCGCTCATGATAGAATCATAAAGAAATGGGTTTTGCCTGATAATCTGAAATTAGATTGGGGCCTTGGGGTACAGAAAATGTGATAAGCTTATTAGGAATGCAACACAGAGAAAATAACTGGAACTTATTTCTGGCAATTTCTGTAAAATGGTAAAATTCAGGAAAGACAGCATTTTTCCAAGAGAAGAAGATCTAGACTTTGAAATGTTGTTATTCATATTTCCTTGCTGAATTTTGTTGTTGCAAGTCTAAATTCATGTAGTTTGCACTCCTTTTTCCAAAACAAAACCAAAAAATAAACCCCAAATAAAACAGGCATCAAAACTGTAGCCCAGTAAACTGAGGTAGAACTTTCCAGTTCAGCAGAGTTTCAGACAAATTTTTCAGAGAAAATTTACAGTTGGGGACCTTACAACCAGGCCTGTTGATTCAAAATCCTGTCAGAAACACAAAGGCAGCTTTTGTTCACCAGTTACTTGGTGTTTCAAAACTAAGATTTTGTGCAGAGGGAAAGGATGCATTTCTTCGATGTCAGTAAGTTTTAGAACTTCGTAGACTTGAAAAAGTAAAAGACTTGTGGTTCATTGCTTAATAGCTACATAAACGATATTAAATCTTTTTGAAAAGGGGGCTTTAATAAATGAGATGCATTCAATTCTGTAAGTTCTTAAAAAGTTCTGCTTTTCTACTTTTTCTGCCCTAAAGTCTTGTCCTATATTACATTTGTAGCTTCTTTATAAAGCTACATATATTCATTGGGGCAGATATTTTCAAAAGCAGAAATTTAAGTATTGGAATTGGAATATGAGAGGGTTTTCTGGTAGCTAGGGAGTGGAGATTACTGGACATAGATAGCACTATACGTAACCCTGGAGACACAGTATAATGACTTATGGTTGACCTGCTTGTTTTCTGTGTTGATTTTAAAGGCAGTAATGGATTATTTACACAGTGTGCTTAATAAAAGTGGCCAAAATGCCTTAACTTTTAAACAATCAGAAATACCTTCACTGTTATTTGCGATTTTAAGAAAGAGTAGGACACTGATGTTGATATGTTTTGGTTATCGTATCCTTAAGAATTTTTCTGCTGTTTGGTGGCTTCCGGTTTTGATTCAGATGCCAAGGTGTAATCATGGCAGACTGTGTGTCTGTGTATCTGGAGCCAGAACTGAAAAGCTCCTCTGACTTTCCTGTTTTTCTTCTCTTATTAGTAAGGAATTATGCATTTACAATTTCCCGAGTGAACCTGTGATGTATTACAGATGCAAATTTCAGCTCTCCTTAATAGAAAAAGGAGTGGGGAGGGGGCAGTTCTTGAGCCGCAAGGTTCACCTTGCATCAGGTGTCTTCAGACCCAGTGCATGTTAAAGTCCCTTTCCCAATTGGAGTCACTTACCCCATCGTTTTCATTTTACCCTTCAGGCTTGAAAAAGCGTGTGTTTAGCCATCGGTTCATTTTGTGTGGTCTGAGTTATAAAAATGCCCCTGCTGGTTTTTCCATATGAAAAACATGTTTTTCATTTGTGAAAACTTATATAATTTTTTTTCTTTGGCTGGGCTTTCTTTTGTGCTGCTTTAAATTAAAAGCAAATGTACTTCCCTCCCCTTCATTCTTGATTCCCCACCCCCATCTTTGCATGTTCCAATTACAGAGTTGTGAAAATAAGTCATCTTTCGGCTTTTGTTACTTTAAAACAGCTATTGGTGATGTCAGAGTCAATACTAAAAGCATTAAGAATGCTGGCAGAATGTAATGCAGCTGCAGTCCAACATGATGCTGGAAATGGGGTTGAGAGCATAAAGGCTTTCCATATTCCCAGGGCGCACAACTGCTTGCGGCCTTGGCTTTGATCTCTTCAAAGGCTGCTGCCTCCTCCTAGATGGAGAGACTTGGCTGCCACTCGCTTGCATTGAAAAAAGGCAGAGGTCTCTATTCAGGCAGAAATCAATCACTGTGCAGAAACAATTATGTGTAATTCAACCATCATGAAAACAGGACGAGATTACGGGTTTGTTACCTGAGTGACTGTGGAGACAGGGTGCAGAGAACACTGGAGTCCTGCTGACATGCCACATCTCGATGACAATTACAGACATACGAATGACGTGGCGGGCGGGGGAGGCACGATGACAAATGCTGGTCACGCTGTCCAGCAGAGCAGAAAATGAGGTTACAATTGGGCGGTAATGTTTGCATATGTAACCATATTTCATCAGGCTGAACAACTTCAGGGAACAGACCCTTAGATACTCTTGTGTGGGTATTTATGTGTATGTGTACTAGCGTGTGCATGTGAAGTTAGCTTAATTAAGGCAGAAATAATCCTGATCATTTGAGGATTAGACTGGAAGAGAGAAAGAGAGCTTTGGGTTATTACATTTGCTAATTTGGAATTTATACCGCTGACACGGAACCCTGAAAACACAACTGAGTTTCTGACCTAACATATGTGAGTCTGTCTTTAAACATCTTCCGGTTCAAGAGTCACATTTTTGTTTTGAATTTGTTAATCTGCCTCAAAAAAGCCTTACGTTTTTTCATCTTAACTTAAGCCCTTTGGGAAAATGATTTTGTCAGTTGTTCTGTCGTCCCTTGTTTTCACAGGTTATATTTTTCTAATGCAGCCTTCTGAAATGCGTTGAAGTTTCCTTTCATTGTGAATAAAAGCAAGGCCTTTCTTCTAGGTAGGAAATAACTTTTTGCTGTAAGTAGAAGTATATTTAGTCTCAGAGCTCTGGCACGCAAAGATGTCGAGGCATTTATTTTTATTTTAACTTGCTCTTGTCACCTAACAAAGGCGTAGGAGTAACCTCGCACTTTGCCAGCTAGCCCAGCTAAAGGGGGTGGGAGGGAAGGCAGAAGAAGATGAAAACCTAGATGGCTGATTATAAAATGGTATTGCTGCTGCTCAGCTTGCTACCCAGGCCCGGGTTTACCTTTTATGCCGCTCCAGCTTAGACATCAGAGGCGTGAGAGCTGCTTTGAGTTACAGATCTTCAAACAATAAGTCAAAACAAAAAATCAATCCCCTCCGGTCCCTGGGTGCAGTTATCGAAAGATAAAAGAGAAAAATAAAGTTATGCTAAAGCACATAGAGGAAAGGAGCAGATATGCCAAGGAAACTCGGAGGACAAGTGCAGGGTTGAAGTGGGCCTCGTGTGAGCCAACATCAATGAATTTTTATCTTATCAAAAAGTTTTGGGGTTGCCAGTTCTTTTCAAACTGGATCCAGTCTGCTCCAGGGCTGCCTGGAGCATTGGCTTTAATAACGTTGCTTCTCCCCACCACAACCACCACCCCCTCCCCCCCGCCCGCCGACCCTTTTTAAATATAACCACATAGGAATTAGATTGCATTTCACTCAAGGTATAACACTTGCCACAGACTTTACAGCAAATTAGGGGTTTCAATAATCCCTTGATATTTTGAATATAAGTTGAGGAGAGGTTTTCCTTAATGTTTATTGAAAGCCATTGATTTATATGAAAAGTAAGGCAAATCTCTACCGTGTGTGTTCTTTCCCCAAGCCAAATTATTAAGGAGAGCTGGAAAGCCCCCATGAATTCTTTTCTGAGGTAAGAAATCTGTGTTTTTCCTCTGTTTCTTGTGGGTAATGGCAGATAGTTTTGGAGATTAACTATCTATCTGAAGCAGTTTGGCCAGCACGTTGCTATGTGAGCCAGTATGTATTTTTATGAACCCAAGTTAGAGTTTAAAAGGCTTGTATTTTTAGATATTCTTATAGAAAAGTGAACCTGTTTGCTCACTCATTTTACAGCTGTAAACATTTCTGAGATTACCCAAGATATAGTTCCTTCATTAGCTTCCCTAAAGGTCTTTCATAAAGTAGCAGCACAGATTACGCTTTTACCTTTCCCTTGGTTTCTTTTTACCTTCCTCACTGATGGAGTAGTGTACCTGAGCTGCTGCCCAGGGAGCCACCCGCATCCACCTCCACAACCACTGTGGAGCCTGATTTGCCCCTTGCTGGGTAATAAGTCTCCAGATTTTAAGGGAGAACAAGATAGCTTGGCTTTATAGAACTGGATGCCCTGCTATTTAAAGAAACTTGTTCTACGTATAAACTGGAGTTAATCGCTTGAGTAAAATCATCATAACTTTCATTTGCATAAGTTCAGATGACTCACTGTTTTGAAAACGAAATAAACCCAAATGGAAAACAACCACACACTGTGGGTTGCAACTTTTATTTCCTAGTACAGAGTTAATGAGCAGAAAAATGATAGAGCCATTTCCACAAATCTAAAAGACTTGCATTTTGTTTGAACTATTTCATGAATGTACTTTATTATACGTTGAAGCTTGCAAGGGTGTGCTGTAGGCCTTGAGACAAGAAGTGAAGATTCTTTCTAGTTTCGTATAATTAAGCTATGGTCGAGAATTGCAGTCAGTATTTTTAGGCCTTTGTCCTCTGACTCTCCTTCAGGCTGGGTTCGGCTTGCATTTCTACTCCAGTCTCCCTCTTCCATTTCCTATCCTTAATCCCGTTTTGTCATCCTTCCAGGTTACTTAGCAGATGTTGTTATAAGTGTCTTCACATTTACATGCAAGGAAGGAAAGAAGACAGAGGAGGAAAATGGGGCAGGGTGTACGTGCAGCACATAGGTACCATGCCCTAAGCAAGCTCTGCTCTGGCCCAGGTGGAAGCACCTGTCATCCCAGCCCTAAATTCTGAGCTCAGGGCGTTTACTGTCACACAGGCAGCAGAAGCTCCAAGGGGTTGGGGGGTGGGGTGTGAGGGCGGGCTAGCCTCCATGATCTCCAGCAATATCCTGAATAAACTGCCTCCAGCAGCTGCCCCAAATAAACACCTATGCCAAGTAAAAGCATTCTTCAAGATGGAACCTCTAATCCCTTCTTCCACCTAGATTGCCGTCCCTAAGCTCCTTTTATGTAGAAATGTACATGCTAGGTAAATTGTCAGGCACATTCCCCTGTGTGTGAGTGTATATATATGGATGTACATGTACATATAGTGCAGTGTTTAGAGCTGATCAGTTGGATGGCCTGTACTTGGATCCCAGCTCCACCGCTTAATGGCTGTGGGACCTTAAGCAAGCCGCTTTAAGTATTTTAAGCCTCCATTTCCTTATCTGTATAATGGAAGTAATAGTAGTAACTACTGTGGGGACTCTGTGTAACGGTAATGCAGATGCAAACATAGATGATGTTTAGGTACTAATGTTAGCTCTTCTTGGGTTCATGTTAGAAAAGAACACATCTGTTCTGCACTCAAAAGATAATTTGCATTTTGCTACTAATTTTTTGAGATGTATTATCTGTTTATGCATTTGTTGGTATTTGAATTTCTTCATGACCCATTCCCAGAGTAGAGCCCAGGCTCTGGAGGGAAACGTTGAGTCCAGCATGTCTCGTCTAAGCCTGAACGTCTATTGAAGATGCAATAATAAGGGGTTTTGTTGTAATGATCCTAAGGGCTGCATAATCATGGGAGAAAATACATGGTCAGTAATTTGTTTAACTCTTAGGTTTCGTAATTTGGAGTTGAGGAAAAAAACCATAATTCACATTTTTTTCTAGCCTTTTTAATACACTAAAGGAAATAGCTTATCTCTTTCAAAGGAAAAAATTTTAATTACATGAGTGTTATATTTTCACATATTGTATTTGTTAGTTGGATACATTCCATAGGACAGTATTAAGTTCTTTTTACAGAGTCTATCCATGTGTAATTCACTAGCATTTGGAATGGTGAAAAGGAGAGCCATATTCAGATATTTTGAGTTACAAATAAAAAATTGGTTAAGGATCTAAAATTTATAATATAATAAGATAATATTCAGGGTGGATGAGACAAACAAGATTCAGGTTACTGGATTATTGTAAATCCTCCAGGATAAAAGCAGACTCTGGGCAGCACAGTGACTAGTATCTGTCCTTCCTGCGTCCAGACTGCGCCTCTTGCCTACCAGCACTCACGGCCTCTCACCATCGTGCGGACAGTCGTCAGTGCTGCTTTACCTTCCTCTTCTCAGGCCTTTGAGGGCAGTTTTATCACATACGAACTCCAACATTTAAAATCTAAGTTGCAGTGGGGAGATAACCATGTGGAATTTAAAATAGTACTTCGACCGTCTGTTTTAATAGGAAATCTCCAGTTTTGGTGATTTGTGTTGTTTTTGTAAAAACTACTGAAGATAACTTACTTAACAGTTTTACTCCTCTTAACTTCAAAATTCTGTACTGTTTGAAGAAGAATTATTTAGGAGAGGGGCACCAATGTACATTTTAATTGAGGTTAATTAACATCCATTTAAAAATATTTAAAATAAAACCTCTGAAATTTTGACAAGCCAAAAGAAACTTAGTCTGGGTAAATAGCTATATCCTCAGCAGAAAGGACCAGACAATCTCTCAGATTTTTTTTCCAATTTTTTTGAGGTGTAATTGACAGACAAAAATTGTACATACTAAAGGTGTACAAAAAATGATGTTTTGATCAACTTTTCAGAATTTTAAAGGAACACTCTAGAGCTCTTAGTTGTAGCTATTTAATTTTCAGTGATTACAGGGCTTCCCTGGTAGCACAGTGGTTAAGAATCCGCCTGCCAATGCAGGAGACACGGGTTCGGGCCCTGGTCCGGGAAGATCCCACGTGCTGCAGAGCAGCTGAGCCCCTGCGCCACAACTACTGAGCCTGTGCTCTAGAGCCCGTGAGCCACAACTACTGAGCCTGCATGCCACAGCTGCTGAAGCCCATGCACCTAGAGCCCGTGCTCTGCAACAAGAGAAGCCACCGCAATTCAGGGTAGCCCCCACTCACCGCAACTAGAGGAGGCCCGTGCACAGCAACGAAGACCCAGTGCAGCCAAAAATAAATAAATAAATTTATTTAAAAAAAAAAAATTTCAGTGATTACGTAACCTATATAGTAACTTATAAAAGTTTTTGGCCGGTATCTCCCATTTTACTCTTGGCTATTTGGAGTTAGAACATGCTTTCAAAATCTTACAAGCATAACAGGGTAAACAATCTCAACCATTTACGCTTTTGAAAAAAAAAATGCAAATCTTATTGGAGGGCACTTGACCCTAAATGATTTTATTTAACTCTTCAGGCACACTAAGAATTAAACAGCATGCTTTGTAAAACATGTAAATGTTGCCTCTAGCTTTGCAGTTATAAGACCTCCTAAAAGGCAAACTTCTGGTATTTGATCCTGTGTGTTGCTTTCCAGATTTGAGTGGGTTTTCCAAACCGGAATGTTACTATGCAGCATAAGCATCTAAAGTTGTTTATTTTTTTTTTTTATAAAGGAAATTAAGGAGATGTTTCATTAGAAACATTATTTCATTAGAAGTATTTGACCTGGCAATTTAGCACACACATTTCTATGAAGATTAATGCTTTGATTTTTGGAATATTTGGTTGAATAGCCCGTGCAACTGAAGTATTGAAGGTTTGGGGGAATATATATAGTAGAAGGACAAAGCAGACATGATAGAAAGATATAAATTGTATAAAATGCTCGACCAACACCACACGGAAATTTTAAAGGTAAGAGTTCTTCATAGAACTCAAACACACAGTGTTTGCTTGTGCGTCTTAGAAAAAATGAACCATGCCTTAGAATTTTAAAGTTTGTAATATAATCTTCTGGAAATCATTTTGCATTTAAGTTCAGAGGTTTTTTGTTCTTGTCTGCCATGTTTTGTTTTGTTTTTCTACCTGAATTTTAACCTTTGAAAGATTTGCTTTTCACCCCCCATCATCCCCTTCCTATGAGCGGTTACACTGCTTCCAGGTAAAATGAGACCGGTTTTTGTTCAGTTGGCCTGTTTGTCTAATAACTTTGTAACTGATTTTCTTTATGAATGGGTAAGGAATAAGTCAACCTAAGGAATTTTAAAAGGATATACTTAATCGCACATACTGTTTGATGTACTTTTGCATGGGGGGTGGAGGGGAGTGATGAAGCCAAAAAGAAAAGCTTCGTTGGAGCCAGCCCACGGGGTGAGGGGGAGAAGGGGAGAAGGGATTGCAGGCTCCAAGTGGGGTTAGCCCCTGAAGGATTCAGAGTGGATAATTACCTACACTATAGGGCTTGAGGAGGCCTGCAAGTCTCTGCTTGCCTAAAAATCTCTTCCCTGCTGGCAGTCCATTGAAATGTCACTCAGCTGGCCTACTTGCTCCCAATTCCCACTGTTAGAGGTTCTCTACAGACAAAGCAGGGGCGTTGCTGCCAAAGGCCCCTGTTCAGTGCCCTTAACCCTAATGCTGGGGATGGGGAGTGCCTTAGAGGTGGGCTTGTCTAACATTCTGGCTGGTAGACACGGCATTGCGCCTCTCCCCAGGTGAGGCCAGCCCTCTGTGAGAGTAACTCCCTCATCTCTCACCCTCCCACCATCTCCCACCCCCATGGGGAGAGGTAGCTGCCTTTCAGGGCCATCACTGAAAGTAAATGGAATCACTCTTTCATGTGTTTTTGAGACTGCTGTCATTTGCCTTCCTCTCACTCTTTCCCCCTGTTTCAGGCTAAACGTTCTTAGTTCTTCCAAGCCTCTGCTTTCAGAAATTTTGCTGTTCTGGTCGGCCTGCCCCCCCCCCCCCCCCCCCGCCCCATTATGTTTGTTTTGGTTCAGTAAAGCCTTGAGGTTTGAACTCCTCAGTACTTCATGTTGGGTCTGTGGGGTCCCTCATTCTAAGCATTAGAGTTCTATTAATGCAACCATAGGTTTTAAAGTCTTCATCACTTCTTGGCATGTGGGCTTAAAGTTAATTTGCGGCAACTAAAATTCCTGTCTTCCTCCAACATGGTGGTGGATGGACCCATCAACTTGTAAAATTTCATACTGAGCCATATTAAAACCGCCCTTCTCAGTGTTACTTTGTCATTTTTAGCCATGTGGGGTCATTTTGGATCCAGTGATAGTGTTTTTTATTCTTGCCATTTTCTTGTCCTATCAGAATTTGGAAGGCAGGCATCTTCATTTCCTTTAAACTCATTGATTAAAATGCGTATAGAGGCAGGACTAAGAACGGACTTACTGAGCCATTCATCAGTACCCTTTGGGTACTTTGGAAGGATCTTGCTTAGACTTTGGAATCAGGTAATAAGAATCCTCGTTTTGCCTTTGGCTTGCAGTATGACCTTGAGCAGTTAACTTCTCAAAGTGTTAATTTCCTCATATATAAAATGACGATACCACCTACTTCATAGAGCAGTTGTAAAGATTGGAGATCACGTATGTCAGTCATCAAACAGTGCTTGGCACAGAGTCGTTGTCAACAAAGATTAATTCTCTTTTTTTCCTGTGCTTTGGAATCATAAAGTTTAATACTTCATCCATATGTCTTGGATTAACTGAATCACTGTCTCCTCATCAGCTTCACAAGTCTTCTCTTTTCGAGGATTGAGTGCCACTTTTGACTATTCCTTCTGTGCTCTACATTTCTGCACATTTGAACTTTAAGTAAAGAACTAAGGTTGCTTAGGATGAGTAGTTGACCTTTTACCTAGTCCTCTTTCATTACACTGGATCAATCTATCAGTTGATAATTTGGAAGAACGGTGACATGTAGGAGGAGACACAGTGGATAAGAGGGAGGGGTGTGATAGCAGTCTTCAGATGGTTGAAGGACTGCTAGCTAGGGTGGAAGAGGAAGTAGACTTACCTCGCGTAATCACAAAGGACAAACTGATACAGGTCCACAGTCCTTTATTTATAAATTTGGAATTGAAAAATACCTGAAAATTGAGCATTTTGGTAAATTCGGTGGCAAAATCTGACTCTCATCAATGTGAAGTTATTTATAATCTTTATTCCACTAAGTGTGAATATTCAGATGCCTCACTGCAAAAATAAAAACATGTTTGATTATAGAGTACTACCCTGGACTCCACTGAGGACAGCATATGATACGTAGTATGGGTACCATATTACTTTTTTAAAATCTGAAAAATTAAGTTACGAAACCTATGATCCCAAGGACTTTAGATAAGAGATTAGATTGTAGGCCTGTACCGGTGGGTAAATAGAAATCTCAGAAAGACACATACCAGCCTAGTTTAGGGAAGACTTTCTCACATACTTGGCAATAAAGTGGGATCATTTTCCAACGTGATGACATCTCTAACACTGAGATCACTCTTTGGGGTGGGGGGAGGTGGAGAGGTGGCATGCAACCCCCTCTTTAAGATGTTGTCGAGGAGTTCATTGAGTAGGAAACTGGACCTATGAAGTCTCTTCCAACCCTCCACGCCAGAGTGCAGGCACCTACCGACAGAGAAGCCCATACTTGCTTCACACTTATTACTTATGTCTCACGATTACACAGAATGCTATAGTCATTGTAGAGTTTACATTGTAAATAAAAGTTGTGTGGTAAACTTCTGTTTCATGAGCTTGATCTGACCAGAGGTCAGAGTTTCTCGAAGTGTGGTCCAGGGGTCAGCAGAATCAGCATCACCTGTGAATTTCTTAGAAAAGCATATTTCTGTTCCCATCCCAGATCTACGGAGAACTCTGTCAGGCGAGGTCCTGAAACCTGTGCTTGATTGAAGTCCTCCAGGTGATTCTGAGGCATGCTAATTCAGTAAGCAGTACTGAGTACTTGCCATGAAGAAAACACCTGGAGAGGCCCATGGTGCCTGCCGTCTAGGCCCAGGTTACTCTGTGCCAAGTTACTATTTTGAAAGGGCTGTAAATGAAACTCAAAATACAGAAGGAGAGTAGGGGAGGAGTAAAGGAATTCTAACTGGGACAACGAGAAGAGGCTCATTGAGAAGAGGGTGCTTTACGATGGGTAAGACTTTGGGCTACAGATGGAATAGTATTCCTGGCTCAGGAGGAAGAACAGTTCTCTCCCCACTGGGAGATCTGTTGTCTCTAGAATGTCAGTGGGGATACAGCAGTAGCAAGGGAGGACTAAAGAAATATATCAGCCAGACTACTGGGTTACATTTTTCACATGCTTCTGGATGTGAAATCAATTCTCTTTGGACCCAAGTGCCTTACCTTATTTATCCTTGTTAAATTTCATCTTGCTCAAATAGGCACATCAGTTGAGTCCCATAATGTTTTGGATTCCTGAACCGCATTGCCTAATTAGATCCTCATCCAAGTCATCGATAGACACTTTGAACTTGCGTTTGACATCTCCCTCTAGGTTGACCTGAATCCTAACGTCGTGTCAGTGCACTTGCTGAACTACAAAGAAATAACCTTGATTTCTTGCGTGGTTTGCAAAGCAAACAAAAGTCTCTTTTGTTTTCTCATCAAACCCTATACAGCACACCACTAAATTTTTTACTGGGAACTTTTTACATTTTAAGCTTTTTCTTATAAGATATGCTTTATACTATATGGTAAGCTGCCCAAGGGCAGAATTTTGTCTGATTTTTAGCCTGCCAGAAACTTAAAATTTTTATTGTATGTTCCCAAAGAGCCCGTGCCTCACGGAAGCCGGACTGGTGACTAGTAGCACGTATTGGCTTGTGCCAGATACTACCCAAGGCACAGGCGCACGAGCTGGTCCTCTGCAGCCCCCTCTCAGACCACTTGGGCAGTTTGCGGGGACTGACTCGGATGCAGTTGCTCAGGAGTTGACAGTGTTTCCAGATGTCTTTCTTTTGACCAAAATTCTGTCTAATAACACATGGAAGCGTGTTTCTGTGAGGGCTGCTTGCATAGTCGTGTGGGCATTGCGGAGGCACTTTCGAGTGGTTTACGTTAGAAAAAACGATTTCTATGTGGCACCCCCGCCGCCATGTGACAGTCAGATGCTGTTTAAGACAAAAAAAAAAAAAAAAAAATACGTGCGCTTATTCATTTTCTTTCTTTGTTGGTTAAGGACAAGCCTAAGCTCCAGGAAGCAACTTGGGAAGGCAGGGAAGAGAACATGTTATTTTCACTTCATAGCAAATTAACTAGAAAGCCTTTTGATGAACTGTAAACAGTTAATGTAACCATAGGCTGATAACACTGCATCATAGGACTGTCAACATAAGAGAGCCTTCTTGTGTCTTTAAGGATCTCATCAACATTATTATCCAGGTGGATAGTTATCTGTCAAGCTCTTAATGGCTTCATTTAAAGAGAATCATATAAGCAGACTTAATAATCGGTTCTGGTCACCTGTGTTACAGGCTGTCATTCCTCTTTTTTTAACCTCAATTCCAGCTGCTGCTCTGAAAGTTCTTGTATGAAGGGAGAGATTTGAAGGACTATTTTAACTCGTCCTGAAACTCAAAGGGACGTGAATCAAGTACTTTTTTAAAGTGATCTTGGGACTGATGATGTTATGGAAAAAAGAAATGAAAAATGGGATCACTACCAACTGCCTCAATGACTGTTCACTCTGTGAATGGCGCTGCTACCCATAACGTGGTTTAAGAGGACAGTGTTTCTCTCCTAAGTTGATACCATTTATTACTGGTACTTCAGACAGGCTAAGAAAATTGTTCAAAGAATATACAACGTGCTTCCTAGGGTTATACCCTAGTAAGTAAGTACCCAATATTGATATCATGTTTTTGTACCTAGGATTTGCAACTAGCTATAACTAACATAAGATAAACTAAGTATATTTCTAACTTTATTAAACAATTTGAATGCCAAGATATGACCTGAATTAACTGGGAACATTTTGTTGTTGGATAGACTTATGAAGAGTGAGGAGAACAACCAAAGATGGTTTTGTTGTTTGTTTTTTAACATCTTTACTGGAGTATAATTGCTTTACAGTGTTGTGTTAGTTTCTGCTGTATAGCAGAGTGAATCAGCTATATGCGTACGTATATCCCCATATCCCCTCCCTCTTGCGTCTCCCTGCCACCCTCCCTATCCCACCCCTCTAGGTGGTCACAAAGCACCGAGCTGATCTCGCTGTGCTATGCGGCTGCTTCCCACTAGCCATCCATTTTACATTTGGTAGTGTGTATATGTCAGTGCTACTCTCTCACTTCGTCCCAGCTTACCCTTCCCCCTCCCCTTGTCCTCAAGTCCATTCTCTATGTCTGCGTCTTTATTCCTGTCCTGCCCCTAGGTTCTTCAGAACCTTTTTTTTTTTTTTTAAGATTCCATATATATTTTTAAGTGGAATGCCCAGGGCAGGATTTTTGTTCTGTATCTGGGATTTTCTCAGAATCTGAAAAGTGTTATTTTACTTGGATTGTTCTCTCTCCTTCTGCCTCTCCATTATTCATGAATGACCATGTTTCTGAGAACAAAGAATTCATGCAATCTATACATGGTTTGAGCTTCTAACTTACTCCTTACCAAAAAAAAAAAAATTATGACTTGAAGCTTAGAGAATCTATGATTCAGAGATATTTTTTCCTCCAAAATTATAATTTTCTTTGGAATTCTAGTGCTCTTGTAATGCTAGCGGCAAAGGGAGCATTCTAATTGACCACTGGTTCTTGGGAGTGGAAGGGGTTTGTGTTTTTCTGTCTCTCTCTAGTGAGCCGGTTGGAACTGACCAGAGTTGCATATAATCAGAAAGACTGTGAAGTGGCACAAATCCTGCAAGATGTTCAGAGAAACTTGGTTTTCTGAGTTCGTTCTTCTTCCCTTGGGAGCAGCAGGTTTGGTTCTGTCAGGAATCTGAGAAAGAACACAAACAGAAGAGATGTCCTGATTCAGCATGGGGTGTGGGGCACAGGGAGTGGTGAAGATGGTGCCCAGTGGACGCGCTCTGGGATTTTACCTGGCCTTCTTTTCTGAAGTGAAAATGGTGCCTGTGATTTAATAGTGTGGGAAGTGTTCATTTATTTTATCTGTGATATTTATTTGATTGCTACAAACATCCATTTATAATAGGCATTTTTAGGAGCTCTTTTCCTCTTAGTTTTAATCTGTCTTAAGGCAACAACAAAGGAAATCAGATGAGCTAATCCATACACAGCCTTACTGCCCTAATAAATACCTCTTTTGATTATTCACGATCTTTTCTATTTTCTAGTCCTTTCCCATATACATATGTATTTTTGGCATTTTTGTAATCTTATCTGTTTAGATATTTATATCCTTGCAATAAGAATGGGTGCTGTATCTTAACTATATATTTATTTTCTAGTTAAAATGAATATATTTCACAATTTAGAAAAGAACGGTTTCAAGTCAACTTTAAAATAAGATATATCCTTAGAAAACAAATTTGTGGTTACTAAAGGGGACGAATTAGGAATATGGAATTAACAAATACAAACTACATAAAATAGATAGGCAATAAGGATTTACTATATAGCACAGAGAATTACACACAATATCTTGTAATAACCCATAATGGAATATAATCTGCAAAAAAACTTTATGCTGTACACCTGAAACTAACACAATATTGTAAATCAACGATACTTCAATTTTAAAAAATAAAATAAGTAACGTCTTTCCAAAGGGCAAAAAAAAAGCCCTAACTCCTTACTTTCAGTGATCAATTTATCCTTAAAGAAAAATACATCGTCTTTTTGTTTTTCTTTTCCTTGAGATTTTAATCCCACTTTGCTTTTCTACCAGTGACTGATTTCTTGTCAAGCTTTTACGGATACAGGTTTTTTTAATGACAGCTAAATAATTTTGCTTATGTTGTAAACATTGATGTTTAGGAGCTCTTGTTGCAGTTTTATTCATCTTTTTTGTTGTTTTTCTTGAATGCCTAACGTGTCTTTGGAGGGCAAGACTGAAGGTCCTTGTGGAGGTCCTGACTGCTAGACTCCCTCCGTTAGTAAGAGGTCCTTTTGTGGGAACTCCACAACAGGTGAATATTGTCACTTTTATACTGGGGTTTGCGTGCATATTTCTTTTTGAGAGTACCACTCTCTCTTAAGAACCGTACGTAATTCATTTGCTGTTTTTTCCCCAGCAAATCATATATTACGAAAATATACTCTGCATGTGTTGCATTAGCAAACCTCCAACAGCTGGAAAGATAAAGAAATAGGACTTGTGGGATTGAAATGTCCAGCACCAGACCTTACGGAGAAGATTCAGGGCCGTGGTCAAAAGCCCCATAAAAGAGGACGCAAGGACAGAGACCCAGCCCTTGATCTCCTTCTCTTTGCCTGGCCCCAAACAATTTGAGACCTGTTTAAATTCCTGTTTCCCACAGTTCAGCCTTTACTATCTTGACGTGTTATACTCCCTACATCCATAAGTTCTCTATAACTTCCTTTTTCCCACTGTGTATTTACATTCCTAAAATCTCTGATTCCTCACAGTGGCAAGAATGCTACAGTACGTTTTCTGCTTCAATAAGTGAGAAGCAGCTACAGTACCTGCTCTGTAAGTGAGATGTACTGTAGACAAGTTCAGGAGACTGCCTGTAGTCCCTGAAGTAGTTTGATGATGGATGGTTTTCAAATGCATGGAGAAAAGAGAGAACATAAAATTGATGACAACACAGTGGTAATCGTAAATAATTATTTACGTCAGTGAACCCCTGTGCTTGCTTCTTTCTGCCCCCACTCCCTCCAGCTCTCTTCAGCCTCTCTCTAGAGGGTCACGAGATTCGGCGTCAGCGATTTATATAGCAGTCATCACGTCCTCAGCATTTCCTTAGGTACACAACTTCATAAATGAAATAAGTAACTTTTAGATGTCTTTCATTCCTTTACTAGTCCCCCAAATTTGGAAGGCTCTGAAACAACCTTAGGAGCCCTCCTGAAGAATAATCCAAAGAATTGACTCATCAGATGGGAAGTCCCAGGTGCCATCTCGGGCCTCTCCCAGGTTTCAGTGTGCCTGAGTGCTCGCTCCGCAGGGAAAACTCCTACCGGCTCACATGTCGCCTCTCCTCAGAAGCTCTAGTTGAGCCCTAGTTGGCCTTAATCACTCATGTAGAATATTTTTTTTTATTCATGCCTCACTTACAGCATTTTCCACATTGTATTGAAGGTTATTAATTTACATCCCATTCCTCTCACTAGACTGTGCACAGATTCTTCAGGACAGAGACCACCTTTATATGATTAGCCCCTAAAATAGAGCCATGTGTACACAAACCAACGAATGGTGAAGTAAATGAATGGAACTTCATTTTTTTTCCTAAGGATAAAAAATAAGGAGATGAATATGTTGAGAAACTATTCAATTGCAGTCTTGATTAATTATTCCAATTGTCATTTATCCTGACTGATCCTTTTTTTTTTTTTTTTGCGGTACGCGGGTCTCTCACCGCTGTGGCTCCTCCCGTTGCGGAGCACAGGCTCCGGACGCACAGGCTCAACGGCCATCGCTCACGGGCCCAGCCGCTCCGCGGCATGTGGGGTCCCCCTGGACCGGGGCACGAACCCGCGTCCCCTGCCTCGGCAGGCGGACTCTCAACCACTGCGCCACCAGGGAAGCCCCTGACTGATTCTTTTACCCATTTTTCTTTTGTCCCTATCACACCTATATCAAAAGGCACAAAAAGGTCAAATTCAAACTAATCAGTTTAAGTCCTGATTAGATGAAAAAATTTGATTGAGAAAGTTGACATAGTTGACTAAAAAAACTGCTGAACATTTACTAAAAATATCCATGATATCTGTTTTCATTAGTATCAGAAATCTAGAATTGGCTTTTTTATGCATGTGTATGTGAAAGTTTTTGCAACTTAAGGGACTTATAATTGGAGCTTTAAGTCCTTAGTAGAAAAAGAGCATTTCAGAACATAATTAAGAGCACGGGACTCTGGACTAGGACCATTTCCAGAAACAAACAACAAGAAACTACCCCACTCCAGTAAAGTTGTCTCATGTCCATCTAAGAACTTAAATATTAAGAACTGGAGATTTTGGGTAGTTTTGTGGGTTTTGGTGGTAAAAGATATGATTAGTGTTCACACTGTTATGATTAGTAACTTTTTGAACTTAGAGTTCTAAATAATACAACATAATACATTTAGGATTACCTCGTACGAGTATAATAGTGGATTTAATCAGCATTTATGGATTACATTGAATTGAAGTCTCAGGCAAGCCTTGACCTCTCTTCTCTGGTGGTAAGACTGTACATTCACACTACTGTGCTTAAACCATCTGTTGAGGGTTAGCTGTTTCCAAAGTCTGATTACTGAAGTATCTTTCAAACTCACGTGCTTTAAAAATGTATTTAAAAAAAGATTCTAAGGTAGTGTTACGCAGCAAACAAATGATTTTTCTGGGAGACCTCAAAGTTGCAAAATCCCACTAATAACATATAAGCTATCAATAATATACACATATCTGCTGGACTTTCACAGATTTTCACTAGTGCATCAAGGAAATTCTAAAACACTAAACATTTTATCTGTAGCAGTGGGAAATTTAAAAACCGATAGTGAGATATATTTAAAAGAGCTGGCATCCTACCACTGTAAGTAATATTGATATAATAATGACTGAATTACATTGAATTAGTAAGTGCAATGAATACTAATAAGCTCAGTGCATTAGTCCAGAGAAAAATAATTGCTAGTCTCTAATGGGAAAAGATGTTGGTAAGTTAAAATTCTAAGTTGGAAGGAGATAAATTCTATATGATTAGCCTTTCAGCAGAGAATTCATTTCAGATTTAATGAGTCAAAAGTAATGTTTCTCCCACAGCTTGGTACCAATATTGCTACATTAAAATGTATGAAACAATTCTGGTGATACCTAGAAGGAAGTGTTAGAAAAGCTAAGCTCTAATCCTAGGTCCAAGATGAACTTTGGACAGATTGCTTGCAGATAAAAGAGTGTGGAAATCCAAAAACAGTCTGAAATCTGAAAGTGTTTTCATAAGTTAATTGGTCACCAGAGCTGACCAAAATTGACGTGAGACTTTTTATAGCCTATATCTAACCCACTTAGTGTGACTCTTGTTGAATTTTGCTGAAGGAATGTTCATCTAACTGATTAAGGGGTGCTGCCCCTGACTCTGCTGGGGGTATTACATATACATACAGTCTACATCCTGTATTACTTTACATACATATGAAAATTCTGAAAACTGAAAAACACGTCCCCTCGGGTTTCATGTAACACGTACGTTGTAGACCAGAACCTTAGTTATTTCATGTAAATTAGATTGATAATACCATACCATTTTGCAAGAGAAAAGTTTTCGATGTCAGACAGATCTGGATTTAAATCTGCCTTTGCCTTTTACCATGAGACCAGGGACAGGTTGTTTAACCTCTGAAAGAATAATTCTTAGATTATAGGGTTATTTGTTTTGAAAGTTTCTAAAATACCATGTTTGATAGGTGATAAGTCAAAATACTCCCTAAGTAGTAGCTTTGATTATTAACTTCAGATTTAAAATTGGCAACAGGCATCTTGAAAATTGATGTGGTCTTCTAATTCTGGCATCATGGTAAATGAGATACTCTCACCAACCCTTCTGCTGAAATGAGCCATAATTATGGAGATCTATTTTACTTACACACACACTCATATATGCACAAATATATGCACATTAATGATGCATACACAAACATGCATACACATACCCAATCTATAAAAAACTTACTGTCAAAATATACATTTTGAATGCATCTGTCAGCTAACTAGAAAGTAAGGGATACTCAGAGGCCAATCAACAAGTAAAAGTAGGAACCCAGTGATGTAAATGGCCCACAGAAGCTGGCTTTTGTTGAATGTAGTGAATCGAGCTTCAGTTTACATCTTGCAGAGTACACAGGAATAAAAGTAGATAGAGTCTAGTAAAAGAAAAACACCAATCCCAGCAGAAAGCTGGATGCCAAAAGCTGTATCTTCAGTATAAAGGTGAACTAGCAATAAACCCACCTTCCCAGGAAAATGCAAGGAAAATTTCTTGTCTCAAATATTGGCGCTGACTAGAAGGTTGGAAAAATACTCTCATGAGAATTGTAAACACAGCTGGCTTTCACTGAGGTTTGCAACCCAAGTTCATATTACCCAGGTGGACTAAAGACCTCAAACTGAGAATTTTCTTTAAAGGAATCCTAGTTTGGTAATGTTTCTCAACACATAGCAGAAGCAGAGACAAGTTCCCTCTGGAAGTCCTACCTTTAAAATAGGTCTCAAAGAATGTCCATAGATAAACTTACAAGAAATAGGCACTTACAGTAAAGAAAAAAAGAAAGAAAGAAAGTCACAGCACACAAGAAAACACGGCCCCATACTCAACAGATTCAGTTGAGTCAAACACCAGAGTCTTTAAATCAGTGTTGTCATATGTATTATCCAATATGGTAGTCATAATGTATGTGGCTCTTGAGCACTTAACTAGTACAACTGAGAAACTGAATGTTTAATTTAGGTAGCCATACAGCTTGTGACTACTGTATGGGATAGTACAGCTTTAGAAAGTAGAATTATTATACACTTACTTTAATATGCTTAAGAAATAGAAAAGGGAATTGAAAAATATATGAGTAAAGATCAAGAGACTATAGAAATATGATACAGTTTTAAGAAAGAAACAGAATTTTTAGAAAGGAAAAAATGGAGCATTTAAAGCTAAAAACTAAAATGGATGGGTTTAAGAGCAGATTGGACTTAGCTGAAGGGAGAATTAATGAAATGGAAGAGAGATCTGAAGAAATTTTCCAGAATTCATATGGAGAGACCAAACAAAAAAAGGAAAATTATGAAAGTTAAGGTAAAAGGTATTACATGCAAAGACCAACCCAGAAAAAGCTGATAGAACTATGATACTATCAGACAAAGGAAAATAAAATGCTAAACTGTCATGCTTATAATAATACAACTTCAAAATCTATAAAGGAAAAATTGACAGAAACATAAGGAAATATGGACAAATCTACATTCCAATAAGGGATTTCAGCATATCTCAATAATTGATAAATCACCAGATGTTCCTCCTCCTCCTCAAAATAATTAAGCTATAAAATATTTGAACAACACAGCTTGTTCAAATGGATTATGTGGATTGCTATATCCAGCTGCTTTGGGATATAAAATATTAGGCCAGGAATCAAGTGTTACCAAACTTCAAAGGATTAGTTATTATACAACTGTATTCTCTTGTCATAAAGCTATTAATTTAGAAGGAAACCAGAAAAACTTTTTTATTAATAAGGATAACTCTTCTAAATGCCACAAAGGTCAAAGAAATTATTTAGGACTGAATGGTAATTAAAAGTTGGCATATCAAACCAGTGGTATTCAGCCAAGGTGATACTTAGAGGGAAATTTATAGCCTTAAATGCTCATAAGAGCAAAACAGGAAAGATTAAAGGTGTGGTGAATATGTGATGAATCAAAGAGAATGATTGAGGCATGAGGGGTGATTGCAACAGAGTCCAGGCCAGGGACTATCCTCCTTTGCTGCTAGCAGTCACTCATGACTCTGAGAAATCAGTCTTTCAAAGTCTTGGCCAGAAAATGTTGTCCAAGTTTTTGGGAACAGCTGGTCCAGAGGGTAACAAAAGGAAAGTGGTTACGCTGTAGTACTCAAAATACGAGGGCATGCTTGGTTTGTGCTTTGGTATCTCTATTCTTCGCTCAGAGCAAAAATAAAACCAACTTCCTTAGTTGAGTGGATCAGTATCAGCAGGTTTGGTTTAGTGAGATAGGTTCTCAAAGTGTAGTCTCTGAACCCCTGGGTCCCTGAGACACTTTTGAGGGGGTCCATGAGATCAAAACTGTTTTCATGATAACATATAATATTGTCCTTTTTTTTCTTTCTTTTTGCTGTTTCACTGTGTTAACATTTGCACTAGTAGTATGAAAGTAACAATGAGTTAAACTAGTGGCAACAGCACAGATCAAGGCTGTAGCACCAACTCTATTAATAGTGATTATATTCTTTCCTATCATGAATTCAATTAAAAAATGCTGGTGCCCCTTGATAAAACAGTAAAAGTTATTTTATTAAACCTAAACCCTTTGAGTCTTTTTTTTGTTTTAATATATTCTGGTGATGAATGAGAAGTACACATAAGAAGGTACTTTTCGTGTGTAGTGACGTGCCATGGCTGTCTCAAGAAAACACTTGTGTGATTGAGTTTTTACTTTACAGAATGATTGATGATCAAATATGGCTATTTAGGCTTGGTAGACCAGTGCTCCCCAACCTTTTTGGCACCAGGGACCAGTTTCGTGGAAGAGAGTTTTCCACGGACCGGCGGGGAGGGGGTGGGGGTGGTTCAGGCAGTAATGCGAGCGATGGGGAGTGATGGGGAGTGCCAGGTGAAGCTTCGCACGCTTGCCTGCTGCTTCCTCCTGCTGTGCGGCTGGTTCCTAACAGGCCATGGACTGGTACCGGTTCACGGCCGGCAGGTTGGGGACCCTTGTGGTAGACCTTTTATGAGAACTAAGCCTGTCACTTCAAGGAAAACAATATATTTGTTACCTATGATAAAATTCAGACTTTCAAGCAAAACTTAGAATTTTGGAAGTCTTGTATCCCTCTCCATAAGCTTGAAGCCTGAATCCTTAAAGACTCTTCTAATAAGCTCATTGGGGGTATTGACAAATGTGATTTTGATATTGTATAATGAAATGTGTCAATATTTGGAAGATCTGCAATAACTCAGGAAACCAACATATTCAAAATGATCAGTACTTATTACAAAATCATACATGGATGAAAGATCCATTCAATGGAGACTAATGGATTTTGATGTGACAGGGTAGGAAAAGTACACTGGTATGGTTTCAAATTTCATTTTGCACCTAACCTTTAAGAAACCATCATTTGTCCAATGTAGTATAATATCTCCATTATACTGCACGTATAAGGAGAATATTCAGAATTATCTAAAAAGGCTATTAGAATAATTCTCTTTTCCAACTACATATCTGTGTGAGGCCAGATTTTCTACATATATTTTAACCAAAACAACATATCACCACAGATTTTGTGCTGAAGCAGATATGAAAAGGCAGCTCTTTTCTATTAAGCCAGATGTTAAAGGGATTTTCAAAAATGTAAAACAGTACCACTTATTTTCCATAAAAATGTCAGTTATAGTCACATGTAATGAATTTATTACTATTGTTTTTAATAAATAAGTAAATACTTTTAAATGTTCTCAGTTTTAATTTCTGTGTGGTAAATATTGGTAGATATAATCCACATAGACAAAAGTTATTTGGGGTCCTCAATAATTTTTATGAGTTAAAGGGCTCCTAAAACCAAAAAGTTTGAGAACTACTAGTTTAGTGAGTCAAACTTTTAAACTTTTTCATGGGAAAGATTGTAGGCTGCCAAATGCACAGATACATACAAGGGTTTTTTTTGTTTTTTTTGTAATAAAGGCTGTTGGTGATGAACCACACCATTCAAAATAATCCCAAATAGGCCATATTGGCAAGACCTAAGACATGTTATTGAGTGTTTTGAGCTATTTTTTTTTTTGCATTTTTTAAGTGTGGGTAATTCTCACTGTCATTTTGTACATGACTGTAATAGTATTAAATGACATTTTGAACCCCATAAATCTGAAGCCTATTATGTATTTAAAGTGGACTCAGAAATTTCTTGAGTGAAAATGTATGAGAATCTATCATGTCCTTTCTTACTTAAAATAAAATTTCAGTGTGTTCACTCAAAGATCAAGAATAGCAATGATCTTTTCTAAATGAAAGTAAAAAAGATTTCCTCATTTAACAGAAAACAAAAACAAATGATTCAGAACCCAAAGACTTGCTTTTTTCCTCAGCACATGGTTTTCAGTAACCTGGTGTTTGAGCTTTCATCCTGAATGTGGGAGTTGGCCTTCACCTCTACAGACAGGGCTGTGATCACAACCTTTCCTCTTGGCCTTTAGACCTCAGAATTCCACAAGCACAGTTAAGAGAGATGAGAGTGAGAAAGAACAATCATCTTCCCATGTATCCGTATGATATTCTAGAAAATGAAAAAAATATCAAGACTGAGAAGCCCACCTTCCTGCAGAATTTGCATCTGTAGTCTACATAGCTGATCTAATGAGAAGGCAAAGACATTGAATAAAATCCTCCTTTTTAAATTTTATTTTTATGTTTCTTTCTTTGGTGTAAGTTATTTGAATCTATTTGATCACAGACCACATGCGGTGAAGTACAGCTCCCTCACAAGGGAGCATAGCTGTCATATACGCACACCTAAAATACGTGTTTGGAAAAAAAATAGTTGTAAACTTTTTGCTTCAACCAACAAGAAGCTCAAGAACAGATTTGACCATGACAACAAATGTATGTAAAACAAAATCCAGAAAACAGGTTGGGTGGATGTTGTGTTATACTGTCTCATTAAAGAAAATGAGTCAGGACTGATCAAATTAACGCACACAGATTCAGCACATTTACCCACCAAACCAGGTGGCAGTGGCTGTCCATCTCCTGCCGCAGCTGTTTGTTTTAAATTGCTCACATGAGTCGTTCTGAGAAGAGACTCTGCCTTTAAAAAAGGAAGTAAACAAACTATTTGAAATCTTTGTCTTCTACCTGATAATCATCTAAGAGAAGCATGGTAATTATGTACTTGGGACAGTCCCTGGCCTGAGGCCTTTCCAAACCTGCAGTGGCCTAGGAGAAATGTAGAAGAAATGTCTTTGTATTTGTCATTCATTGGAGACAAAGTGTTTTGTCAAGTCTGTCACCTTCTTTGCTAGTTCAGCTATATCATTGCAGCTGGTAGTTCACATTTAGCCTAAACTTTACACTCAGGCTATTACCAGAACCAGCATATGAAATATATGGAGGTTGACTGCCAGCAAATTGATCTGTTGAATATTTTTATGTCACTGTTTAGCAAATGCAGAAAGATGGATTTGTAAAAAGATGACTAGAGAGATGAAAGCGTGGATTCTTTGCCAACTTCTAAATTAACAGTGAGTACTAATAAGCTCATCTTTTAAAAAAAAACCAATGCAATGGAAATAAAAATAATCACTCTTACAGTGTGCTTGGAGGGAGCCCGTACTGTGGTGTCAGATCTGGATTTGACTCCTACCTGTACTGTGTACCTGCTGTGGGATCTCAGGGAACTCATTTCATCTTTCCAAGACTCATCACTCCCCCCTCCTTAAATGGGGATAATTATACAGTCTCACAGGATTGTCGTTGGGATTAAACATTTGTTTAGCACGGTACTTGGTACAAAGTAAATGCTCCCAATAGTAGTAATAGTAATTGTGGCTGTTATCCTTGCTAATATTAAGCTGTATTTCTCAAGTACTAATTAAGTCCTGTTATCTTCCAGAGCCTTGGTTCTCTTATCTCTAAAATGTGGGGTTGGTAGGTGAGCTCTAAGTAATTCTTCCAGCTGGACATTTGAGTCTGGTTCAGGAGGTTGGCTCGCTGCCCAGTGGAGGGTCCTTCACTCTCCCCTCCCCACCCCCTATCTTACTTCCCTCCTCCCCAGCAGCCCTGGCCAGTTAGCTCCCAGCAGGAGGTTGCTAGATCAAAGCCCTGGGAAAGGTCAGGCATTCCTGGCACTGTGACACTCAGCTGGCTATAATAGCTGCCCTTCCCTAGTCTAGTAATGCAGGAGCTCTAGCCTCTACATGGAGAAGCTTTTCTGGAAGCCACTTTCTGAGCACCAGGGCTGACTGAGCTGGGGAGAAACAAAAGGGAGAATTCTTGTACGGAGGTCACCATCAAAAAGCTTTAATTGTTATGTTTCTGTTTTCTCTGGGGATATATAAAAGGTGAGACTAGGACGGTGGAGGTCAAGTCTTGTCGAAGATGTTAGAAGTGGTAAATTATGCCCCAGATAGCGCCACCATTAAAACGTGGTGTCATGAAACATAATCAATAAGGGGATATATTCACAATGTATTCAGTAAAAAAACCAGATCACAAAACAACATCACAGTTCTGTTTTTTAAATTAATGTATGTGTGTGAAACTAATAGAGAAGAAGGATTGGAAAGAAGCTTATCTCTGTGTTGAAGTGTTTTTTTTCTGGGTGGCAATATCAGGTAGTTTTTGTTAACTGTTATTTGGATTTTCTAAATGTTTTACATGAGTTGAGAATTCTAGTAAGGAGAAACAAAAGCTGATTTTTTTTTTTTTTCTAAAGAAAGAAACCAAATTGTCTTTCAGACAAAAAGGTTAACCTTTCAGAGAAAAGAGGATGTGTGAGTGTGAACTGTGCGCCGCAGTGCCTGGAAGTGAGGTGTCGTCACCCTGGGAGGCTTGTGGCCTTGATGCCGTGGAATGAGCCAGTCCCAAACGACTTGTGCACGTCGCGTGCTCAGCACTGTTCTCAGTGCTCTGGATCTGTTAACTTCGCGGAGGAGAGCCTGTTATCTGTACCCTATGGGAAACCAGGGCACAGGGAGGTTAACGCAGCCAGGCTCGCACAGACACGAGCAGGAGAACCGAGACCCAGACCCAGAGCCCGCGCTTCAGCCGCACGGTCCCGGGTTGCCTTGAGCTCTAACAGCGCTCCTGACAAGCTATTTCCAAGGTGGATTTTGTACGTGTAGCCATGGCAAGGTGAACTGGGGTGCCGTGGCCAAATGCAGTCACAAGTGGATGCAAAGGGCTGCTTGGACCCTTTCTCTTAACCTGTCGATTCTCTGTCCTGTGAGCCGAGTCCAGCCCGTGGTCCTCCGATCTCGTCACTGTTTGGACCCCAGTCCTAACCCCACACAACAGCCTCGGCTACCAAGGCCTGCTACTTATTTTACCTGAGGCTCAAAAATCTTACCTGGGTGTGAGCGTATCAATGAGTCGATAGCTTCACTCAAAATGAAAACCACCATTTCCTTTCCTTCTGTCATAGTCGGTGGCTTCAATTCTCCCTATAAAAATAACTCTTCCATAACTGCTTCTCATAGAGGGAGGGAAAGCAAGGTAACGAGAAAGGGTACCCCTGGCCTGAGGGTTTCAAACCACAGGTGTACCTAAGCCATCTCTGTGTGTGTTACAGGCAGACCTCTTAACCTCTCTGGGCCTCAGTTTCTTCATTGGAAAAATTCAAGGACAGGATTAAATGAATTTCAAGGTCTCTCACTGCTCTGATTCTTTGAAAAAGACTCGGTGCAGTCTTTCAACATTTTCTGTTACATATTGTTTTTTTCTAGTATATTCCAGAAGCAGAAAGAGGTTAGAGTCTTATTGTATATTTCTACAACAGCCGCAAAACTCTTTTCCTTCCTTTAACCTCATTAGGTCTGATAAGTACCTCAGCTGTGTCCTATTGTTTTTTTGGTTTTTTTTTTTTTTTGCGGTTCGCGGGCCTCTCACTGCCGTGGCCTCTCCCGCCGCGGAGCAACAGGCTCTGGACGCGCAGGCTCAGCGGCCATGGCTCACGGGCCCAGCCGCTCTGCGGCATGTGGGATCTTCCCGGACCGGGGCACGAACCCGTGTCCCCTGCATCGGCAGGCGGACTCCCAACCACTGCGCCACCAGGGAAGCCCTGTCCTATTGTTCTGATGGCAGTTTTCTTACTGTAGCATCAGTTACTAATCTATTTTTGATGGAGAGCTCGGAGTTAGCAATTTTGGGGTTATTAGCAAAATTGTTTCTGGATAGACCATTATCTCTCAAAGTGAACCACTTTAAAATAACATTTAAGTAGGAATTTTCTCAAGGTTATAAAGCAGAGGAATGACCTGGGCTCACCGTAGCCACTGAGAGAGGAGGCAGCTTCCCAGCATTCTACCAAATTACATCTAACTTCTCGTCATCAGGTCTTTGTACGGTTTCTGCTTACTCCCGTTCTCACCCTCAGGTTGCCTCATATGTTAAGGTGTGCCTGTTGGTCTGAGTTATTTGGACAGCTCATTTTCAATATATAAAGTTGGGTATTTGCATGGCCAGGAGAGAATCTTCTGTCTTCAACAGAGGAGAATATATCAGTTATACCGGTGTATATATAAAGGGAAGGGGACCTTTAGTTGACGGCTTATAATCTAAAGTGGATAATAAATCAGTTGCTTTAAATGCAGCCTCTTGGGCGTAGGTTGTCCGTAGCAGGCCAGAGGGAACCCAGTTCAAATGCCGTTCTCCCACATCCCTTTCTCCCCAGGCAGGCAACCCCCCGCCGTCACCATGCCCAGGGCTGCCGCCTGGGGTAACACAGTCCTGGGCCGCTGAGGGGCAGTGTTCACAGAGGAAGCTGACACTTCCACTGATAAGGACAAATGATGTATCACGTATGACATGTGCCTCTGACAGTGGTCCTAACTGCCCTCTGTAAACCCTTTTCCAGGGCACAGGGTGTTTTCCTTGCCCTGTAGCAGCTGTTCATTCCTAGTCAGTGTCTCTCCCTAAACAGCGTCATCTCGTATCTTCAGCTAATGGAGTTTGTCTGCTCATATGCACCAAAATTGTCTCCATATTTCCTAGAGAACCCTTGTTTTCATATTAATTTGTGCTATTTCCCCTAACTGTGTACCTTTTCACCTCTGTGCTTTTGGTGTTTTCCTCATTTTAACCTTTCCCCTTTAACATAGGACCTTTGGAATGGTAGGGGTGATGAAAACTTGCTTTCTGCGAAAACCATTTTCTCGAACGGCCCAGTTCATATTTCTTAATTATCCTGCTGTATCGACAACAACAGTGATGACGATGGTGATACCATTGTTTGTAGGGCTTTTTTTATGTCTGTCATTTAGGCAAGCTTGGTCCTCCTCCCTGCTTGTCCTTATACATTCCTTTACTTGACTCAGAAAATATTTTTAAGGTTGGTTCTTTTACCAAATAAGTTAACTCTAAAGGAGAAAGAAAATCTCCGAAGGACAGTTTTTCTTTCCGTTTCTTGTTGTGTTTGAATGGTAAATACTCTGGGCAAGTTTGAATACGTGCAACTGTTGGCTTGAATATGCTGAATTTCTACAATGAAAAAATGGAGTTTTGAAAAATTTTAATAAAATAGGTTAAGAAGTTTTGAGTATTTAAAACTTCCTGAAGTTGCCCTAACATACTTGCCTTTTAAGACAAAAATAGAAGGAAGCCCAGATTGCTTGGAACTCTTCTGTTGCCTTTCTTTCATTCTTTGTCTTCACACAGCGGTTTTTAACATGGGCTTTGTGTCCAGAGCGAACTCTTTTACAGCTGAAGGTAGCACAAACCAACTTCCAACTTGAACCTGCCTTGTCTTTTATTCAAAATGCTTATTCTGAGCAGTAGTGACAACGGGTGGCCCAAGGGGAGAAGTAGCCACTCGCTGCCTCATCCTCCCTACGTCCCCCTCCTTTCGGCGGACGTTCGGGCTGTGTGTTCAGGGCCCCAAGCTCCCCACCCTGCGCTTGCTGTTGTGTATCTGCCCTTCCTCCCGTTTTCAGGAGTGCCGGGGGCATCTTGTTGAATTCTTCGAAGAGCAGATTTGTAGATGCATCTCTTCTGTTTTGGTATTTTGACAGCATGAGATGCAGACTTGGCTTCAGGTGCTTGTGATCTGCGGCAAAAACAGGATGTTTTAGGTGAGCCTGACTGTACAGGAGGTAGGCTTGTGGCAGGGTGGGTGCTCCCTGACTACGGTCCCCACTTCCCCTTCCACACCCACAACAATTCTGTCTCTTTGTGTGCAGGTTAGTTTCAGGACTTGTCAAGGGACAGGCACTCAGTTGGCGCTCCCCAGGTCCCCCGTTTCGCTCGGGGGCGGGGTGGACCCCTCCCACCTGCCTCCTCTCTGTCTTCATCAGAAAGTTTCTGTCCCTTGCGCGCTCTCTGATTTCCAAATTAAAAGTTAGGGGTTGGTGGATTTACCGGCTTACTGTATTTCTTCCTCACTTTGATCATGTATGACCTTAAACCAAGAGAATGGTTTCCACCAGCCTTGTTAATTAAACACCTGGCATGGTTTTCACTTCGGTAACATATCTCACCTTTGCGGCGCAGTCTCCAGCTTACAGCTTGTGGGACTCATGGCAGCGCCCGGCTTCCATGCCTGGGCCCCTGCCTCTCCTAGTGGTGTTTCCACTCCACCGGGGCAGTTTCTGACAGTGCTTTTTTTTGACTTCGCCTAACGGTGTACTTCTGGGATCTCTGGGGGACGTCTTAGGGACAGATAACACTTTACTATGTGGAGGTGGACCTTGGCTTGATTCTGCCTTCTCTGAGAGGGCTGTATCTGTAAAAGGGCTTGGGTTTAAAATGAGGCACGTGTACTAATCACATTCCTGTTAGACCATTTGTACTAGGTATGAGTCACGTTTGGTTACTGTGCAGCAGATGTTGAATTATTTTTACATTTTACCTATTTAACAAACATATATGTATGTCATTATTATGAGCCAGGAACTGATCCAGAAACTTGACTAATAGTAGCTCACTTAATCCTTAACAACCCTGTGAACTAGGTACTGCCATCATGGGTAAGAAGGTATAGTGCCAGTAGTCTACCTTCAGCATAGAACCTAAATTCGTCCGCCACTCTTTGATATGCCAGGACCTTTCTTGCTCATCTTGTCTTTCTCTAGCTCATTCTTTTTTAACTCTCCCTCTTATTAAGTGGTGGAGATAAGTGTCAGAATCAGGGCTGGGAATTTATATGGTAGCTGCAAAAGGTAAAGAACCTCTTCTTTGTAGCCGTCGCTTGTTTTTCCCTCCTGTCCTCCCCTCAAGCAGGAGTTTGTGGGGACTCTGTAGCATGGCCTGGTTGCTGAAAGGTGACTTAGCCAACAGTGCAGTTCATTAGCTGGATCCCCAGGTACGCTCAGCAGGTGGTGCTTTCAAAAAATAGCTATAGGCCGGTGTGCTGGGAATCAAGATAAAAACGCAGCTCTTGTGAAGTCATCAAAGCTATAGCTACATTCGGAAACAACAATGGGAATGGAAAGAAAGTAGAGTTGAGTCTGCAGGGGTATATCTCACAGATGGGCATCCTTCATTTACCTTCGTAGGCGTCTTCTCAGATCATCAACATGAATGATCTTTTCTTCTTCCTTTTGTGACTCATGTGTTCTTTGGTGTATCCTATGGAAATATTGGGGGAGGGGGAGGTAAGTTGTTGATTAGCCCTATATTCTGCTTAAGAAGAACATAGAGGAGATTTGCCCAATTTTTAGGAAATTCAGCATATAGAAAGAAGATGCATCTTTCTTCCAATTTAATAAATGCTCAATACAGACAGGTTTCAGAGACCTTATGGTTGTAGGACCCATCCAAGTTTTCAAATAACATGAAGGATTGCTATGTACTACTGAAGAGCTACTAAGGGCTGTGAATTCTCTCTACATTTTCCTTAATCCTTTTCATAACACTAACATCTAGTGTTAACATTAACACTAGATGTTGGATGTTAACATTTCCATTTTACAATGGAGGAAACAGAGAGGTGTATTTAGACAAGGATTACCAACGGCACAGAGTCAAGATTTGAACCCAGATCTGTCAGCTTCACACCACACCAGGAGACCTGCATGGAGTGCCCATGCAAGGGGAGGGGCAGAGATTAGCTGGGATGATTTCCTGAGAGAAGTGGAGAGGGGAGCATTCTTGGGAGGGTGAAGAAATAAAGAACGCTCATGTGTCTGTTTCCTTATTGAAAATAACCCCCTTTGTGGGTTGTTTTCTTTCTTTCTTTTTTTTATTAAATGCCAGTAACACAAGTGTCAATCTCAAAGACAATTATAATCATCCTATTAGGAACCTTCTAGGCAACAGACAAATGGCTGTATCACCAGGGGCCGATTGAAGCTATTACACTGTAGAGATAGTAAATACCCATACTGTAGGATGCTTGTGAGAAATTCTAGTATAAAATACGAAAACGTGTTAATTTTAGAGTGTGAAAACATGTCCCATAAGGAAATGATTATAATACTTAGTGACCCCTGTTATTGTACTCAAAACAAGCAGACAGAAAAATTTAACAATTACATACCGTTTGGAGGATGTTAATTTTCTCCCCGGAAAACTGTTCAGCCAACATTATTACCACCTGCCTTTCTTCCCCATCTCCCCTCCCCACCAGAGGCGACTCGCCCTTGCTGAATATAAACAATTGAAGGGAAAAGCAGTTCTGATACAAATCCCATTACTTTCCCTTTCACACCCCTCCCCCAGTAGACTTTAAAAGTGATAATTGCTTGAAGTACCAGGAGAAAGTAATTTGTACTGTATTGTAAAGCTCCGGTGAACTTCAAACACATCTGCGCTCTGTAACGGTGACTTGTTTTTAATTATGGGGCTGGGCAGATGGGTATTTCTGTGGACCTGCTGTTCCTGCCCTCCACTCCGACCCCAAGAGCTTGGGACTTGATGGAAAATAACTTGTCTGGATTTTTAAGAATCTGTTAATACAGTGGGAGGCCATAGTTGAGTACCTCAGGGAATGTCTTCAGTGTTCAGGACCCTGAATGTTTTGTCTTCCGTTTTCTGGTTTAAAATTTACACTAGACAAGGGGTAGTAATATCTAGTGCTCATTGGTCACCATTCCAAACACTTCACATGCATTTATTTTTGTTCAGCATTGACATAGTACTTACCGTAAGCCAGGCGCTGTTCTAAGGGGCTTGCAGATATTAACACGTGTATTCCTCGTGCAGTCCTTCAGGCATGCTCCTGTTCTTGTTCCGCACCTTCCATGTGAAGAAACTGGGCACATGGGGATGGAGTGACTTGCCAGAGATCGTTCAGCTGTTATGGGGCAGAAGTGACATTCAAACCCAGGCAGCCTGGCTCCAGAGTCCACAGCTCAGCCCCTTACTATATTGGAAGACAGCTTGTTCCTCGTTTTTCTCTGAGGCGTTTCTAGATGACAGCCTCCAGCAGGGGAACAGCATTTAGCTTTCGTCTGTTAATCGTTGAAACAGATTGAGCACTGAGAAAGTGCACAGGCTAAAAAACACTAAGGAGGAATAGTTGATGGCCATACAGGGAGTGGATTTCTCTTCTTTCTTCCAATTTAAATAGTTCTTCCACACAGGTGCTAACTCAAATGTGCGTAGAGATCCGCATGCCCACAGCAGATAAGTAGCTTCTAGCAGATTTAACAAATTATCCTTTGTCTGCCAAGCTCCTTTGTTATCAAAACTATATCCCTAGGTAGAAATGTAAGTTTTTACACATCAAAGTTTGCATGCTAAGCTGGGGACAGGAGGGACCTATTGAATTTCATACTTGGTCTGGATCCAATCCTATATTCCTGGTTCACAGATAGAGAATGAAAAACACACATAAGTCACCCCTAATTACTAGTAAGATCTTTGCTCCAGATCCTTTTAATGTAATTAAGAGAGTTAATAGGGGTAGGGATGCGAGAGAGGAGAGAAAAACTTGCAGCTCAACAGAAGGGACTAGTTTGCTTGTTTTCTGTTTATTTATTTATTTTTGTGGTACGCAGGCCTCTCACTGTTGTGGCCTCTCCCGTTGCGGAGCACAGGCTCCGGACGCGCAGGCTCAGCGGCCATGGCTCACGGGCCCAGCCGCTCCGCGGCATTTGAGATCTTCCCGGACCGGGGCATGAACCCGTGTCCCCTGCATCGGCAGGCGTACTCTCAACCACTGCGCCACCAGGGAAGCCCTCTGTTTATTTTTAAACCTCATATTTGACAGTTAATCCTAACCTCGTGCAAGTGTGCCTTATACATAAGTTGAGAAGGTAGTGATTTGTACGGGTTTCCTGGCAGATCCTGTTTACCTCATGGGAAGGAGCTGGTGAGGTGAGGTGGGAGGCCTTTCTCCTGACCATGTGACTGCTCTTATCTTGGTGGAACCGTTCCCAGTGCCGAGGCTGTGAGACATCCCCCGTGCTGTAATATGAGTTATTGTACACGTTCAGAAGGCAGATAACCAGTTGTTGTGCGTGTTGTTGCCTTAATTTGGGTAGGAAAAACCGAGCCCAGTAGAACATTAGTGCAGCACCTCTTAACCAGATAAGCTTGCAAGGAGAAAAGGGTGTCCTACGAGTGAGTCAAATCTAGAAGAAGTCGAAAGTAAGAAAGAGGTGATGTGACGAACTGATGGCAGATAAGATGATGAACTGAGATCTTTTCACTGCCAGCACGATGCTTGGCTGGTTGCACAACTGTCATCTCTGGCAAAGCGCCTGAAGGTTGATGTGGAACATCTGAGCCATTTGGAGAGGAAACGTCAAAGTTGAAGCAGACTATTGTAAAGCCACGTATCCAGGTTGAGGTCCCTGCAGCTGTACACTTTGCAGAGCGATTGAATAGATAGATGACTGGGTCTCGTCGATACTTCCGCCTCTCTCTCGAGTTCCGTGCGGTTGCGTTTCCCTTCATGGCTCTCCATCTCACCCCGTCCCTGCCCAGGGAGCTGTCCCTTTCTAGCCAGCTTCGTGCTGTAGGTAGATGTCTGGCTCTGAGTCCTCAGAGTTGTGCTTTCTGAGGGTATCCTCGTTTATAAGACCTTCATGTGGTAACTGTCCGCACGGGTTTGTGTACCTGTATTAGGTTTTCTATATCTTTTTCTTTCTTCTATCAATAAAAGGGGAAATGGCAGTGGGAGACAGCGGGGGCTGGGCGGGGAGGAGTGGAAGTGGACTCTTGGATTCCATGATAGTCAAAGGACGTAACACCCCAGTTGTTTTTTTCTTTCAGTGTTCTCAGTGTGTTTGCGTGAAGATCATCACTTACTTGACAGAAACAGGGCAAAATTTTGTGAAAAACCAAAAAATTTACACATGAGGCTGACTTCAGTGGCTATCCAGAGTACAGTTCATAGTATACAGTTTTTCTATACAAGAAAGCTCGAGTTAACACTAAAATTTCACTTTGTTGTGGAAGTCTTCTTCTTTGATTATAAGGCTAATGCATAATATCTTGGTGGAAATTTTGGAGCATACAGAAGAGCACCAGAGACAAGATCACCTCTAGTCTGACAAGTTAACACTGTGGTTCCCATTTCAGTGCATGTATTTCCAGTCTTTTTTCTGTCCATAGGTACTGTATGAAATTTCACTTTTCCCAGAACAAAGGCTGCTAAGTATGGGGAACATTTTCAAAAAACCCTTTTCCCTCTCTGTGCCCATAAGCACCATCGTGTTTGCCTGCAGAGGTCACTGACCTCAGCCCCTCTTCCAGGCATGAGTCGGTACATTCATGCAGATAAAAATGACGAGGGGCGTAATGAGGACAGAGAGAGTGGACTGTTTAAAAGCCCAGTCAGCCTTTCCACCAAGACCAATGGGCGGGCCTTTTTATAATAAGAGGCACGTGAGGTGTGGGGTTTTTTTGTTTTGTTTTGTTTTTTGCGGTACGCGGGCCTCTCGCTGTTGTGGCCTCTCCCGCTGCAGAGCACAGGCTCCAGACGCGCAGGCTCAGCGGCCATGGCTCACGGGCCCAGCCGCTCCGCGGCATGTGGGATCTTCCCGGACCGGGGCACGAACCCGTGTCCCCTGCATCGGCAGGCGGACTCTCAACCACTGCGCCACCAGGGAAGCCCAGGTGTGGGGTTTTTAAATATTTTTCAATCAGGCTCAAGTTGGACTCCGGCGGACACACTGTCTGTGTCTAGCCTGCTGTCTCATTTCTACTCATCCCTCTGTTACTGCTCAGTTTTCAACCTGTCTGCCTCCTCAGTCAGTTGGGTTTCCTCTCTCTGAGCGCTCCACGAAAGTTGAAAGGGACTATAAATATGTAAAGTGCCATTCATTATCAAGTGTTGTTTGATGATCCTGTGAGGTTGCTTTTTCTTATATGCTTTTTACTAACATGAGTGGGTTTGGAAAAAGAATTTGTATTTCTGCAACTGGTCTTTGAAACTCGTCCACAATAGAGGTAGCATTTTGGAGGTACGGGATGGCCCGGGGCAAGGACTCAGATAGTGGGCCTTCCTTGGAGTCTGGTGCCAGCTCTACCTCTTCCTAGCCCAGTGACCTCATGAAAGTCACTTTGCTAATTTTGTTTCATGAAAGGAAAACAACATGAATACCCTAACTGGTCCATGAGTGTGCGGTCATGTATAACAGGGGAAGTGGCCGTGAGAGGCAGCAGAGTTGGGGAGGGGGGAGTGAAAGTGGTCTGTTGGACTCCATGATAGTCAAAGGCCGTAACACCCAATTTTGTTCCCCTCGGTGGACCTAAAATGTTCTCAGAACGTGTGTGAGATAACAAAGCCCATTATCACTTCTCACCCACCTGCCTACCCGCAACCTAGTCCACAAAGGCAGCCTCTGCATTCTCTGAGGCTGCTAGTTTGGAAACCTAGAAGGCTCTCTGTCCTGGCCATTCCCCTTACCAGCACACCCAGTCTGCCGTCACGTCCAGCCCATTGTCCTCTGCTGCTCGCATTTGTGACCATTCCTCTGTCGCTGCCACCCCTCCATCCTGTTACCTCCTGCTGGACTCGTTCCTCTCCCAACTGGCCTAGCTTTGCTTCGAATACTCCACCTTCTAGTTCCTTGCATATGTGTCTTACCTCCTTGAGCAGATACCAAGTTCCTTGAGAACAGAGGTGAGATTTTTCTTATCTTTGGCCCCTTTGCCACCCTTCCTTGTCTGGCCCTGCACTTTAACATGGTAGGTACCCGATTTAAAGTTTATTGAATGGGGTAGGAGTGAACTGAATTGATTGGATTGTTTAATCTCTGAGCCAGATTTGGGCTCACCTTGGAGCGATTTTGGCTGATCTGGTCGTGGCATGCTGTTGCAGGGGAGCGTTGGATCTGGGGCCTGGCTGCAGACGACCACGTCCCCAGGCGACGGCACTCCCCTAACCGGCCAACTGAGGGCAGTCAGATTTGTGTGAGCCCTTAGGCCCCTTCCAGCTCTTGAATCCCACTTCAGTAAACTGCTTTGCTCTTGATCACTTTGAAGTAGCAACTTTCCCCGTCTCGTATGAGATAAAATGTTTCATCTCAAGCCCAGGAGTCCTTCTGCGCGTATCCTGTGAGGGCGGCTAATGAGAGCCCTGCCAGAGACTCCATGTTGGAAGAGATGGGATCGTTTCCGTTGTTCTATTGTAAGACTTTTGGCCAAATCATCTGTAGAGAAATAAGATAGAAAACTTACAATTTTCACGTATAATGGTAAAAGTCATGATTTGAACAGGATTGAAGTTAATTTTGAAACCACTCGGGAAAATGGAGATATTTGAAGTGAAAACAATGTTTTAAAATTAGAGCGTGGCCTTTAAACTTTTTATTCCAACCCCAGGAGTCCTCTTAAGAAGTGGATTCTTTACACACTTGTAACTTTAAAAACTCACTGCCTTTTCAAGAATAGGATAAAATATCAACCTTAGGACTTAGAACTCCAGGTTACAAATAGAGACTTCCCAGGTTTCTGCTGTGAAGGTGGCCTGCCGACCAGGCCAGCAGAAAGCCCTTGGAGCCCTTCCTTCCGTGTGTGCCCAGACTCCGAGTCTACAAGGTATGCTCTCTTCAGCTCCCGTGAAGCATGCCCGTCTGTCTACCTGACAGCTGAGAGCAAGCTGAGAAGTCAGTGCCGTTTCCCAGGAGGCTTGCAAGCCCCTAATCAGCCTATGGTAGGTTGGAGAACACCTGGAAAATTTTCCGGTTCCCTTCTGTCCATTTGCGGCAGTGCCCACAGTCAGACTGGTGCCATTTATGGAACGACTCCAGAGAGAGCTCCTGGAAGGGCAGGGACACCACAGGGCCAATAACAGCCTTCCTGCCAGCATGTGAGCAAGGCCCAGGAAGGTGTCTGTGAGGGAAGGGGAGGCTCGCTCCTAGATGTGTCCTCAGTCTGATTATGTGGGTGTCATCTGTGTCCCTACACACACACAGCGTGTCACGCTTTTGCTGTGGGCTGTGCTTTGGTTATATATAATCCCAAGTTTAGCCTTCTGAGATTGCCCTGTCATCACTGTATGTAAAATTACAAGGTTCAGAGATATAATTCACATACACAGTAAAATATCGCTTGGATTTGCCTTACATATACAGTACAATTAGGCTTCATTCAGTCCAAATCAGTTATTGCGCCTCTAGTTTATTTTTTTAAATTGAGATATAATTCACATAACATAAGATTTACCATTTAAATTGTACAGTTTAGTGGTTTCTAGTATATTCTCTAAGTTGTGGAACTATTGCCACTGTCTAATTCCAGAATATTTCTATCACTTTAAAAAGAAATCCCTACCTATTAGCAGTCACTCCCAATTATTTTTCCCTCCCCTCAGCCCCTGGCAGCGACTCTTCTTTCTGTCTCTATGGATTTGCTTATCCTGGACATTTCATAGAAATGGAATTATATAATATGTGGCCTTTTGTGTCTGGTTTATTTCACTTTGTATAGTTTTTAAGGTTCATCTATATTCTAGTATATATCAGAACTTCATTCTTTTTTATAGCTGCATAATATTCCACTGTATGGATATACTGCAATTTGTTTATCCATTCATCAGTTGATGGACATTTGGAATGCTCCACATTTTGGCTATTAATGAACAATGCTGCTGTGAACATTTGTGTACAACATTTCTGTGAACACATGCATTCAGTTCTCTTGGGTACATTCCTAGAAGTGGAATTGCTAGGTCATATGTTTAACTTTTTGAGGAACTGAAAAACTATTTTCCTGTCTATTCCTTTGAAATATTTTTAAAGGCCTAAATATCACCTAGTTAAAACATTTTTAAGGGAGGCAGGAGTTCAACAAGTCAGTATATTTGGTTAGAGAACACATTAACTGAGTTAGTATTGCAATAATAATCTGAGTTGGAAAATTTCAGGTTCTGTTAAATACAAGAAAACTTTATTACTTACAGTGATTTATGTTATCGCCACATTAAGCTGGCTTAAATAGGCTTGGTGGAGAAAATGAATTCCCTTGGATTTTTTAATAGACATATTCAAACTCTGGTGAAATAAAGTTTAATTATTTTCAAGAATCAGCGGTAGTAATCAAGGTTGGGAAGGTGTCCTGAGCATTGCTAATTAGCTGAAAGACTTGAGAGCCTGAAGAAAGGACCGTTGTTCACGTAAACTGGAAGTTAAAGGGAAGGTGAAAAACAGAGGCCCATAGGTTCCTTAAAATGATTACTTGTATGAGGCAGGAATCTTCTAAATAGAATGACAGCGTATATTCTTTCTCGACATTCCATTCATCAGCTTGGCTTGGGAATTGCAAGGCTTGTGGATAATGTATTGATTGATTATACTATACATTAGTACGTTGCATAACTATTTCTAAAGCATAAACACAGATGATGATAGCGTTTGGGGGGGGGGGCGGTCTGTGGTGATTGGCTACGCCTTTACCATTTGACGTTTCTCACGCCTGCCTCTGAGGCCCTGTGACCTGTTCCAGGTCAACTTTCCCAGCCTAGTGAGAGAGGCTGTCGGCCACTGGATAATCAGAAAATGGGCTGCATCATGGTTACGTGAAGGAAGATAGGATTTAGTCCAGCCTTTCTTACTTATTCCTTTGTGGTGTTGGACTTCCCTGAGCTTTCTTGTCCTTGTCTGAAAAATGGGGAAATTAATAATGCTTTTCTCCCAGGGCAATGCCAAGATCCGAATGAGACAAGGGACATGAAGACACTTTGTAAACTAATGTAAATTGGTTGTTTTGTCATAGTTCAGTTCTGGCTTTTCCCCACAAGACATCAGCCTTTCCTCGGAGTGGCTTGTTCCTAGCTAGACCAAACTGCCAACGCCGAATCCTCTTTGCAGTAAAGTACTTAGAGGAAACCAGGAACCTAGACCCCTGAAATAAAGCAGGACTCTTCTTCCATGTTTGTTATTCTGTAGGACCATAACTCTGTAGCCATACAATTCATCGCACTTACAAGTACTGACCGTTAGCTCACTCTGTCAGTGCAGACTCTGGACTGGCCTTTTGGTGCAAGTGCACCTCACTCAGGGGGCTGCCGTCTCCCTGCCCTTCTGACAGGGGATTGCCACTTCTTAGTCACAGACTAGTCCAACTGGGTTTGTCTTTGAAGGTTAATTTAGCGGCGGAGATTCAAGGTAGACTTGGGGTGCAGGAGTACACAGTGGTTCCTGTCTTTGCTGCAGAAAGGGAGAAGCCCTCAGTGGAATCTTGGCAGGATGACTCATCTCATCTGGAAGTTCTGACCCTTGTCACGATTAGCACAATCTTCCAGGTCCTTGCACTGGGAGAAATCGGGTTTCATGACAGTGAAAGTGCTCTCGCCCTCTGTCTTCCATCTGTTCTGTAAGCTTTATGGATGTTCCTTCAGATCACCAGTACATGCTGCCAGCAAGCCCGGGCCCCATCAGCAGTGTGACACTGATGCATCTTCAAACTGATTTTTTAAATGTTCAGGTAAGTCATCTCTGATTATATGCAGTTCTTTCTTTCACCTTCCTGACCTTCTTCCTTCCTCCTAGTTACTACTAGAAGAATCAGAACTACAGAATATTAAACTATTGGAATTCAAAGCTTTAGAAACCCTTGGGATCACAGGGTCGTTGGTACTGGAGATGGCATGGAAGATACTCGGGCCGACACTTTTATCATTTGTTGATGGCGGGAATCCAATCCCAAAACGTCAGACTCAAAAACTTCAAGTTGTTGCACCTGAGAGCCTTGCCTTACGCTCCTCATGTGGCTTTACCTTTCTTGCTCCCTCTTGGGTTTATGGGTCATCTTCGGGCTTTCTTGGCCCCCCAGTACGTATATATTTCCACTTTTTGTATTAGCAAGTCAACCACTACCTTCAAACATCGTTAAAATAGTGGTATTCAGATGGAGCAGGTGACACATATTAAAGAGGTAAATTGAAATATTCTTCGTGCATTTAGATAGACCATAGTGTAGCATATTTGCATCAGAAAAGAAACATTCTTACACAAAGAAGTTATCTGAATAGGGAGTAGAGATTTCTTTAAGGCTGCAAATCAGTAGTGAAACAGTGATTGAGAGGATTCTTTGAGGCCATGATTAACTGTTTCAGCAAATTTCTAAGTTAGCTTTATCTGGTATTCACCAGACTTATGCATGTGGACTCAGGTAATAACTTTCTCAGTGTAGGAAATGAGATTAATGACTTCTCTTTCTTCCAAAGTGGAATTAACTATTGTATTTACATAGTGTTTTACCATTTGCAAAGTGTTTCCATGCATGATCTCACTTGATCCTTATACACACTTAGCTGGGGAAATATTAGCCTCATTGAACGAGCAGTCTGAAACACAAAAGGGGTATGTCATTTGCCTAAGTCCACACAACAGGTAGGACCAGGAATAGTATCCAGGTGTTTCCACTTCAAATCCAGTATGCAATTATCTGCCCAAGAACCGACCACTACCCCCAGCCTTCGTATAGAAACCCAGGCAAAAGCTTTGTGAAAGCAAAGAGTATAGTGTCTTAAGAATATTCCTTAATTAGCCCTTAAGTTCTTTTTGCTCCTTTACACTTCTCCCTAAGATTCAGAATTGCTTTCAGAGGTCCCTAAGTTGATTCTCATATTCTCTACAGAGTATTTATGTCCTATTTCTTGAGTAAAAGTGCTGTAAAGGCAGCAGCCTCTCATCTCCCTCTTTTTTAATATTGAGTCCAGTACCCGGTTCTGTGCAGTTTGTCTGGAGAATTGCTCTTTGATATACCGCCCTCATGTTGGAAGCTGATTTCTTTAATGCATGTATGACATAGTTTCAATTATTTGCTTTTCTGTGTAAAATTCATTTGTTACGGATAACTTTCAAAAGTAATTCCATTAAGCATTTTATCCTTTTTGGGGCTGCATGAACTATTTCCAGGAGAGGAGGGAAGAAAATGCCAGCAAATCTTCTACACCTCTCTTGTCAGTGCCACGTGGTGGAGCTCCTCCTGTCTGCTGACTCAGACCCCGGTGCTGCTGAAGCCCAATGGCAGGGAACCAGGCAGAGTAGTTCACGCCCAGCCGCCACACGTTTTCCCAGTGTTAGCAGGGCCTGGGGACATGGCTCAGGTCATCCTAGATCGCATCAAATGACGATCTTTGAACCGTCTTATTCTGGAACGGTTTCAGACAAAGATCGAGAATACGTTCCTGTTGCTTGTCAAAGAGAAATAAGGAAAGAAAAGTTTGTTTCACCTGGTAATTTAGGAAGGGATTCAGTGTTTGCCAGTGGTGTGCTGTTTCATGTTTAACAACCAGTTTGGGGGGAAGTGGCAGTGACTTTTCATATTTGCCAATTTTCATGGTATAAATAATCCCACCATGGCCAATTTCAAGCTACCAACATAATATTAACAGGTTCTCAAAATTCCTGAAAATTTAGCAGTCGGCTCTGGAGGGCTAGTAGCAGCCAACTCCAATCCAGTGTTGTAAGTAAACAGTAACCTAGGTTGCTCTTGGGCAAGGTTTGTAGATCAGGCATTGGGTATCTGCCTTGAGTTCATCAGCAAGTTTTCCCAAAAAGGATGCAAAATAAAATTCAAAAAGGAAATTTCCTATTCACAATAAATGCTACAAAATAGAGTTTATCTTTGAGTTTATATTCGTGGAAGTATCCTTTTTCACCGGCAGAGAATAGCTATTGTCGTTTTTGCTGCTATACTTTTCCACTGGCTATAGGGCATTTCTCTGTTACAATATATGAATAGAACTGAGTTTTTAAAGGGTCTTTACATTTTGCTTCCTCTTTTTATACCATTGAAACAAACATTTTCAAGGAAAGTTTGCTGTTCTAGTTTGACTTATTTGTGGGCTTTAAGATGAATCGAAATGTAGTAAATTACATAAAACCCTGTTTATGTAGTCTACTTCATTTGTCACTCAGGTTTTATGCCTCCGTTTCAACTCATTTCAAGAATTTGGTTTCAAATCCCAAGCAAAAGCTTTTTTTCCTTGACTCATAAAAGTATATCCTATAAATGGTGATGTCTGCAGCATCATTTTCACTCAAGATAAACTCTAGTGTGTTGGGTTTTGTTTTTTTTCAGACAATATATTCTGGTGTGAGATGGAAAGATGGTTACCCATCAGGGAGTGAGTTAACCATTAACTTGTAATGAATCTGAAAATGTGTATTAGGTGTTTTTAAAAGTAATCTGTGCTGACAAGTGGAAGAAGTTACATATAACCGCTGTGCAACACACCATTTACTCAAAAGGCTCACTGACCTGTAAAAGATAGATATCATTTAGTAATTCCTTTCATGCTATAATATGAAATGTATAGTTTTATACTACTTGTCATATAAATATTTGGTTTTAAACTTACTGACTTGGCCCTCAGTATGGGATATTGGAATCCAATGTTTAATTTCCAGCTCTACCACTAAACTCTTCTGATTTTCAGTTTCTTTATCTGTAAGTTTCCTTTTCCATAAAAGGACCTTTTGTTAATAATAAATATGACTTTTTTTGTTTATTTGTTTTAAGTCAAATTGGAGTATAATAGGGAAAGGTGCATTCTTACCTGTAGATTTTCAAACTGTGAAGCAGAGCTGTCTGTTAGAAATATAATGTGAGTCCACAACTGCAAGTCATACATGTAATTTAAAGTTTTCTCGTAGCCCCATCAGAAAAGTAAAGAGAAACAGGTAAAATCAACTTTAGTCATAACTTTGTTTAACACAGTATAACCAAAATGTTATTTCAACATGTAATCGATGTGAAGAATTACTGAGATATTTTACATTCTTTTTTCCACATTAACTGTGTGAAATCCGGTGTGCGTTTTATACTTAACAGCACGTCTGCATTTGGACTAGCCACATTTCAAGCCCTCAAAAGCCGGTGACCAGTGGCTACCATATCGGACAGCATAGCTCTGTAGAATAGCTTTAATGCATATCTTACAGTGTAAATATCACATTTACACATTCACAGAAAATGATTTGCTTTTCCTAGTAAGCTGTAGCTCTCAATTAGAGTGTTATTGTTAGTAGCTGAACCCCAAATAATTCGCATTTCTTTCTTTGATTTCTGAAAGACTCTTTAGCAAATAGTGTAGAAAAATGAGGGTCCCTCACAGACATAAATGTTACTCTTTTCACTTTTCAAAACACCCAGTTTTAAGCAGAGACTATTTTACACGTATGGTACTTACTAAAATCAGAGACTGCTTGAGGGACAGAATGGGCACATAAGCCCTCTTATCACTGTTCTGTAAATGTTTCACACCTGATCTGAAGACAGAAATCAATTTTATCTAAACTAAAATAAGACACATGCTTTTCCTAGTTACTTTAAGTGTGAAGGATCCCTTTTCAATACGAAAATACCAGGTTTAAGCCTGTTGGCCTTTGCTCCTGCGGAATTTTGTACCATCCGTTTGCAGCCCGAACATGAAAACAACTCATCCACTCTCCTGGGTAGCTGTGGGACTTCCTTGCCCTCTACCCCATGCAGGCTCCCCCCTTCCCCTCTCCCCCAAGGAGATCTGGGGTCATCAAGTTCTCGGACTGGACGTTCTGAGTGCCGTGGGGAAATCTTCCAACCCTCTGAAACTGGATGAGAGATTGATTCTGCTGTGGTGGCAGTAGGAAGACTTTAAACCTTCCCTTTGAATATCTATCCCTGGGCAGTGGGTGGAGAGAGTCTCTTTTAACCAGCCTGTGCTCAGACCAGCACCAGAAAACCTGACCGAGTCTATTCAGGATTGATGGCCGATGAGATTCAGAGGAGAACTTCTGGGGATCCACTCACCCCAAAGCAGTACACTCCCTCTCTGGCTCGAGAGCTCCTGGAGTTGCCTCATTCTGCCCTTTCCCGATGGCCTGTTGTTGTTACACAGCCTTGTCTCTGGGCTACAGAGGAAACTGTCACTTGCTACCTGTGCTCAGTGCTCTCTGGGGTAGACAAAGGCGGCCCCGGCCCTGACTTCTCACCCACCTTCACTGACTTGTTTGCCTTCCATTATTTCCCAGTGACCCCCACAAATACTACTTTCAACATGCTAATTAAACTCCAGCTTATTAATAATAATAAAGTTTTATGATTGAGTGATTGCTAAAGCACTTGTCTCTTAGAATAGGGCAGCAGTTTTTAATCTAGGGTCCATGGGCTACTCCATACCCTGTCCTCCCCTGTGCACACTGAAACCTCCCACCCCCGTCCATTAATGTGTGATTGTGTTTGTATATGAAAACACTTACACGCCGCCTTTCATCAGATCACGATGTCTGTGATCCAGAAAATGCTGCGAACCGTTGGCATCTTGTTCTACCCCATGTCCTTCCGCTGTAAAATCTTACATCTACCTATGCACCCCACAGGACCCCCCAGTCTCCTCTTGCTTAGAATCTAGTGATCCTTCCTTTCACCTATGCTTCACCCCTTTATTCAGCTTCTGAATTAGCCACTGTCTGGCCTCATCTCGTAATGTCTTACCACTAGCACAGTAAATCTCAAACCTGTTTGCTTTGTTCTTTGGTTGGTTTGTTTATCTTGAATGATTCCAGTTCTTTCTCGTAATTTTCAAAGAACAGCCTTTAACATGAAAAATAAACGCAGCACTCAGAGGATTAGGGGTGTGGTGAAGGTGTTGTGAAATCAATCAAATAATAGGATGTTGCAGCTTCACCTAATTATAAGTCATTTTCCCTTTTGCTCTGATCTTTTCTCGGCGTAACCCCAGTCTGTTGAGGTATAGACGCCAGTGACTGAAACGTGTGGGTCCCCTTTAGGCTCCCAGAATGAGTTATTCCCCCTGTTGCCATTCTTTTCAGCAGCTCACAGTGAACAGTTCCTCTGTTTGGGATAGAACAGATCTGTATCGAATCCAGGTTCAAACATTGACAAGCTAACCTATGTGACATTGGGCAGAACTTAACCTTTCTGAGCCTCCGTTTGTTTCCTTAGTTGAAAATGAGGAAATAAATTTGATCACAAGTGTGTAAGTATCATTCGTGGTTCCTAGAATAGTGTAAATACTCCGTGAATGTCCCTTCTCTTGTCTTTCTCACTCAAGCATCCAGGTTTTAACCTACAACTTTGATATATTTCCCTTCTACCATGTTTATTTCTTACAGCATTTAGTGCATTATTAGTGATTAATAAATGGTAAGACAGTTATATGACTCTTTAGGGTCAGGTCATTAAGCCAAAAGCTTCAGGTTAGATAGACCCTTGTAATAAGAGAGTTGCACTTAAATATAAAATAATGATCTTTCTAAAAATTTTCTTAAAAGGCAGATAATTGGCCGAAATCTGATATGTTGGTTGTTAACGTTTTCTTCAAGATAAATCTATTGGAGCCTCAGCCCTGTTTAGTGATTGCCCTTTTCCATTCTTTAAGCCATGACCCTGTAGCTACCTTGGAACTTTCCTTGCACATAGCTCTCCCTGACTTCCCTGACGTTGGGAGGAGGGGAGGGGAAGATGTTTGAATCCTCTCTTATCCCTTCCCCTCTGAGCCGCCACTGCCGTCAACTCTGATGCGTGTGAGTTAACACGCTGTTGACGATGTAGTCCCTGGATTAAAAAGAGCGAAAAGGAGAGGAGGAAAACACAAAACTAAACCTCAGGACTTTATAGTGTAGCCAGAAGAACGATAACACCAGATAAATAACGTTTGTAATGGTACTTCATTTTTATGTGCTGAAGATTAATTGGTGATAACATTTTGCAAACAGAGAAACACTGAGAGAGTGAAGGGGGTGATCTGTGTCTTAACAGATGGCATCAGGTCTTGCAGCATCCTGAGCTGATCAGAGCTGCCCCCCACTTCTTCTCTCTTACTCTCACTGTTGGCTTTAGGAAAGAGTGGTTATGGGGTAGGCCTGACATACCCCTGACACGGGGGGCCCTTGGAAAGCAGGTTTCTCCAGAGGTCATAGAAGAAGAAATCAGAGACTCAAAGCAAGAAACGTTTGATGCTCAGCGTAGGGGCTGCTTGGCAAGGAATGTGAGTGCCCCCCCCAACCCCGTGACAGGCAGCAGGGAAATGGGGATCACCACAGGAAATGAATCCGGCTAACAGCAAGAGAGAGCTGGCAGAGTCTGCAGACAGGAACTCAGCCCGGCCAACCCTTGGGATACCCTGAGCTAAGAAACAGGTCACACCGTGCCAGGATCCTGCCCACCGAAACTGAGGGACAGTACATTGTGCTGTGTTAAGGCCACTGATAAATTTGCGATAATTTTTCAGGCAGCAATAGAAAACACGAGGACCAATCCCTGTTTTTAATTTAAGGGTAGGAATTCTTTCTTGAGCAGAGCCGACTTCTTAGTGTTGAAAGCCTCATTCAGACCTTTAGTCACAAGAAGTAGGTACTGATTGTCTCCACGTTACTGGGACCTATGCTAGACACTGGCGATGAGTTACCAAGACCTGATCTCTATCTAGGAAACAGATGCACAAACAAGTAGTCACAGTGCAGTGTGGTAAATGCATGGTGTCATGTCCTAGGGCTGCAAGCATAGAGCCAGTGATGACTGGTGTACCTGAGGAAGTTGAAGAAGGCTTCTTAGCACCAAAGGGTGCAAATCCTTATTCCCAGCTATTATGTGTCAAGAATTCCTTTCAAGAAAATAATTCACATTGAATGAATGAACACAGGTCTCTGGGGTTCTATATCGAGTTAAAAGAGTTGAAGGAGTGTAAAAAAATTTTAATGTTATTTAAAAGGATGTGGTATATATTACTTTTGATTGTTTGCTTTTCAAATTTCTCTTGATTTACAGATGTATGATACTAGCAAATAGGAAGGAAAAAATGATAACTTAGTACATCATGAAAGCATTCTACCTTTGTAACACATTAATCAATTTCTCTCTGAATTCAGCTGAGCAAAAATAATACTTTTCACCTTATTGGCTTTGGATCATCGACAATCAACAACTATTTCTGTACCATTACTTTCCTACAGGCAGCCGTTTTCAAAGGACTCCCTGAGATAGGGTGTCCACGAGGTCAAAACTACTGTCGTGATAACGGCAGCACATTAGTTGTCTTCTCTGCCATATGTGGGCATTTGCATCATTGGTCCAAGAGCAACAGTGGGTAAAACTATTGGTGCCTTGGCACCAAGAGGTACTAATAGTCACTGAATTCTGCACCACAACACCCTCCCAGGGGAGCAAAAATGCCGGTGTCACTTAGAATATCCTTGAGGAAGCAGTAGAAAATTTTGGAATTTTCTTAAATCTTGACCCCTTGACTGCATAACTGACAGACAAACTGTGGTTCTTTGGACTCTGGTATTTGGCTGATACTTTCTCACAGATGAGTCAGGTGAGTCTCTCTCTTCAGTGAAAACACTTGATAGCATTTGTTGCCGCTGATAAAATCGGAGCTTTCAAGCAAAAACGAGAATTTTAGAAAACTTGTGAACCGCTGCTGTAGGCCTGATAACTTCCCAGATCCTTAAAGCTTTTCTGATGAGACGAGTGATGACGTGAATGAATGTGATTTTTATATTGTGTAACAAAATATGTCAACTCAGTGAAGGCTGTTTTCCAAATGACCCAATGCAAGATGATACATGGGTGAATTCAAAGTGCAAGACAGAGCAATCGATTTTGATGTAAGAGCAGGAAAAATATATTGATAAGCTTTTCGATTCTACATTGCAGCAAGCCTTTCAACTACCACTTGTAGAGTTTTGGTTTAGTATCAAAGAAGAAGAGCCACAGTTATCTGAAAAAATGATTAAAATCATCCTTCCCTTTTCAACAACGTATCTGTGTGAGGTCAGATTTTCTTCCTATGTTTCAACCAAAATAACGTATCAAATTGGAGATTTGAATGTGAAAGCAGATAGGAGAATGCAGTTGTCTTCCTATTAAACCAGTTGCAGAAGGGAGAGGTGGCGGGCAATTCATCTGAAAGAAAGCACAGTTCTAAATTCTAAAATGTACTGTGTCTTAGAGATGAGTGATTTGAACTTTGGGGAGCAGAGTAATTCATTTATTGGCCCTCTTTTCCCTTTCCTCTTCCCTTTATCCATTCCACAGATATTCATTGAGCATATATTATATGCCAGGACTCGATAGATATTTTATTTGCATTGTTCATTAATCCTCACCTTCATCCTGTGAGGTATTAGTCTACCATTTTACATATGGGAAAACCGAGATTCTGAAAAATTAAGTGAGTTACCTAAGCATAGCAGCTAACTGGTATTTGAATGTTTGAACACTCTGCCTCCAGTTTCCACGTACTCAAATATTAAACTGTATTATTACTCATCTCATCCACTTGGCAACCAGAGGATGCTGGCACTGTCTGGTTTTGGTTCCTTGGGATACAAGCTGTGGACTTCAGAGTCTCTAACTTGGGTCCAAATCCTGTCTCTGCCGCTTAACATCCTGTGTGATCTTGTATAAACTGCTTACCCTCTCAGAACCTTGGCTTTCTTCTCTGTGTTAACGTAAACTGTAACACCTAACTTAGGGGTGACTTTAGGTTTCAATGAGGAAACCTGTAGAAATCATCACCTTACAGAGAAGTGGGAACACGGAGGGCGCTTCACACCTTTTCATTTTATCAGCAATTCCATCAGTCTGTTTGGAGTCCCGCTGGTGACATCAGTCTTTTGCAAGAGGCCCGTTGTTCTGCCCAGACCCTTCATTACAGTTGAGCCCCGGGCGGGCCATGCTCAGCCGGCAGGGTGGTTTGGAGCAGCGGTGGAGAGAGGAGCTGAGTAGTGGGCAATGTGGGGCAGGACAGTCAGGGACGTGGGTGCCCAGTTGTGCCAGCACAAGTTCTCTCTCCTCTGATTATTACTTAGCTGTGTCCAATAGGACTCAGCCTTCTCATCTATAAATATAGAGGTGATACCGCCCCACCTCTGTGCATGAGTGCCAGCCAGAGATATAAAGGCATGGCCGTAATGAGGGCACTTACTGGGTGTCCAGTGCATATTAATTCCTTTCCCTACAACATGTTCCTTCCTCTCTTAGGGAAGATATTCCAGGTGTCCGGTAGAGACCATCCCTTTGCCTCCAGAGTTGGGCTCGTGGAATACTTGTCCTTTGCGAACCTTAGAAGTTCTATCAGTTCCTGCTCGGGAAGTCTGCAAAGTCTGGGACCTCATCATTATCTGAAAAGAGCTGCTGCCTCTCAGCCGGTAGTCATCTGAGATTTGACAGCCGCAGCAGATCTGAATCAGGTGTTTAGCTTTGGTGGCTCTTAGGAAAGATTTCCAGTACCAAGTGTTACTTTTGAGTTCTAGCGAATGCAAGAGTCACTGTATCCTTTTTGGGCAAATTCAATCTGCTGCTCTTTGTGGGAAGGCTTGAGAAGCTCAGATTCTCAGAAGAGGACGGGAAGGCACGATACGAAATTACGCGGCTTCTACTTCACGAACACCAGACGTATTAGGAGTTTAGTAAAAAGTAAAATGCCACTATAACGATTTAGGCCAGATGAAATTCCTCATCTCGGTAAGTTGGTGGAGTGTCAGAATTCCCCTGGATTCGGCCATTACCGGGAGGACTGTTGATGAAATGCACAGCCAGTTGGAATGGAACTCAGGACCTTTATGCACAGCCAGATCCTGCACTGTGGGTTTAGTGGAGGTGTGCAGATGTGCACAGCGGGGACTAGCCAGCAGGCCGGCAGGATTCCCCCCCCCCCAGTTACTCCACTTACCAGCAGGCCCACGGCCTTAGCCAGGAGGGAGCTGAACCATGTTTTAGTCCTTCCCAGACCACATCCTCAGAGGCTGACGACATTCACGACAGCGCGAGTTATTGCCAGCGGTGAGTGGGTCGTTTCTGGGAATGCTGCTTTGGGGCTGACTCTCCGGGTCCCTAAGTGGTACCCACTTCGTGTCCGCAGGAGGCGTGGGTCTTCTTGGCCGTGATGCCGAAGAAGTCCTTACGCGCAGGGACCAGCCTGGGTGGCAGCCAAGCTAGCTTCCTTGGAATGTTTTCCAGTCCTGGAGAGAAAGGTGGCTGTTGAGTCTCCAGCTCTAACCACTTCTACTAAGGTGCCTCTTTGTCTGATGTGATTCCTGTGCGGGGTACAGAGACCACACGGGCATTTCATGGATGTCACGTACTGTCAGCGACGGCCCAGATGGTCAACTCGGGGTCCAGGATTTTATGAGCTGGGCTCTTCGGGGAGGCCGCATGGTCTACTGGTAATGAACGTGGCCTCTAGAGCCAGACTTCCTGCATTTGAACCTGGCTCTGCCACTTACTAGCTCTGGGTCCTCAGGAAAGTTACTTACCTTCTCTGTGCCTCAGCCTCCCCTTCTGGAAAAGGAGGATAATGATAGTATCTGCCTCAAAGATACTTATAAAGTGCTTAGTACCTAGGAAGTACTTGGCTAAGTGTTAGTTACCGTAATCATTATGTGCTTCGCGGGTAGGGTGGCCTGATGGTGGTTTTTCCAGTTTGGGAAAAGATTGCAGGATTCCTCCTGAACGGCCACTTATGCGTGCTGAGTGTAGGCAGGAGAGCTGTGTTCTCGAATCCACCCTTGATATCTTCTACCCCTTTTCCAGTACCTGCTCTTTCCATCTTTTTCCTTTGCTCACCTGACTGATCACCTGCCTGAGATGCAGAACTGGAATCAGAAGATGAAGGTCTGTGGCCGGGCTCAGCCACCTGCTGCCGTATGAGCGTAGACAAGTTACCGAACCTCTCTCTGAGCAGGCGTGGAGAATTTGGGACGACTTAAGGCTGCCAGGTGTCTTGTAAAGGTGGATAATTGTGCATGCTGTTTTCCTGAGATGATCAAGGAAAGGACACACGATGGGAGTACCTGGTGGCTCTCCTCTGGAAGCTAAGACTTACCTGACTGTACCTGTGAATGAAAAAGAATCGAAATGATTTTTGCCCTTCCTCCCTCCCTTACAGGGAGCTGTATGCTGGGAAAAGCACCAGAGGGGGAGTCAGGAGACTGGGGTCCCATTAGGTACAGTACTAGGTGCACAGTTCCCAGCACAGAGTAGGAGCCAGAAAGATGGTAATTTCTCTGCTGCTTGGTTCCACTCTCTTAAGTGCGCCTGGGGGTCTCCATTCCCATTTTCTTCCCAGTGGCCCTGTGTTAACTGGAGTTGTGTAGTGAGTAAGGCTGTCTTACTGTAAGTGTTGACAGTAGTCATGGCTTGATCACCCATTCCCTGGTGACCTCTGTTTTTCAGCTTCCTGTCTTAGAAAATAAGGATCTTGGACTAAATGAACTTTCAGTTTCTTACAGCTTTAATGTGATACGAAGGCATATGATGAGATATACACTGTCTCTTCTATCACCTGGTTCCTCTTCTTCATAGCACTTGATGTCGTCTTTTCAGATTTTGCTTGGGGTTTTTGTTTTGCTTTTTATACATTTATTTATTTAGTCTCCAATACTCGCATCCCCATTTTCCAGGCCCCTAGAAAGGAAGCTGTGTGAGAACAGGGACCTTGTCTGTATTGGCCATCCCCACTAGAATAGTGTTTGGAACATTTTAGGTGCTTAATGAATATACACATGTGCCCGCATATATACCTGTAACTAGGCATTATAACGTAGTTACGTAAGTGTGTCTATAGAAGCTAAGTCGTCGATTAGTTATTTCTCTCCTCACACGCTCCCCTCCCCAATATACAGCACATTGTTATTTGGAGATGAGAAGACTAGAATTAAGAATGGTTATGTTGGGAGTTTGGGACTGACATGCACACACTGCTGTATTTAAAAGAGATAACCAACAAGGACCTACTGTAGAGCACAGGGAACTCTGCTCAATATTATGTAACAACCTAAGTGGGAAAAGAATTTGAAAAGCAATAGATACATGTATATGTATAACTGAATCACTTGGCTGTACACCTGAAACCAACACAACACTGTTGATCAACTGTACTCCAATATAAAATAAAAAGTTCAAAAAAAAGAGAAAAAACCCTAAGGTGGGCGATAAAAAATGGTTATATTGTCTGTCGTAAAACTTAACACAAAGTCGCAGTGCGTGGCTTCTCGCCTTGTGTGGGCGTGTGGCATCAGAGGGCAGCGGCTCCTGATGTCAGAGGAAGCCCACTGTTCAGGGCTGAGGACACTTGACTGTGAGGGCGACGTGCCGAGCCTCCGTGGTGTCGGTTGGACCCTTTTGTGTACGTAGCAGAGGTGATCAGCAGGAGGCAAGATATAAACCCTAGAACTGGGCTCGCTCATGTTATTGAGATTTCATATTGCTTTTATTATTTGGCCACAAAAATAGACATAATCCTTGTTGGCTTTAGCACACCTACTAGTACTGCTTCCGCTATCCATCTTGCAAAATATAAGACAAGGCCAGAGCTTAAATGAAAATCCTCAGCTTCTTATCTCCTTCCCACAGGAAAGCAAATCTGTCTTGAAAGCCGTAAAATTAAGAGGAGAGCAAGGATAGCATAATTTAACAAAAATTCATGGCACCGGATTCTGAGCTATATGGCTGGAGGGATAGGTCAGACGTCAAGAAGATGCTGCCTGCTAATGCAGGTCCCTTAAGGTGGTGCTCTGGAAATGAGAAAGGCATGCAAAATAAATACATATTTTTTTTTTTCCCAGAAGATTTCTGCAGTGCTTTTTTAACTACCCCAAGAAAATATCTAAGTAGATTGTTCGGCGATTATGCTTCTTATGAAACTTCTGAAAAATGAAACTCAAAGCAGTTATTCTAAACTATAGTTGAAATATATTCATTTTAGCATTTGGGTGTTGCGATTTTTGCTGTCTTTAAAAGGGTTTATAATAATAATATCGTCACACCCACCCGCCTCCCACTTCCTCTAGCATCCTAAATATTTAAGAAGCATCCCTTTAGCATTCTAAGTATTTAAGAAGCTCATTCTGTGTATTTGACAAACTGCATCACTAACCCTTGAAAAGCATGGAAAGATTTTTTTTTAACCGTTTACACATTTATGTGCATAGATGTCTGTGCAGAAGTGTAGGGAGAAAAGGCATGTGGCTTTGATAATGGTGCTCTATTTAATAAATGCCAAGGGCCATATGAGCTACGCAAGTTCTGCCATTAGAGGGAAGCTGATAATTATAAAATAGGGCAAAGTCTAGTATGGATATTATGTTATTGTCTAAAAAAGTGTGATTTTTTTTCCCCTTGCTTTTTTTTCTTCGTAAGTTTCTTTTGGGCGCAGGTTGTAATGATAGGGTGTAGAGAATTACTATTACTAACTGTAAAGAGAATTAAGTGTTACTAGTATGATTATTCCTAATTTTCCTGAGAGGATGGTTTTTCCTGTTGGAGCCACGTACCGTTTATACCTAATTTGTAAAAAAAAACATGAAATAATCAGAGTACATCATAGGTGCAGCCACCACACACAAGTGTGTTATGGACCCTCAGCCGTTCAGATATGTCCCTACATTTTAAGCAGTTTACACTGTGCAGTTTTCAGGCACTTACATTTTTTTAATATTTGTTTTAAACAGATACTTGTTTCTGGAGAAAGTGATTTCGTGTGCATTTTAGTCTGTATTACAGTAACAGTCTCACTATTTCAAACTGGCTGTGGTGAAGGCCTGTCTGAACTAGTGAATGAGAGAATAGTTACAATTCATTATAGTCTATTCCTCTTAAATTCACAAGTTACTTATTACGGTAGTGTTTCTAAATAGAGATCTTCCCGAGACTGCTTTAACTAGGAGATGAATTTAAAATCAGGAACGTATTTTGCATGTATATAATTGTGTTGAGTTTACTCTCTTGGGGGTGGGTGGGTGGGTAGAGTTCCTTTTAAAACAGTCCCCTGATTAGGTTAAACTGCCTGAATCTTGTTTATATTACTGATTTGCTTTGTAAGCACTTTCTTGGGGGCGGGGTGGGGGGCGGGGTCAACTTTAGCCAAACAAAAGAATTCCAGATTTCAAATTGATGAGGTCCAGATAAATAACCTGAACCTCTAAAACGGGTTACTGTTTTAGAATTCCAAATTAAATAATAAAGTTTACTTTTAAACACATATAAGACATATAAAATATGTTAAAATATAAAGGCTAACAAGTTAGAGTGTTCTGACAAGCCATATTTCACATTACGCAGTTAAGCTCAAGATTGGGAACTTGCTCTTATCAATTAAGACTTCTAGAAACTAAAGAACCTGAAGATGAACTGAGCAGCTCTAAAATATAATGAATGATGGTCATGCTTGATTGACCAAACTATAAAACTATATGGTATAATGTGGTTCTTAAAGATGTACAACTCTAGAATGACGAATTTTATAAACTAAGGTGATACCAATACAGCAGATTTATATATACTGGGTTGTTTTAAAAGTTGCCCTTCAAGTTGACAATATTTATTCATTTATGTATTCTTTGAACAATATTTATTGAGTGCCTTTTTTATGCCGAACATATATAATGAATAAAGAGTTTATAAAACATTCACAACTTTTGCTCCAGTAGCTCTCTGCTGACTTTCACCCGAGGAGATAATCCAAAAGGGGAGTGTACATGTGTACGTTTAGAACTTACGTCATATGGGATAATAGTGACCAACCTAAATCTCCAAAGGGGCCTTGGTTAAATAACTGGTTGTTTCTCGGTGGGATATTCATGTACTTGAGTACCGAACACGAGAAAATCCTGACGATCTAAGTGAGTAGAGCAGACGATTCAGTCGTCCAGGTCTGGAGAGGATTCTCGGGTTGTGCTGGTGCCCAGTGACCGCTGTTGTGTGACTTCTGCGGGGAGAGGAGACAGGAGCTGGGCGTCCGTATTAACGGCTGTCCTTGTGGTTACTTTGCAGTCAAATAAAGTGCCCGTGGTGCAGCCGTCCCACGCAGTCCATCCTCTCACCCCCCTCATCACTTACAGCGACGAGCACTTTTCTCCAGGATCACACCCGTCACACATCCCGTCGGATGTCAGCTCCAAACAAGGTGAGAGCCCTGCCTCCCTCCCCAGGCCGCTTTGGATAAGCAAGGAGCCTCATCTCATCAGTCTGAGTGACCTCACAAGTGCCTCCACACATGTCACTGGGGTCATAATACATTTACATTATTATGGGTCAATACATTATTATGGGTCATAATACATTTGTAGGAGATGAGAGGAATTTATTTGATAGCAATTTCTTTTTTTTTCCATCTTTATTGGAGTATAATTGCTTTACAATGGTGTGTTAGTTTCTGCTTTATAACAAAGTGAATCAGTTATACATATACATATATCCCCATATCTCCTCCCTCTTGCATCTCCCTCCCTCCCACCCTCCCTATCCCACCCCTCCAGGCGGTCACAAAGCACCGAGCTGATCTCCCTGTGCTATGTGGCTGCTTCCCACTAGCTATCTACCTTACGTTTGGTATATGTCCATGCCTCTCTCTCGCTTTGACACAGCTCACCCTTCCCCCTCCCCATATCCTCAAGTCCATTCTCTAGTAGGTCTGTGTCTTTATTCCTGTCTTACCCCTAGGTTCTTCATGACATTCTTTTTTCTTAAATTCCATATATATGTGTTAGCATACGGTATTTGTCTTTCTCTTTCTGACTTACTTGACTCTGTATGACAGACTCTAGGTCTATCCACCTCATTACAAATAGCTCAATTTCGTTTCTTTTTATGGCTGAGTAATATTCCATTGTATATATGTGCCACATCTAATAAGCATACAAGAATTTGTTGTTGGCTTCTTTTCTTTTCAGGATTAAAAAAAAAAAACAGAACAAAAATATTGAAGGGTCATTTCAAAGTGACAGCTCTGATGATCTATGATCACAGTGTAAACCAATATGTTGTGAAAATATATTACAAATTCAGTCCTCAGTGCCCCCTGCCGTATTTGTTTATTTTAGCATGTTTGCATGTTTAGCAGGTTTGATGATAGTGTTAAAAAAAAAAAGGTAGAAAAGGGATAAAGTAGGAGATTGTTTTTTCCTCAAATGTTACCTTTTTGAGCCTTTTGTGATTTCTTTTGGTCTTTATATCCCTGTTGTGTTTTCTCCTCTCTTTGTTGTTTCCCAGCACCAATTTAGATATAAATATAATTAAAATACAAAACCATCTCTGTCTAAAGTCAAAGCAACGTGAGTCTTATTTTGCTTCTCTACATTATTACCAAGTTCTGCTTCTGTATCATTTACAGAGAAACACACATCATAAGCGGTCTGAAAACTCAAGACACCTGTTTTCTAACCTGATGGGTGTGTGTGTGGGTTCGTTGTCAGACACAACGCTCGGGTTCCCCAAGCCTTCTGGTCATGTCAGCTTAGAGCAGACTTTGAGGGGGAGTTTGTTCACAGCATAGCCCTTATTCTTCCCACGTACACACATACTTGGACCTCAACGGGCTCTTTAGACATTCAAAATAAAGGGTCCTGCAAAACCACATGAAGGCAGAGAATGTATATAGGGGTCAAATGTGCCACCTCCAGCACTTCACCCGTGTGTCCAGGCCTATCTTTGATCGATAGTGAACAACAAAATATAGTAAAATAAAAAATAAAAAGTGGAGTTCAGAGGCTGGGTGTTTTTCCCACTGCTGTGAACACTTCTAGGTTAAATATGTATCATGTTCATTTCCCACCTTTATTAAAAAGACGACTGTTTGAGGACTTAGTTACCGTTGGACTTCGCTTGAGTGGAGCCCAGGTACCTTTACTTAGAGAAGGCAGAAATCATCAAGGCCAATGTTTCTGGGTTTGTCTCTGTTTTATTCCTCATTTCCAGTCCTTCCTCTCCTCTATTTCCTTTTGTCAAGGACCTCCAAAGAATAAGAAACATCAGAGACAGGTCTGTGAATATGTAGTGAGAAAGGGAATTAAAATAGGCATCTTAGGAAGAAGGCTGAGTTTGAGAGGGAAGCTCAAGAATATGACCTTGGCCGTGGCCAAGGGGGACCATATGACGAATATGACCTTGGCCATGGCCAAGGGGGACCATATGACCAATGTGACCTTGGCCGTGGCCAAGGGGGACCATATGACCAATGTGACCTTGGCCGTGGCCAAGGGGGACCATATGATGAATATGACCTTGGCCTCTGAGGACCATAAAGATGCGGGTGACAGTTAAAGATAGATATAAAAGCCCCGAACAAGCTATTAGCAAAAATAATCCAACAGCATGTTTTATTTAGTTTTAAACCGTTTATTTACTTAACAATTACATAGTACTTACTATACCCCAGTCCCTGTTCTGAGCACTTTGAAACGGACTTGTTTAAAAAAATAACATTATAAAAATTTTTAAAAAATTTTAAACACATGGTGGTTCAGAAGTTGTTCTTTCAGGAATTCTAGGAGAGTTCAATTTTTTGTTTTGTTTTGTTTTATAAAAATATTTATTTATTTATTTATTTAGGCTGCGCCAGGCTTTAGTTGCGGGATGCATGCGGGATCTAGTTCCCCAACCAGGGATGGAACCTGGGCCCCCTGCATTGGCAGCGCGGAGTCTTACCCACTGGACCACCAGGGAAGTCCCTAGGAGAGTTCAGTTTTTTGAAACAGACAATTTTCTGACTAGCTACCAATTACACTTTCTCTTCTGTTTCCATATCTTACGGCTACCCTACCTTGCTAATTGTACTTTATTATCATTACTCCTCAAACTTTTTTTTTTAAACAAACTTTTTAGAACTAGAGAAGGGACTAGTGGGCATGAACAGAAATTGTCTGCTTGCAGTTTCTTTGAAGTATTTTGTCCTAAAAATTCGTGTGATTTTTGCATTCTACTCCATACACAGTCTACATTTGTTTTAATATAAAAATCCTGTTTTTAATTACTTTTTTTGTCCTGGACTTCATGTACCTCATCACCGTGTAGTTAGGGGGATATAAAACCTTGGTTTAAAAAGAACTAATTTTTTAAAAAGTACTAATTTACATGATTTTGAGTTCATATCATTATATTTGGGTACCTTGATCACCAAAAAATAAGTATAAGGGAAAAAAAAGTCTAAGGCTTACTGGATCTCTTGCATTTACTCTCTTTTCTCTCCTTCTGCCTGCCTTTTGGTATATCACATACAGCTGGTTATAACATGGTGGTGCTGAGTTGCTGATTTCAAAGTTCCTTGGGAAGCTGGTTAGCTTTATCCCCCCCCAAATCCAAAAAAAAGAATATCGTGTTCATACTCTAACCCTAGATGGAATTATCCGATAAATATAAACTGCTTGTCAGCAGAACCCATTCTCATTTGTAGGAAAATAACTTGAGGTTAATTTCCTATTAGGAAGCATATTAGGTTTTACGTTTCCCTCAGTATGTGTTTTGGGATAGGGTGCGGGGTGCAGGTGTGTAGGTGTAGTTAGTTGTAGGAAAAGCAAGGGAAGCTAATACCCCTCATTTTGTTCCACTCATTGTGTCTGATAAAAATGTTGAAAGAGCTTTTAAGAAATACTGGGTTTATGTACCTGTTTATATGTTTTGTATCCTTATAAATAACAACAGACACTCAACATAGTGCTTATACTATATACCAAGCACTTCTCAGTATTACATACGAATGCATGTATTCCTCACAGCAACACTTATTTCATTTTCATTCTGATTTTACAGAATAATAATTAAATAACTTCCTCAAGACCAGATAGCTAGTGAGTGGCAGAATGACTGTATCCATGCAGTCTGACACCAGAATCATTTTGGCTGTGTTTATAAAAGTTATTTATAAAAGTTTAAAAATTTTTTAAGGATATACTGCATAGAGCCTCCAGAGTATAGTTAAGTGTTCAATAAATACTCATTAAATGAATGACGTGAAATGTGTCTAAGGTAGCACAGGAGTTGGTAGAGAGGCGCACACTTCTCGGAATCTTTGGAAACGGGATCTTAAAGCAACAATAAGCTATTTAGAAAACACAGATCCACTTTCTTCTACTCATGTAATGACCTAAGCCACATCATGTACGTACGTGCAAAACGGTTATAGTACTGACCCAGCATGGGGAATGGGTCCATTTATTTCACCTGTTCATTTGTTTAGTCGCTCAGACGTATATTCAGAGCCTTGTCCGGAGACAGCCATAGTTTGATGCACAGATGGGGAAGACACGGTCTCTTTTTTTCCAAGCAGCGTACGAGGCTCAGGCAGGAAATCATTTGTACAACCTCACTATAAAGCCAAGTGAAGACTATCTTAAGTACCATGTTAAAAGTACAAATGAAATGTTGTAAATTCAAAGAAGAAAGATTTCTCAGAGCAATAAGAGTTAGAGAATATTCCATGAGAGAGAGGTATCTGAAATATGAGTAGACTTTTAATAGGAAGAGTCAAATTAAATACCCAGCGTAGGAACTAGCATGTAGCAGGTGCTAAGTAAATGGTAGTTCCCGCCTTTCTTCTTAAGCAGTGAAACCAAATGCAGCTAGTTTGTATTTTTTGTTCTGTCAGATTACTCCCACACAGAATCACTGGTTCACCCTTCTCAGTGTACTCAGAACATGGACTAGAGTGGAGAGCAAGCTTTCAAGCTTGTCTGCTTAGAGACATGAGATTGAAAGCAGGCTACTTCTCTGCATCCCAGAGATAAGATCCCAGGACAAATCGCATTTTTTAGGTACCTGAACCGTCACTTCACCTCTCCAACAAAGGGATTAAAGGAGACAATTAAGACAATTCCATCTCTAATTACGATTTTCAAGTTCAAATTTCCGCAAAGTTTTCCAAGTTCTTCTGAGTTGGCCTGGTTTTTCTTTTCAAAACGGAGCAGCCCTCCTGCAGAACCTGAGGCTTGGAGAGGTATCAGAGTGTCAGAGTGAGGGAGGCAGCGAGTTGGAGAAACTTCCCTGTGATTCTGATACGTCAAGAATCACCACTGTAGGCACCCCTGCTGCCCCTACCTCCCCAGACCCAAGAAAAAAAATCCCAGAGTATGAAATTTGGGGTCTACTGTGACCAAAAGAAGCAGTATTTCTCGCTTTAAAAAAAAGGGAGATTTGATGGTAACTCTGCTAAGGTGAACTTCCAGCTTCCAAAAACCAGCTGCCAGTGGTTCTGCTTCAGTGGGAGAGAGTGGATCCGCAGAATGCCCTGGGTCCCATTGTACATAATGCTTCTGGTGAATTGATGATATAAAGGAATTAAAAGAATACTCATTAAATTTGAAAGTGATAAGAGATCAAAAAAGGAGATTTTAGACTATTCTTTTAAAAACAGTAAAACCTCAGATGATCTCCTGTAAACTCTCTGTTAAGAGAAAGATTAAAGACCTTTCTCTGAGAGTTGAGAAAGAGTGTGTCCTAACTTCAAAGTCAAATTAACATCCACTTTGAAGGCGACACTTCTTAAGCCATTCCCATATGCTCAAGGCCTTCAGTATCTTTTAAGATCCAAATGAAATTCATAAACATTTTAAATAGTAAAAAAAAGCAGCATACTTAAAGGGCATCTTCTGTATACTCACCTAATTTGCATACCGGCTAATATAATTACAGCCACTGAATGCATATGCTGGGTGTTAAACCTGGGAATGTGTCTTTGCACATGGTAATGGCCTTTTAAAGCCAGATTAGCTATGTAAAGAAACTCATGTGGCTCTTTTCTGTTCTGAAGCACTTTCCCCCAAATCTAAATCTAAGTTTTTATTTTGCATTTTTATGTGTGCGTCTTAGCCCTTCTTTTCTGTACCCAAGGTAAGATATAAACAAAGAGGTGTCATCTGGGACTAGGATTAGGTACAATCTACAGGTGTTTGGGTTTTTTTTAAATTTTTTTTTTATTGCGGTATGCGGGCGTCTCACTGTTGTGGCCTCTCCCGTTGCGGAGCACAGGCTCCGGACGCGCAGGCTCAGCGGCCATGGCTCACGGGCCCAGCCGCTCCGCGGCATGTGGGATCTTCCCGGACCGGGGCACGAACCCGTGTCCCCTGCACCGGTAGGCGGACTCTCAACCGCTGCGCCACCAGGGAAGCCGCTTCAGGTGGTTTTTACAGTTATAGGGCAGTGTGCTCCAGGGAGTGTGAGCTCAAGAAACAATTTGGTGGCACTCTCATTTTCTGTGGAATACAACTAATCCAGAACAGCTTGACCTTGGAGCCCAGAGGACTCAACTTGATGAAGAGCTTAGCTGGAGCTGAAGTGGCAGAGACCAAATGAATCATATCAAGTACGACCATTATGGGGCTGAAGATGATTTCTAATTAATCTTTGATCCTCTGAGGTATCACATTTCCCAAATCTATGTGTCCATAAGGGAGCCAGTGAAAATCTGAAAGTAGCAATTTGCCTAATCCTTGAACACCATGGCAGGCCTTCTACTTATGAAGGGCTGTCATTTTCCATTCTACACAAAAACAATTGTCTACCATTCTCCTGACCAAAGTGATACTATAATGAGGGCAAACTAAATAATTTTAAAGTCTTATTTTGATGCCTGTTTTACTAGCAGCATATTTACTCTTTCAGGAGCTCCTCAAGATGTACTCCCTTAATGCCTGTTTTCTCAGATGCTGAAATCTTGAGAAAAGTTAACAAACTGACTTCTGTTAAATGGATCTGAAAAATAAATACTGTTTCATTCGAGAGCTTAAGTATTAATGACATCACGCATTTGCTTGCCTTTCTATTTCTCTTAAAGTCGAATGTCCTATGAATCTGAAAACTCTACCTCTCTGTTGTTCTTTTTAATAGGCATGTCCAGACATCCTCCAGCTCCCGAGATCCCTACCTTCTATCCCCTGTCTCCGGGTGGTGTTGGACAGATTACCCCACCTCTTGGCTGGTAAGATCCTTCCTGCAACATTTAGCCAGGCGTTTGAACACGTGTTCTTCTACTTCCCATTCATGGAAATTAGCTTTATGAATGATAACACTGGAGTTGAAGAAACTTCACATCAACAAGCAAGGTGCTAACTTTATTTCATTTTAATTTAAAAGATTAAAAAACATACAGACTTTGAAATGGATTGAATTCGTTTGCTAATATGTGTAGAAAATGGCTGTGTAGCATTTGCTTTGAAGCTTATAGTTTTATGGATTCAATTTGTGGCTTTGGGCATTTGCTATGCCTGTACAAAGTGTTCAGCGTGGATTTTTCTTTTCTAGTTCTTTATGAACAACTTATATTTTTGAAACATAACCTTAGATGTATTGAATATCGATCTTTGCTTATAAATGGGCAAGTGAGATAAATGACAGATAACTAGGGAGAAATGCAAGTGCAAAAGCATCTTTTGAATTTTAATAAAATAAGCACCAGTTTGAGTTCAGAGGCATGAAAAACTGATGTTTGGACTTCTCTTTTCAGAATCCAAATGCTCTCTATTTTGTTATTTCTGAAAAATCCGTAACATTCCTTTCAAATTTTTTTAATTGTAAAGGTAAAGGAAAAGAAATGTATTTAGGGAAGAAAGAATCACTGCATGTGATGTAGCCTATTTTTGTCATTTTATTGTTAGCGTGAGGCTTTCCCTGTTCCCACTTCCCTTCCTCTCCTCTCCCCACCGCTCACTCCATGGACAGAGCGCGGCAACTTCAGCAGATATTTTCTCTCCTTTCTTCATCTGGCTCTCAGTCCCCACAGCTCCCACGTCAAGGCCCCAGTTTCCCTACCTTGACATCCTTAGATTATCTCTTCTTCATAAGGAGGCTCATCCTGCCATGGAAATTCCCGCTTTCTCTCTTCTCTTTGCATTAAATCTCTCAGTCAATAACTTTGTCTGAATTTAATTGATTATGCAGATATTTTCAAAGCTCCATCAATTATTCTCTCTGAACTTAGCTACTCAGGGGCAATAATCCTGGGCCGAGTTGCATCAGTGGCATCTGGAAATAAAGACCGTGTAAATGCAAAGACCGTGTAAATGCAAAGTGTGAGATGTAGGAAAGCAGAGGGAGAGATGGAATTCTCAGGAAAATAACTCCGATGAATCGATCTTTTATTTCTTCCCTGTAGCATGGATATATAAGGGGGGGGGGGAAGTGCAGTGTTTTAAAAACTGTTCATTTTTATATAAATATAAACTTTTATTTCCTTCTTTTTTCCCTTCCCTGAAATGCTCAAAGATTCTGATAAAGAATCTACTAACCTAAAAGGAGTATCTCACCGTTCTCAGGTTCTGTTATATTCAGTGAAAACATTGTTTACCTGTTGTTCAGAGCATTCGTGGGGATGGGAGAGGGGAAGGGATAGACGACAGGTCGTTCACGGACTGCGGTGGGAGATTTCCTTCAAGGCAGACGATGCTTTGGTTGGGCGGAGGGTGTCCAGGAAGGGAAGGAGCCGGGTGACTGAAGCAATGCCCTGGTAACACTCCCCCCAAATTCTGGTTGAGTTCCTCCCCTCCTGAAACTCTTACTTCTGGTTGGTAAGTCATGCTTTGTCATTGATGGGTTCCTTTCTTCTGTGACCTCAGGCAAGGTCAGCCTGTATATCCCGTCACGGGAGGCTTCAGGCAACCCTACCCATCCTCCCTGTCAGTCGACACTTCCATGTCCAGGTAGGTGGAGGTGGAACCGGGCGCTCCAGGACAGGCTGCCCTTCCTGCGCTTGCAGCTCGCGCGCCTCTGCTTGCCTCTCGGTCCTGGCCGGGCGGGTGCACGGCTCGGCCCGCGCGTCTGTCTGCGCAGGGTGCCTGGCTCCCACACTAGGCGTCCCGGAGGGTCCTCCCCCAGCAGCGCCAGCCACGCCCACCAGGGGGATGGACTCGGCCGCCCCGGGAACCCGCGTCTCCCTCCAGAAGACTTCGCTGCCACCTGACTGTGGGACGGGAAACGTCCCCAGAGGGGACATTATCAGAAGAGCTTGTTCGATTCAAAATATGATGGGGGTGGGGTCGGGGGGGAGAATAGAGACTGGTTTGATCTGAGTTTTCTAATTTGCTCTCTATGAGGAAAGTTGTATCAGTTTCACGTGCCAGTGTTTGAAAACGCCCAGTCTAGAGCCTTCGGGACCAAGGCCGTCGGAAGAGAAGGGACGGTGCTCACAGGCTGTCAGGCCATACGGGGCTGCGTGTCCTAGTGTGTGAATCAGGCCCCGTGTGGACACGTTGGTGCAAGCGAAGCTCTGTGAGGTCTGCTGTGCCACACCGCTGTGTGTAATGCTTTTGCCTCTGGAAAGGATGGCTTCTGTGCCCTGTGCTTTGACGTACACACACATTTGTGGTGTGTCATCTGCGTGTTCAATGTGGCTTTTTCAAGGGAGCTAGCATTAACATGCTAGAAGTCAAACTGTCGGGTTAGCAACTGGTTGTGAATCTTTACTTTTTTACATCGGTATGAAATTCGCAGTTTTCTGTGGCGAATTTCAGCTTTTTAAGAAACGTTATTTTTTCAGTAGGTTGTAAATCTAGCTGATTGCGAGAGGATGAAATTATTATCCTTCCCCCCAAATCTCTCTGTACCCTTTTTTTAACATTGTAAGAATTGTGTGACGACGGGATTTTCTCACGGGCAAATGACCAGCATCATGTATTTTTGCAAATGGTACAGTTAGCAGAGCATGATGATTTGATCAAATGTTTGTATTTTTCCCATGCCTCCTTAATTTTTAAAAATTTGTTTCTGAAATATTACATATCCAAGCAGAGTCCCTTCTTTCCTTCCCAGAAGAAGGAATTAACTGTACAGGCGGCGATGAAAAGACCTGAGAAAGTTGTTTTTGTTGAATTAAATTGTTGACTTTAAAAGAGCTTGAAAAACAAAAATTTCTAAAGCGTATCCAAACTTATCCAAAGAGCTTGTTGAAAGTACTGTCTTCATTTGTTTTATTTTTCTTGCATGGCAGTTTCCCTCCTTTGTGTTGGATGGTAGTTGGATATTTTAAGATTTGTTTAATGCTCTACAAGTATACTGTGGGAAAAAGCCTTCATTTTAGCATACGTAGTTTTTACCTTGAAGCAGAACTGTATCCTTCCCTTTAATTAAATCCTTCCCCTTAATTTTGTTATCGGTTTTCCATTAGTCCGGATCTCTCAAACACTACTTTCTTTATGTGTAGAAAATTATTTGGGGTGACGTTGATGGTGACCTTATTAAATTGGGGACTGAACAAATCTTCCTGTCCCCTGTCTTCTCAATTGTTCTCTCCTAGTATTAGGAAAAAAGCCAACAGGAGAAGAAGACTCTTAATGTGAAGGTTTGCTTAGGAATGTAGACAGAGAGTTTAAAATGTGATGTCTTTCGATTTTTTAATCATTTAAAAAGCTAAATCTTAATATAGTGTTATATTTCCAGTAATTGTTCTTGAAATTCTTCTCTGAAAACTGCTTTGCAAGAAAAGTGACTCACTTTTTTTTTTTTTTTTTTAAATCCTATGGCCTAGAGCCCTCCCAGGAGAAATGCCAGATTGTACCATTAGCTTGAAAAAAAATCTGTGAGGTGGCACGTAATTATAAATATTTTCCACCTGAATACAGAAAAGAAAGAAATTAATCATCAGCCTGCTCTAACTTAGAGTTAATACTTCTGCGTGTGAAGGTGTGTTTTCACTGTCAGCCAATAGCAGTCAGTGGGTTGTTTGGAAATTCTGTCTAGCTTTCGCTACAGCGGTACATTTTGTTTTCTTGTCTTTCCTTCTTTTAGGTTTTCTCATCATATGATTCCTGGTCCTCCTGGTCCCCACACAACTGGCATCCCACATCCAGCTATCGTAACGCCTCAGGTCAAACAGGAACACCCGCACACTGACAGCGACCTAATGCACGTGTAAGTGTGCCCCTGTCTTCACCCGCGAGTGCCTTATGGTACTAAGGACTTAAACCACACAGTCTCTTCTCTTTCGCTGTTGTTGAATCTGCCCCCTGTCTGTTATTACGGAAATCAGTGTAGCCCCGCCTCAGAAGCTCTGTCCTCAAAAGCAGCTTGATTCTCACTGCTCTGGTTCTGGGTCTGAGATTGAAGAGGAGCACAGACCTCAAAAGATCGAGGGAAACTCACCAAAGGGGGATGATCTTCAGAGCATAGCGACTGAGTAACTTGAGCGGTTTAGCCATTTACTACAAGGCTTTAATTGGGTTCCGATTCTTGAGGAGCACGGGAGCGAAGTAGATTGGAGGGTTCAGTGCATTTCCTTCTAGAAAGGCAGTCACCCTGCATCAAGGCTTCAAGAGCACAGAATTCAAGGGAAAGGGGCAAACCAAGCCCAGGATTTCCTGTCGGGCCAGGGTCATCCCAGGCTCTTACAGCAGGGCTAGATTGTCCGAAGAGATTAGTAATTGAGTTTCTTAATCTAGGGTTTGTACTGGGATGGGAGGATGGATGGGGTGGCAGGGAGCACGTGATCGTCCATAAAACCCCTGCAAATACAGGCAAAACCAGCGTGCGTGTGTTTGCGGGAGAGAGTCTAAGGTTTCATTAGCTTCTCAGAGGGGCCGTTGACCCCCAAAAAGTTAAGAACCTCAGTTCTGGAGGAGGACTGACCCCCCGCACTCTATGTTCAGCTTTTCCCGAGGTGACCAAGGAGCATCTAAAAGCTTAGATGGAACATCTTCACAAGCCCATTTCCATGTTGTGTTCACCCCTTCTATAGCTATAGGTAAACTTCCTCATCCACAAGGAGTTGATGAGGTGCTCTTCTCAGTTGCTGGTGTTCTGGGGGCTTACAGAGAGCCCAGAGGGTGGTACCAGCCTGAGCTGGACTCGTGGCATAAGCAGATGCTCTGCTTCTCTCCTGCCATGTCTTCCTTACTGGGCTCACTTCTTCCCCACCCCCGCCCTTTAGGAAGCCTCAGCATGAACAGAGGAAGGAGCAGGAGCCCAAGAGACCTCACATCAAGAAGCCTCTGAATGCCTTTATGTTATACATGAAAGAAATGAGAGCGAATGTCGTAGCGGAGTGCACCCTGAAGGAAAGTGCCGCTATCAACCAGATTCTAGGCAGAAGGGTAAGTAGTGGGATGGTCTGCAGATGTTCACGGTAACCACGGAACCTCTTCAGTAACATCTGCCCGAATGCACTTACATGCCAGGTAGTCATAGAATCATTGTATAGTCACCAGCCACCGCCATTCGGGGAGTAACAGAGAGAGCACGACAGCCTTTAGGAGGAGTAAATGATACAATGCCTTGTAAGCAACTGAGATGGTACCTGGCGCATAGAAAACTTCCTGAAAATGATAACTGTTTGTCCTATTATCATTCTTTAAACAAATATATCTTGAGTGTCTTTTAGGTACCAGGCACTGTGGTAGGCATTAGATAATTATTGCTGAATAATATAGATGCAGTGCTTGCCCTCGTAGAGCTTGAAGTTTTGTGACAGGATACAGATATTAGACGAATAATTAACGAATTAGACGAATAAATATTAGACGAATTAGACGAATAAAAATGAGACGAATATTAGACGAATAAAACCCAGTATATATATAATTAAAATTGTGATAAATATTGTATGAAGAGCAAGGATCTGAGAAAGAACCACAGGGTGGCTGGGGAAGGGCCCACTGAGAACGTAGTTGAGGCCTGAGAGCTGCCTGGGGTTAGCCATGTGATGAACGGGGTGAGGTAAAGGGATGTGTGTGTGTGTGTGTGTGTGTGTGTGTGTGTGTGTGTGTGTGTGTGTGTCCGTGTGAGTGTGTTGCATGCGTTGCGTGCGTGCGTTGCGTGTGTGTGTGCGTTGCGTGCATGCGTGCGTTTTGTGCGTGCGAGTGCGTTGCGTGCATGCGTTGCGTGTGTGTGCGTGCGTTGCGTGCGTGTGCGTGTGTGCATGTGTGTGCGTGCGTTGCGTGCGTGTGCGAGTGCGTGTGTGCGTGCGTTGGGGGTGTTGCGTGTGCGTGCGTTGCGTGCGTGTGCGTGCACACTCTGAAGCAGGACACCACTTAGCCCACCCAGGGGGCTACAGAAAGGCCTGCGGGACCAGCCACGCTTCTGGGTGAACCCTGTCAAGCACATGTGGTCGGCTGCACCTTGCAAGACATAAGCAGATCGTTCCACCTCGAAGCTTTAAATGGAAGAAGTGGCACAGGCCTGAGAAGTCTTTCTAGAAAATTGCTCTCTGAATCTTAACGTGTACATGGGCCAGGTTTCTCGACTGCCTCTCTTTTTGTTGTTGCTTCTTTCACCCATGCGAAGATATTTTTCTGAGCACCTGTCATGTACCAGGAACTGGACTTACAGCTAGGACAGACACTCTTAGATTTCTTTGTCCAGCCACCAGCCCAGAGGCTAGTCAAGTCCTTCCCAGTACTTTTCTCAGGATTGAAATGGGTTTAGTTGGGTATCTGATGGGTGGTGGAGAACATTTGAATTTTTCTAATTCAAATTGCATTTTTCTGTAATTACACTGTAATTTTAGAAATGCTTCATCTTAACTTGTTGATGCTCTTCATATATGTGTGGTAGCTTTTTTTTTTTCATTTATTTATTTTTGGCTGCGTTGGGTCTTCATTGCTGCGTGCGGGCTTTCTCCAGTTGTGGCGAGCAGGGGCTACTCTTCGTTGCGGTGCACGGGGCTTCTCATTGCAGTGGCTTCTCTTGTTGCGGAGCAAGGGCTCTAGGCGCCTGGGCTTCAGTAGTTGTGGCACGAGGGCTCAGTAGTTGTGGCTCATGGGCTCTAGAGCGCAGGCTCTTTAGCTGTGGTGCACGGGCTTAGTTGCTCTGGGGCACGTAGGATCTTCCCGGATCTGGGATCGAACCCGTGTCTCCTGTGTTGCCAGGTGGATTCTTGACCACTGAGCCACCAGGGAAGTCCCGGTAGCTTCTTAAAATATGACCCTGTGTATTTGTTTTTGCAACCTCTCAAGAAATTCATGATTTGCAAATGAACATTCAGGAGAAGGAGGGTCTTGACAACATTTGTGAGACCTAGAGATCATGTTTTAGCTGTTGTTGATTATTTTTGTCATGTTTGTTACAAACCTAATACATTTCAGCATTCATAACAGAAAACATTTAGGAGATTACCAGTCCACGTGAGGACGCAGATGGAGGAAAGCAGGCGTTCTTGTATTATCGATTCCTGTTGGAGAGCATAAAAATGCAGCAATTTCCAATCTGCAAGACATCAGGGTTTCAGGGGTGGGATGCAGGGGTAGATTATAGCTCTTTTGGTGCCCTGTGTACAGTACTCTATCTCCCTGTGGATTCTTAAACACTTAATAACAATAATTACAATGATTTCCAAAGCCAGATCATAGCAGATGAGTGATTCCCGTCATTTTTTGAAGAATTCCTCCTTGAAAGCTTAAAGGCTGATGACGATTTTCCCTGACCCTTTAAAAGAAGAAATCAGAGGAAAAGACGGGTTATTTCCGCTTGTGTAAAACTCTTAGATTTTTTTTGTTTGTTTGTTTCTTTTTTGAGTTAAAGGTCCATGGTCCTCCAGTGGGAATTATTTTCCTGCTCTATAGAGTTAAGAATATATGAATGTATGCTTCCTCTTTTTAATGCACATTTCCAACAGTTGCTACTTTCTCAGCTCCCTTAACAATCCCCAGATCAGAGCATGTGTCCTAAAGGATGGCTCTCATTTAAGGTCTCTCTCTGGTTTTAATTTGGACACCTGTTTCTATTTATAGATCTCTGAGATCTTTGATTAAGATCAGGTTTTCTATCCTTTCATAACTCCGCCTCTGGCAGGGTAGTCCTTGCTAGTTCTTTAAAGTTCCCAGCTTTAAAATCATGAAGTTTTACATTGGGATAATTAGAATTCTTAATAGTGGGCCTGAAATTCATCCTAGAACATTTGATCTTCTGATTTTTATTCACTTCTACTGTATTTCTAGCATAGAAATGTTCGTTCATATGAATGCATCAAAGTTTTCTACTTCGTATTCTGAATAATAATAACACAAATACTACTTTAAAATAAGCCTTTTGTTTTCAGACCTTCCAGGCTACTAAAGGAAGTCCACTTATTGCATATTTATTGTCAGAATGTCTCTTCAAATTAAATGGGTATTTTCCCAAAAACTTGGTGAATCTTTCAGTAAGCAGAAGAGATGGAAAAGCATTTTTGGTCAATTGTGTTTCAGAAATTCCTGTAAAGAAAGATCATCTTTCTTGTCTGCATCAGACTTTATCCTTGTTTTCAGTGCAAAACTTTAATACAAAGTTTCACCTACTGTTTTACTCTGGTAAATGATGTTTCGTTTGTGAATTCGAAATAATATCAAGGAACTAAAAGCAATCTGAGGTAAGCAAGTAAACAGTTTAGTCTGTGGTCTGCTTTTTTTTCTCCTTGAACTTCGCTGTTTTGTTCGCTGGGGTCTTGTCAACCTAAGTTTCCTGCTGTAACTGAAAAATTCATGCTTGTTCATTAACTGCTTGTTTTGGGTAGAAGACCCAACCTCCATACGTATTTGGGAGATAAGTCCTATTTGCGATGCCAGATTTTCTCAGCAAGGTATAAAGCTGCCATAAATTACACAAAATTATACTTTAAATTAGTTAAGCTTTTTTATACTATAAAATATATTTACAAACAATTATATTGATAAAAAAGATATCTTTATACTGACATACTGCAGTAGGATGAGAGAGATTATTTATCAAATGAATAAACAGATGTACAAAGTAAGACTTCTATCCTTACCTTTTTTCTCTTAGTCTCTTTTTTTGTTGTTGTTCCTTTTGGATAACACTTTGCCTCTCGTTGATCATGTTAGCACCAGAACTGTCGAAACACTAATGGTCAGTCTTTTTTTAAAAAAAAGTGTAGGCCGATCTTTTCCGCTGTGCCCAGTTCGGCTTTTTCTCCCTGTGAAGGTCTCTAGGTCAGTACCTCAGGTTTAGAAAAGCTGTCAGTTGACAGAGGCGGTGTGACTTTTCCTGCCTAAACTTCCACTGCTCCCCAGACGTGCCTCCTTAGGCTCCGCTTAACTAATTGTGATTACTCTGTTAGTACAAAGACTTGTATCGCAGGTAACTTTTCCCAGGTGTTTGGGGTTTTTTTTTGTTGTTGTTGTTTCCTGCCACCTCCCAGTCTCCTCTCCCCCCTCCGCCCTTTTTTTTTAAAAAGAAAAGCATATTACCTGATTTGCCTTTAGACTCAGGCCAAGTCCCGCTGTGGGCCATGCATCTTACCTTTACCCTCCGCACGTGTAAAGCAATTAAAAATGAAATCATCTGCTCTATCCAGCACAGAGGCCCTGGCCTTCAAGGGGCTTTTCAAAGGAAATGGAATTGGTTGCCTTGCCTGTAAGCCCCACAGCCTCTGGACAGGAGGATGGAAGGAGGCCGAAGGTGCTTTAGTGCTCTCCTTTGAGATCAGGTTCTTGTTCTTCTAACAGGCAAGAGCAGCAGGTGTTCGTTTTCTTGAGGAGAGCATCCCTGCCATGCTCTGGGGGCTGCATCCTAACCACTGGATCGCTGTCCTGGAGGGCAACCTTTTCTCGCTCACCAGCCTCTCTCCCTCACTCCTCCTTCCTTTCCCCCAATCCAGTCACACCTTTCTTTTCTTTTTGTCTTATCATTTAAAAAAACAAGAACAGGGTAATTAAAATCAATATGCAGGGTAGAGGTGAATGAGAAAGAATCGCCCAGCCTTTCAGGGGAAGTTAGCAAAATGGGAAGCGACACACCCTAGAGCTGGGAGCCCTGGACTGGGAGCCAGGCTCACGCAGAGCGTGTGCGCGTGCATATGCACGTGTATGTAGCTGCGCAGTGGTGTGGCGTCGGGTCCACCGCCTCTGTGCCGTCACCTCCAGCCAGTGGGTTCCCCAAAGTGCAGCCAGTTCTCCTGGGATGTTCTGGCAACAGATCCTGGCATTTGGGAAGTAGGGGGACCAACTTGGAAACTGCTCCCTGGGGGGCTGGGGTAAGTTGTGTGCAAACACACACAAAGTGCCGGTACAGGCTGCTAAAAATCCCAAACAGCACCTTGCCTGCATGAAACTCTTCTGCTCTGTATGATAAATAAATATATGTTACCTAAAGGGAAGTGGAAAATTTGCAGGGTGTCAGCTGCTACGTTCCCCAGATTAGATCCTACAGTCTCAAAGTCTAGATGGCAAAATAAACTTAGTCAGGTTCCTTGTTTTCCATCCGAAGGAAGCTAAAAAACACAGCCATAAAGTGTGCGTGTTTGATTACACAGCGTTATCTGTATTCTCCCTATGGACAATTAGTGTTTAAATAAGTGTGGGGGGAGGGTGAAGAGACTGAGACAGACTGACTTTTGATGTCTTGCCGTATGCACAGGATCATATGATGACGGTTTCAGATTCCTCACATGACAGAGTGGGAGAGTGCATGGGAGGTGAGGATATATCTGTGGAAATTACTTCATTTTGCATAAATAAATGGTGCTTGGGCTCAGATGTCAGAATGTGCTGCAAACTATGAAAAAGGGCTAAGGTGGGTGTTGAGGTTCACCAGTGAATGTTCTCTTTAATTTGTATTGGAGAAGAGAAAGGCTGGGTGACAGGCCATTTCACTTTGGATACTTTGACAGGTTTCATGTCACGTGAGAACAGAATAGAGAAATCAGAGTTTGAGTCTCACTCCAGCCACCGAACTCTAGATGGATTTCTGCGACACGTGGTCTTCTGCCATTTAAAAATAAATCGAAGTTTAAATGCTTAATGTTTTCATTCTTTAGTGTCTGAAATATGAAACATACAATACTGTCGCTGTTTTGCTTTCACTTGATTTTCTCCCCCTTCCCCTTTCTTTTTCAGTGGCATGCCCTCTCTCGTGAAGAGCAGGCTAAATATTATGAATTAGCGCGGAAGGAAAGACAGCTACATATGCAGCTCTATCCAGGCTGGTCTGCAAGAGACAATTATGTAAGCACTTTATGCACACCAACGGCTCTCTCCTCTCACTCGTTCTCCCTCTGTGTTGCTCTCGTGAAGGAAATGTGTTGTAGAGTGTAGCTAATGCTGGCACCGTTCTCTATTTTTGAAAGTTAATGAACTTTATAATAAAGATTTCATGGATATATTCCAGTCTGAAAGCTTTGTGCTGTCACTTTTTTTTGGCTATATGCTAATGAAATTTTTAAGTAAAATTTTTTAAATCGAAGAAAACCTTATCATTTAAATGTTGGTGAAAAAGATTTTTTTTTGTTTTGTTTTTGTTTTGTTTTGTTTTGTTTTGTTTTTTTGTGGTACTCGGGCCTCTTACTGTTGTGGCCGCTCCCGTTGCGGAGCACAGGTTCCAGACGCACAGACTCAGCGGCCATGGCTCATGGGCCCAGCCGCTCCGGACCGGGGCACGAACCCATGTCCCCTGCATCGGCAGGCGGACTCTCAACCACTGTGCCACCAGGGAAGCCTGAAAAAGATTTTTTTTAAAGCATATAATCTCATCATGTGAAGGCAGCATTAGTAATAACTAGTTACACTACCTTCCAGTATTTTTTCTGTGCATATCTTTTTTTTTTTTAACATCTTTACTGGAGTATAATTGCTTTGTACAGCGGTGTGTTGTGCGTAGCTTTTTACCTTTTACTTGGATATGTGTGGGTGGGTGGCTGTGTATTACATACGCCTTTGTATCATGCTGCTTGCTCTTATCTATAATAAGCGTTTTTCTGTTACGGCATAGCGTTTCTGTATATCACTTTTAACAGGTATACAGTATTTCACTGAGTGAATGTCACAATTTACTTAACCATTTTTTCCCTGCTTTTTAGACATTGGCTATTTTTTTGTTAATAATTGGAAATTATCCTGCAGTGGATTGTGCGTAACAGTTTTTAGGACTTATTTCTACAGGATAGACTCACAGTAGTGAAATTGTAGTGAAACGCTAGTGAAATTGCTGAGGACAGATTACAAATATTTTAAAGCCTCTTGATATATATTGTCAGATTTCTTTCCAAAATGGATTGTGTTATTTTACCCTTCTTACAAACAATATATTCCAGTGACTGTTTTGCACAGACTAATTAAAACTGGGTAAAAAAACATTTTTTTGTTCGTTTCATATTAATGTACCATGATGCCTATTATATATTTTATTCAGATGGAGTAGGTACTATATTTTTAAGCTGTACTAATTTCATTGGGAAAAAAATACCTCATTTATATTGCCAATTATTTTATTACTTCAGAGTTTGAATACCTTACTCATGTAGTCTTGATACAGCAAAAACTACTGAGAAAGACTATTATAAGTGATATTAGTTGTATCATATTTTATAGAGGGGAATGATTTTGATTACTTAAGCTCTTAATTTAAAACTTTGAAGATCATTTTCATGTTTCTTGTGAGACGAGCACTCAGAGTGCCCGCGAGGACAGACTTCACATTAAATGGAATTGTCCTTTTTTAAAAGGGTGAGGCACTATGGAGAACAGTATGGAGGTTCCTTAAAAAACTAGAAACAGAGCTACCATACGACCCAGCAATCCCACTCCTGGGCATATACCCTGAGAAAACCATCATTCAAAAAGAATCATGTACCACAGTGTTCACTGCAGCACTATTTACAATAGCCAGGACATGGAAGCAACCTAAGTGTCCATCGACAGATGAATGGATAAAGAAGATGTGGTACATATATACAATGGAATATTACTCAGCCATAAAAAGAAACGAAAGTGAGTTATTTGTAGTGAGGTGGATGGACCTAGAGACTGTCACACAGAGTGAAGTAAGTCAGAAAGAGAAAAACAAATACCGTATGCTAACACGTATATATGGAACCTAAAAAAAAAAAAAAAAAAATGTTCTGAAGAACCTAGGGGCAGGACAGGAATAAAGACACAAATGTAGAGAATGGACTTGAGGACACGGGGAGGGGAAAGGGTAAGCTGGGACGAAGTGAGAGAGTGGCAGGGACATATATACACTACCAAACGTAAAATAGATAGCTAGTGGGAAGCAGCCGCATAGCACGGGGAGATCAGCTCGGTGCTTTGTGACCACCTAGAGGCGTGGGATTGGGAGGGCAGGAGGGAGATGCAAGAGGGAGGGGATATGGGGATATATGTATGCATATAGCTGATTCACTTTGTTATACAGCAGAAACACACCATTGTAAAGCAGTTATGCTCCAATAAAGATGTTAAATAAATACATAAATAAATTTAAAAAAAATAGGGCGAGGGTGAAGCCATGAATCAATATGTAAATCAGCGTGTGGCCAGTGTGTGGCCAAGTCACTGCTGGTCAGGATTTGGAGCTTCAACATTGGATACAACTATGACACAGGAAGTAAGAGTCCTCCTTTCGTGACTTGGGAGCAGCAGCTTCATCATCTCTCCTGAACTGTTGTCTTGATTGTTTTAAATAACTACTTGGGTTGGCCAAAAAGTTCGTTTGGGTTGTGCTGTAAGATGCTATGGAAAAACCCTAATGAACTTTTTGGCCAGCGCAATACTATATGCCAATGGTCAAGAACTGTCTTAAATGCTTTTTGTGTTATTCTCTAGTCCTTCTAATAATCCTGTGGCGTCAACAGTATTATTGTATTTTACAGATGAGGGAAGTTAAATTGTCAGGAGGTTAGGTAATTGGTCCAGGGCCATGTAGTGGCTAAGCTACAGGGGACACCCAGGTCCCCCAGACTTCACAGTCTATGCCATTTCCCTCCTCCTCCAGGTGGACCAGCTCAGTCTTCCAGGACCTTTTTAGGAAGTCTGCTTTAGTTGAAGACTTTTCTCCCTGAACTGGGCTTCCATCCTCTGGGCCGTAATTAGTATTTTCTGGATAGAGCCTTTGTGATGCCCTTTAAGTGGGAAGATCAGTCCCCCACCTAAAGGGTTTCAGAAGTGCCCTCCTCTAACCCCGTCCTGGATCTCTTTTGGATGTGGTTGGCCTTATAGGGGAGAGTGGCCTTCCTTCTTTGACCTCTGGGAGAGCTTTGCTGTGCTGTGACTTTGCATAGATTTAGTGTTGTGTGTTGACTGTCTCTCTCTTTTTTTTTTTTGAAGTGTAGTTGACTTACAGTGTTAATTTCTGCTGTACAGCAAAGTGATTCAGTTATACATATATATATATTCTTTTTCATATTCTTTTCCATTACGGTTTATCACAGGATACTGAATATAGTTCCCTGTGCTATACAGTAGGACCTTGTTGTCTATCCATCCTATATATAATAGTTCGTATCTGCTCATCCCAAACTCCCAGTCCATCCCTTCCCCATCGCCCCCTCCCCCTTGGCAACCAAAAGTCTGTTGTCTACGTCTGTGAGTCTGTTTCCGTTTCATAGATGTATGTTCATTTGTGTTGTATTTTTTCAAACTCATCCTTCTTTTTATTTATTTATTCATTTTTGTTTTATGTTGGAGTATAGTTGATTTACAATGTTGTGTTAGTTTCAGGTGTACAGCAAAGTGATTCACTTATGCATATACATATATCTGTTCTTTTTCAGATTCTTTTCCCATATAGGTTATTGCACAGTACTGAGTAGAGTTCCTTGTGCTATACAGTAGGTCCTTGTTGCTTATCTATTTTATATATAGTAGTGTGTATATTGTTAATCCCAACCTCCTAATTTATGTGTGTTGTATTTTAGATTCCACATATATGAATGATATCATGTCTTTGAGTGAAGTTTCTGTTTCTGATCCTTAAGGAGTGAGTTTCCACTTTTAAAAAGAGATAAAAGAAACACACGTTCTCTCCCTCTTGCTCTCTCCCCTTTTCTCCATGTGGAGAGACGGGAAGAGAGTAGTTTTAAAGAAAACCGGTGTTATGTGAATTTACCTTTAAAGATTTTCCTCTGCGCAACTTTTTTTTTGTTTTGTTTTGTTTTGTTTTTTTTGTGGTACGCAGGCCTCTCACTGTTGTGGCCTCTCCTGTTGCAGAGCACAGGCTCCAGACGCGCAGGCCCAGCCGCTCCGCGGCATGTGGGATCTTCCTGGACCGGGGCACGAACCCGTGTCCCCTGCATCGGCAGGCGGACTCTCAACCACTGCGCCACCAGGGAAGCCCCCAAGCCCTGGCCCTCTGCGCAACTTTTAAAGGAAATTGTTTGCGTAACTTGATTTTAGGATCTCTTTGAATGAAGGGGAAGCCCAGCTTTGTTACTTAAAATGTTTAAAACAATCAAAACAAGCCTATTAATTACTAAGGCAAACAGAAGTCAGTCAAGTGGTATCACTTTAGCTAAAGATATTACAGTATTCTTAAAATAAGAGTACAGGAATACAGTCTAAATAAGATGCATGCCCTATATCTTAGCATTTCATTGTCAGAATGATATCCTGAGGCTCACTGCAATCATATTAAATATATATCTCAATGATTTAATATCAAGTTGTCCTATTCTATGGCATTGTAGATTTTATAATTTCAGTTTGTTTTTATAACTTTCATTTTTTGTAACTGGTTTTCATAAATCAGTGCACATATTTTCTTAGGTGTATTATTTATATTATTAGAGCTTTTAAATGTGGTGCTTAAAACCCAAGTACTATATATGATTTTAATGAAAATTTTATATGTGTTTACTACACATGAATTTTGTTTTTGTGTTAAGCTGACATGAATACATTCAAACTCCTTAGGTCCTTTTGTCTACCATAAATGTAAGTTCTCTTGAAGCACTGATGTATACCTAGAATATAGTACAGGTTATTTCACAAAGCAACATCAGTCCGACATGTCAGGGCACGGTCGCATGTTCTAGGCACGTGCTAGGCATGTGCTGGGCGGCAGAGATGTGCTGAGACTCGGGCGGTGCTCGTGTGAGCCGATAGCCATGTGGCTGAGGGGTCCAGGGCCACAGCCCATTATGACACCTGTGCGGAGTTACGTTATGGTGGTGAGCTCTGCCTGGGGCTGACGTCGGGGGGCGGTGGGGGGAGAGAAGGGTCCTGGACAAGATGACACCTGAGGTGAGTCTTAAAGGGCAAATGGGAGCTAGGAGACGGTGAGGAAGAAGGCTCCAGACACAGGAAACGACCTTATTGCACCTTCTGGAAACCACAGTCGTTGCATTTGAAAGGGAGATAGCAGATGCCCCTCCTCCTGGAGCACCTTAATCTTCTGAAAGAAGACTCCATTGTTTTTGATATGCCATTTCCCCAGGTCACTAATATCTGTTGTTTGCCTTAGTGTTTGTGAGGATAGTTTCAGTCAGCTTTCCAAAGATATAGAGCCTCAGTGGTCAGGTCATGTGACATGAAGAAAAACTATCTTTTACTTTATTTTATTTTTTTTTGGGATATGTCTTCCTAATACAACAACAACAAACATTTTTTTTAATTTATTTATTTTATTTTTTTGACTGCATTGGGGCTTCGTTGCTGCACGCGGGCTTTCTCTAGTTGCGGCGAGCGGGGGCTACTCTTCATTGCAGTGCGCGGGCTTCTAATTGTGGTGGCTTCTCGTTGCGGAGCACGGGCTCTAGGTGCATGGGCTCAGTAGTTGTGGCACACGGGCTCTAGAGCGCAGGCTCAGTAGTTGTGGCACACAGGCTTAGTTGCTCCGCGGCATGTGGGATCTTCCCGGACCAGGGCTCGAACCGGTGTCCCCTGCATTGGCAGGCGGATTCTTAACCACTGCGCCACCAGGGAAGCCCCAGAAAAACTATCTTGAGGTGCATAAAAGTAGAGACTTTTATATATTCACACAATATACTCAATATAATCTTATGGTTTTATTTTTTGTGAATGTGATTATTACAGCAGACATAAGATAGAGATACTGGATGTGATATGTGTCCTATGACACTTATTTGAAAAGACCATCCTAATCTAGGTTGGTCATTTACTATTCATATAAATCAAATATATGCCGTGTCTATGCCCTATTACAATTATTTTTTGAGGGGAAAGTAATTATGAAGAAAAATAGAAAATTAAACTACTATCAGAGGGACCTAAAATTATAAATTTGTGATTAAGATGATTTCGAAATGTATTTTAAATTGCAAGCATATTCACGTTATTGTGTTTGTTTTAGGAAGCAGGGTCCTTAACTGCCATAAATCAGTCTTTAAAATTACCTTCTAAGTTTTCTCAGGTTCTATCTTACCCTTCTACTACTGTCTTCAGTTACATCTTGTCTGTGCCATGGGAGCTGAGGGGGCCTCAGTTAACACTGTGGATTTTTAATTAGATGGTGGAATTCACAGTGAGGAAGATTTGTCATCGACACTACCAGAAGTGGGTCCTAAGTGTGGTGCTTAGCAGTGAAAGGAGGGCCTCCTTATTAAGCGGGCGTTCCTTGAAGGTGGGCGGGGGGCGGAGGGGTCTGTGGCCACTGCCCTAGGACATCATCCTCCTCTGTGTGTGTGTGTGTGTGTGTGTATGACCACTGCTTACGTCAGTACCGTACTGATGACATTAAATGCGAAGCTATAGAGACAGAGGTCACAGATAAGAATTTCTTTCTCTTGCCCTGTTTCTAGGCACAGATGGTAAAGAGAGAGAGAAAATGAGGCATCTTGATCTCTTGGTTGACCACCTGCTGGTCCTTTTGTATCACGTTCATCCGTGTGTTCACAGTACAGTCTATAACATGAACATGTGCCTGTCTTCTTCCAGGGTAAGAAAAAGAAGAGGAAGAGAGAGAAACTACAGGAATCTACATCAGGTAGGCACCATGTGACTTTCCAGCCAATTCTCGTGCTTCTGACAAGCACCTTTTAAAGAGTAGTTTGCATCTTTCTACACGCTGCTTTCTTCTTCAGCTGTAACATATGATTCTTGAACTCTGCTTTTCTTCCTGAGATTCTTTCAAAATGTTTGAAAGACCTTTCTTTTAAATGTGACTATGTGAAGGTACACCTAAAAAGCTCTTGCAAACCCTGTCACCTGGATTCCTGGTTGCTAACTGTGGTTGTTTTTAAGGTTTTGTTTTTGCTTTTGTTGTCTGTGTTCTCTAACACTTCTGTTCTTCTATTTGCAAAACTCCTTACAATACAGTTTTTTATGATGACTCTCTGATATGCTACCTTATATCCCCTTGAGAATCCTTTCTATGGTTTGGGGTTATTTAAAAATATAAAACATGATGATAGGGTTTATCTTTCGTGTACGTTAATTCAAGGCATCCATCAGTGAGGTCCAGTTTATTTCCCCTTTTCTTTCATAAAAGATAAGGCCTCTACTTGTACGGCACAAATAAGACTGGCTGGCATAAGAACCATAAAAAATAAAGCAAACAGGTCCACATTATATTGTAGCTACTACGTATTTGGAATGTACAAAAACCTCTTCAATAAAAATTTGTTAAAGACACAATTTTCTGCAGGTACAGGTCCAAGAATGACAGCTGCCTACATCTGAAACATGGTAAGAACGACTCTCTGGTCCTACTGCTGACATTAGTTATAAACAGAGGCACTTGCTTGTGAATCTTCTTGCTTATACTGATGCCATTCAGCATTGCTCCTTTAAAGAGGAAAGGCCACCAAAATCAAACCAGTGCTTTAAAACGTCTGATGGTTTTTATACCGGCTATGGATTTGCAATATAGTATGTGTCTCTCTCTTCTCTTCTTCCCCTTTTTGCCCCTTTAATCTTTCTCTGTTCCCTTTCCCCTAACTCTTGTCAGCCATTCCTTACTGACCAGTGGCACATCTGCCTGCTTCAGAAACAAACAAGTAACGAAACCCGGCAAAATGCCATCTTACTCTGCAAACCCAGGGCTGCGTTGGAGGAGCTCAGGCTGGCCCAGGACCTGGAAGGTTTTGTGGTATAGAGACTTTTTCTCAGTTGAGATGATACACAGAGGCTTAAGAAGTAATGTATTTGTTTCCAGTGAGAAAGAGAGGGATGCTTCGTTTTATCTGTTGTTTAAAAATGTGGCATGGGGACTTACTAACTGTATTCTATCAAGTTCTTTATTGGTAACCATTGCTAGATCTCACTCTCATCTTTATAGGTGATATTTATTTCATTTCTTTTTATTGCAGTTATTTGACTTTTGACCGCTTGACCACCATCCCTGGCGGGAACCTGGCTTTGTACATTGCCTCAGTCTTTGCTAGGCTTTGAGTTCACGGTGTGTCTACACTGTGAAAGTTCTTCTCAGAGGCGCTCCCTTTGATTCTGTTCTCTCTAGGAAGCCACATCCCAGTCCCGTCAGCTCTATCCTTTGGGTCTGTCTCGAGTCTTTCCTCTCACACTCAGCAGTTTCACAGCCCCGGATCAGGTGCTCAGACTTCCCATCTGGATTATTGTAATAAGCCTTTGGATAATTTTCCTGCTTCCAGACTTCCTTTCTGCCAGTTCATCCTCTGTGTTGCTCCCAGAGGGATCTGCTGAAACACAAACGGATTGTGTCACTTCCCGACTTAAAAACGGTCAGTGCTCCCCACTGTCTGAGGGACGCAGTGCAGACCACGTCAGGGTGGATCTGCGTCTCCCCTGTCCTGGGGGGTTCCACTCTCTGACCCGCCTCACCTCCAACCATGCGTCTTGGGCTCAGTCCAAACAAAATTATTTGGCGTCCCTGAGACAGGTGGAGGCCGCTGCACGTGCTGTCCCTGTGCTTGGAAAGCCCGTTTCCTCTGCCTGAGGGTGGTGTTTCTTAGGAGAAGAGCATTAGCCTGCGGGTCACTTCATTCTTGACTAGAACCAGATGACCGCTTAATCTTTCAGAACTTAATTTTGGTGCTCAAATTTCAGCGGACTTTCCCAGGGGACTCTGCAGAGATTTGGGTACCAAATAGGTATGAATTTCACATCAGCTGTTTGCCCCGGCAATCTGCGTGAGCTTTTTAATCTTCATTTTCCTCCGCTGTAAAATGGGAACAGTAACCGCCGCCCGCTAGGGTTCTTTGTTTATCGTATGTGGCCTCCCTCCCTCCCTAGACGCCACCCCAAAGACCTAATGCAGCTGCCTTCTCCTCTGTGAAACTTTCCTCATGTTTATTCACGTTCCCCAGGTTCTTCAAAATGTCATCATTGTTTTATGATATCAAAAGTCTTCTAAACTAGCGCTGAGTGGTAGGCTTTTCTCCAGCTGAAAAGAAGATCAGCCCTTCATACAGGTGACCAAACAAGGTATCAGAAAAATAATATCACAGATGATGTTCATATTTAATTCAACTTAACGGCTATTAATTGAGGACCTCTTCTGAGCTGGCCCCCCCAGCTTGGTTATAGGAGCACAGGCTCTGCCCCCAGGTGCTCATGGCATCATAGTTCAGAAGTAATTTTAGTAGCAAGCACAGGCTCTTGTACTTCTTCTTTGCATTTTTTTAGAAGAATATTGTCCTTTTAATGACTAAACAAACACTTAGGTATGGACAGCAGCCCTTTTTATGCTCTGCCTCGAAACAGAAAACCCTGATAAGCATACCGTGCTAAGGACCAACATTCGCTGATTTTACTGTGTCCTCTGTTTGCACCAAAATCTTTAATGCTATTTCTATTAAAGATCATGCAAAAATGTATTTCTCTGCTTCATACTTTGATATTTAGTTTTGCATCCTTAATGATTAACCTTATGTAGTATTTTAAACTAGACGATTAGGCTGAATGCATTTTTGTCCTAGAATGTATCCCAAATATCTCTTTTTAAAATAATGTTACAGTGATCATGGTGTTTTCTTGTCACTTAACTTGTTTTTCTAAAGGTCAAGGGGTGTCCCCTCTGCCCTGTCCCAGAAAAACACAACAAAGTCTCCCCCCCTCCCCCCAAGAAAAATATTTTCACCAGCAACCAGTGAGGCTCCCGTCGGCTGGGCTGCACTTAATCAGGGTCTCCAGTGTTCCTCTCCCCTCTCGTTGCTGGATCAGTCATGCAGCCTTTGAAGTTCTGTCCTCCCCACTATCCTGTTGTAGAGAGCGGCACTGGCAGTCATCTGATAAGAATTACTAAGCAGAGAGAAGGTCAGATTTGCATTCATAAAGATTTCCGCAAATTAGGAATGATACTATCCCTACCGTTTCCCCATCCCCTTCTTTGTTTTAGGAATTCAGAAACTTCTATCTGTGTAGTCGTTGACTTATTTAGTCATTATTCCGCATTTATTGAGCACTTTATAAATGCCAGTTAGCTCCATAATACCGGAAATACAGTATCGAACAAGGCTCAGAAGGTCCCCGCTCTGTACTGCTTACATCTCGGGGAGAGCAGCTGATTTAAAGCAAACAGGAAAGTGTAAGTGCTATAATAAAAAGAAGACAGGGAGTGACTTGAGGGTCGGCTTTGGCTTGAAGATCATGAAAGGCCCTTCTGAGAAGTGACACTCAGTAATAACCAGCTGTTTTCCCTGGAGGGTATTGTGTGTATTGTTCTAAATGAAAGACCAGGCCAACAGAGCACCCTGTTGTAGAAAGAGCTTAGACTAGACTAGGAGTGAGGCCGCACTGGGCTCTCACATTAGCCCTCCCTGTGCTGTATGGCCCGGGGCAGTAGGTTTAAGCTGGAGACTGGTTCCTCCGTGAAAGGGGTGCTTTGCTGGCCTCTACGCTCCCAGCCGCATCAGGTCCCAACGTCCTGGTCTGCTTTGTGCTTCCGCGGGCTGCACTGCCTCCCAGTGTTAGTCAAGGGACTCGGGTCTCTTTTTTGTTTACTAATTTGTCGTCCTCATTCTAGGTCTGAGTGGCTCTGTATAACTATAAGGCGCCTGTATGATCTTGAAAACGCCTTGTCCACGATGTGCTTGCTCTTCAATTCCTGTATAGATCACTTCCTGCCTCCCCTCCCCCTCCACAGGATGAGTGCCCAGAAGCACTGCCTCTAGTCTGGGGCTTTGCTTCTCCACGGATGCCGTCACGTGGCTCCTTGTTTGCCAGACTTCAGTCCCGCCAGTGCTGGCTCCACCTTATAAAAAAGCCGAAGACAGATGAAATGTTTGATTAGACTTGCTCCTGCACATAGTGTCTGTGAAAGCTCGCAGGACTTGCTTTCAGTTCTGAAGGGAAGTTCTAAAGTCACGGCCCTCCCTGCAGGAAGGTAAAGCTAACGGAGCGCAGTGCCCAGACAGGGAGGATGCTGTTGACTCCAACGTGAAGAGACTTTTGAGAGGGTTTCTTTCTGCACAGCGAAACTTAACATTAGCCTGCTGCCCTTAAAGGAAATTCCTATTAGATCACTGAGCTTAGACAATCCATGGTGTAGCTCAAATGCTAGGGAACTCTCAGTACCCTGAACTAGAGTGGGGCAGCGGACTATAAGGAAAAGACCCCACCTATCAGGAAAAGACTCCTCTGTGAACACAAAAGCCCTCTGAAAACTTGTTTCTGTTCCTTGAAAGACATGAGTTTCACTTAATACTTTCTCATTTCCCAATGGTGGGAAATGCCATTGCAGTTGCTTCATACACCCAGCTGTGTCCCCATCTCCCTGTGAGTTTCTACTTTTGTGTATTCTATAAGAATATTCACTCTGGTGAAATCAAGTTGAAACAAAAAAATGAGCATTAACCCAGTCTCAACACCTTGCAGCAGACTTTAGGATTATTGGAAACGGGATCCTTAAAAGACATTCCTCCAAGTTGGAGGTGATCCCCAAGCTGTGGGATCATTCAGGAAATCCAGATTCATCCTTAGCTTTTTTAACTAACTTGCCGCTTGTGGGAGCTGGGAGCCCAGGGCCTCAGGCAGTGAGACTTACACACGTTCTCCTGTGCAGGCCAATATCATAAAATGCCAATTGTTCGTTTATTCATTCTGCCAACATCCAGTGAGGCCTGCTCCGGCAAGCAAGAACTGCTCTAGGCAGTGGGGTTACTTGCCAAACGGACCCTGTCCGTTACCAGGGGCACTCCCAGTTTAAGAGGATGCAGACGTACAAATGGATAATTATAAAATAATACGTTTTATGCTACCAAGGAAGTGCATACAGTGCAGTGTGTAAAAACAAAGGTGACGGAAATCAGAGCGAGCTCAAGGAAGGCCTCCTGCAGTAGGTAACACTTGCGTGCCCAGTCATGGGGGAATTCTTGAGTTTGATAGAACAATGATCGAGTTGCTTTCTTTGAGTTTCCAGTATTTTGGTGCACGTTTCATTTGGAATATGTAACGTCAAGAGTTTGTCAGAAGTCAGAGATTATCATCAAATACTGAACTTCCCTTTCTTCCTGACTTAATCAAGATTCATAAAGAATTAAAGAAGCAGAGAATTAGAATTTTTGAAAAGCTGGAGAGAATTATCATTCTGAGTTTACTAACTTAAAAACTTAACTTTACAGGTTGGTTTACTAATATTTACTTTAGCAAAACATAAAAAGTCCACTATCTTAAAGTTATATAGATGGAAAAGATATTCTTATGATATTTCAGTGTATTTCATTTGATTATATAACGTCAAAGGTCTAGTTTAAAAGTAGAAACAAGCTATCTTTTTTTAAAAAGCAAAAAATCTCTGGTTAAACGCACCCAGAGATACATATGGGCACTCACATACAGAAATACTTCTTCTGTACACTATGATTTTAGCCTTGGCATAATCTTCAGCTTGTATACTTGCTGAACTGAGAAATTAGTATATATTTTTTACTAAATAAAAACATTCGCCTTTATTTCCCTGGCACCAAGAGGTGTGTGGGAGAAGTAATTTCTAGTACAGTATAGAATGCAATAGTTAATTGTGCAGTGCTTGGATTTACATCTTTAAAAAAATTGTCTCTAGGGCTTCCCTGGTGGCACAGTGGTTGAGAGTCCGCCAGCCGATGCAGGGGACATGGGTTCGTGCCCCAGTCTGGGAAGATCCCACATGCCGCGGAGCGGCTGGGCCCGTGAGCCATGGCCGCTGAGCCTGCGCGTCCAGAGCCTGTGCTCCGCAGTGGGAGAGGCCACAACAGTGAGAGGCCCCCGTACCGCAAAAAAAAAAAAAAAAAAAAAAAAATTGTCTCTAGCTTTCCATTATAGACTGGAGTCATGTGCAGGACTAGCGAGAGGACTATGACCCTGAAGATCTTCTAGGAGCGTTGTCTGAAGCTCGGGACTTAGCCCTGTCCTCTTAAGAGTCGGGGAGAGGTCTAAATATTTTCAGCAGTCTCCTTGAGAAAAACATTTATTTCGTATAGTTTTTGAAGCTCACCCTGGGGAACTTGATGCTTTTGCCTAATCTTTGCTCTGAACTCTGTTCCCTAAGTACGTATGTCGTCACCCCCATTAAGTAAGTATCAGTGAGCCTCTGGGTACTTGTTCCTAGGTTGGCATGTCTACTTAGAAAGCAAAGCCAAGTGCTTACAAAGTAGTAAAGTTGGAAGCAGCTAGAGAAACGGTAAGGCTTGTCCAAAGTCTCAGAGTAAAAATTAAGGCTTTGATAATGAGAAAGTGAAAACACTATGCCCTGTTTTCCATCCTTCATCTTTTTGTCACACGATGAGGCACTAAGTGTGTCAGGCACTTAGCCTAGAATTGCCACTAACCACACAGGATACGGCAGAGTTAGGAGCTCTTGGGAAGGGAGCCTCACATCCGGAGGTGGGAGACCAGCACGGCCGCCTGCACCCTGCTCAGTGCTGTCCCCAAGCTCCTCCTGAGCGCCCTCTGAGTGGTGGCCCAGCCAGTGCAGGACCTCGCCCGCCAGTTGGCCAAGCGTCTGGATCCTGATGGAAACGGCCGCAGGCGCGTCCTTTGTCTTGTCAGGATCGCAGGTGTGCTGTGCCTAGGACACGGAGGTCTGTCCCTGCCTGGGGTGGTAGCCTACCCGCGTTCCCCTCCTCTAACGTCTGGCTGCAAACCCCTGCGAGACGTGTCGTGAGTTAGCGGAAAACTTGCAGAGAATTCACACAGCAATGACACTGGACTGCAGTGTTCTTACTAGGGACTCCCTAGTAAGACCGTTCAGCAGGAAAATGCAGACACTGATAGCAAGGGCAGCCTTGGGCACGCGGTCTGAAACGGAGATGGCTGCCTCACGGCACCGTGTGGCTAGACCAAGCTGTGCGTGGACCGCAGGTTTTCACGTTCTAATCATTCTCCAGAGTGCCTCACGCGCGCTCATGTGACGCAAGCCTTTTCATCACAAGGAACAGAAACAGCCCCCGCGAGGCTGAGCGCCTCTATTTAAGGGTGCAGGAGCATCGTGCGGAGGCCGAGGAGAGCACTAGAAGGTGGGCTTGGAAAACTGTCCAGACGCTTCTGCTGTCTCTTATATCTGCCCCTCCCCCAAATCACATCCTCCCCTTCTGCAGATTGGCCTCCTCAGTTCTTTGATCCACGTGTCCAGAACCCCTCGAGCTCACATATTCTTACAGTACCAGTCTCCAAAAGAGAAAACTCTTTCAAATTCCAGAGAAGGGGGACTTCCCTGGCAGTCCAATGGTTAGGACGCTGCGCTTCCACTGCAGGGGACACAGGCTTTTGATCCCTGGTCGGGGAACTAAGATCCCACGTGCCGCGTGGCCAAAAAATAAACCAATACAAAGTCAAATTCCAGAGAAGGGACTCTGGCTAGCCCAGCTTGGGTCAAACTCCTACCCCCATCTGCAGTCAACTGTGGCCACAGCAGATGGCCACACAGTACGAGACAGCTGTCGGGGGCTCACCGCTCCCACCGGGGCTGTGTTGGCATTGGGATCATCAAGAGGGAGGCAGGCTGCAACCCAGCACACGTCCAACACAGCTCACTAATAAGCTGGTGGCTGGGCCTGTTAGATCAGCAGACAGGGTGATTTTATCTAGGCAACTGTGCATTCGTGAAGGAACTGGTAGAGGATCGTACATACGGTGAAAGCTTTTAAAATCTCTGTTGTGCTACAGTGCCCTTCCCATCAAGCCTTTCCCCCTCTTTCTTTAATGGTCAGAAGAGCTAGAATTGTGTTTAAGTTGCCTTGGGAAACAAACAGGAAACCGGACCCTGGGCTAGCAAGAGTGATCACGTGCCGTGAAAAAAATAATAGTAGACGGAGAGAAGAATGAAGCTCATTATTCCAACCCTCTCGAGATACGTAATATTTAGTATTGCTCATGAAAGCCCTATGAAAGTAAGATCCATGCTATTATTCTAAGACTTCATAGAATAAAAAAATTATTTTGGACAAATGGAGTTTGATAGAATGTTTTCTCACTGAGCCATCCAGATACTTGAGGGAAATCATCCTTCTGGATAACAGTTTCCCAGAGAACTCTAGGTTTACCTCTTTAAGTATCAAAACATGTAATTTTTAATTTTCACTTTTGTGAGTGCACCTCTGTCTTCACCAGAGTACATGACAATGAAATATTTCTTAATACCTCATGCCATTAGTCTACAGTGTAATGTACCATGTGGTAAATGGTAACAAGGAATTGATGCCATTTGACCCTTCTAGATGACCCCAAATAATGGGTTTTTTTTTTTTTAATATCTGCTCTTCTCTATTTATTGTGCCTTCTTGTTCTGTCTAGGACTGTGTACCCCTCCCCTAAAGTAATTTTCCTTCTGATCCATTTTGTAGATTTGGGAACCAGAAAACAAAGCTTATTTGAATAATATATACATTAAAAGTAAATGGGGCCTGAGTTGGCGCATGGAGGGTGCTCTTATTAGGAAGGGTAAATATGCTTTTTTTTTTTTTTTGCTTGAATTTCTTGATAACTACAGTGAGACCCTGAGGCCTTTTCACTTCCTTTTCCTCAGCTGTGTCCTTTGGGTCTGAAGCTGCCAGTCAGCAGATCCAGAGGAGTGGGGTGATCCTGCCTAGAACTGTCTGTGAGCCTTAGCAAAGTCACTCTATTCTATTTGACAGAACGAGGAGAAAAAAAAATGAAAGCACCTCAAACAGTAGTGCCCGCTTTTCTGCTTAAGTCCTAAGTCAAATCTAACCCGAAGTTTTCTAAATTTTTAGATACAGTCTCTGTAAATATAATGACGAATTTTTTGCTGCCCTCTTGGGATTCCTTTTCCCATCTATCGGTGTGTTTCTGCAGACATTCTATTTGATAAGATATTTTGTAATATTTCATGAGAGATTTTCCAGAATTCTCTATTGGTCGTAATTTTCCACCAGAAGTTCTGTAAGTAGTATAAATCTTGCTTTTACCCCCTGAACATGCTGTGTGAGATTGGAACAACAGAAATGGAACTAACGTTTCTGGACCACGTATCCTGTCCTGGGTGCTCTAATAGAAGCCTCTCCATTCCCGTCCTTGAGGCAGCCCCGTGTGGGGAGGGATCTCTGCCCTGTTTGAGGGATGCGAAAATGTCAGTAACTTGTCCAGGGCCACGTACGTGGCTGGTGTGCAGCAGGGACAGGTTCACACCTGGCTCTGTCTCTCTCTAACTCAAGTCTCCACCCACTGCAGTAACCAACATTCATTGTGCCCTTTCAGATGCCAGGTACTTACCAAGCCTGTCATGTGTATTATCTCCTTTCATCCCCTCAACACACGTTATGAGGTAGAGCGACTTAACTATTTCCATTTCACAGACGAGGAAACCGGCGTGGCATGTTCAAGTAACTTGCTCAGGATAGCTCTGTCTTCAGAGCTCATGCTCAGAACCCACAACACATTGTCACCTCCCTAGGCCCCATATACTTAGACACGTAGACTCGTACTACATGACAGCGGAAAGGAAAAACACACAAGTGTGTGCTCACTCTGTTGCCTCATTTTTAGAAGGTGAAGTTAGCATTTTTAGTGCAGGAGAACTTGTAGAGAGAAAGGTGAACTGGATAAAGAATCTGGAGGTGGGTAGATGAGTCTCCACAGTTACTGTCCTCCTGAAGCACTTTAATATACAGAATTAAAATGGGTTCTGAGGGTCTCTTATTAAAAACTTTCCTCGAGAATGTTTCGGTAGTATTCCCAGCGGAGGTGAAGGTCTAGTGGGTGAGACCTACACTGGGAGGCCCAGCCAACCGATGGTGGTGTACATCCTCACAGGGAGACACCAAGGGCTGATCAGGAAAAGAAACCATCAGCTGCAGACGGAAACCAGAATTTCCCCCTCGAGCAATTTATCAATAGTTCCAGGCCTGCCTCAGCGTCATCTTGGCATTGCCGAAGAAGTCTGCTTTCACTGGTCACAGTTACGCTTTGAATAACCGCACGGAAAGGAACCGCATAGATTCAGTGACCCTGCCTCGGTCTGTATAACCTGGATCCAAGCCCGGGGCCAGTGACCCCTTGTCTCGCTGACCCCTCCCTCCCTCCTCCACGTTCTGGGAATCATCTGGTGTCAGAGCTGTGGCTGGCGACTGGAGGACTGACTGGCTCGATGCTGGGACTTCAGGACTAGCTCAGCTGCAGAGTCAGCACTAACCTTCCTAACCACGCGTTATCATCTCTTCTTTTTCTCAAATACTGGGTGGTACTTACTTTCAAAGACCTGAAGGTGGCCTTTGTAGGTTATACTTTCAATCTTAGAGATTTAATTTTCAAAGTTACTTTCTTAGGCCCTTTGTTCTCTCACCCTGCTTTCAAACAGAGCATAGCCTCTTGGGGTGGGCAGTGGTCCAGATGGAGACCACCTCCACCTCCGCAGTGATGCTGACTAGTGATGGGCACGGCAGGCAGGTAGGCAAGGAGAAGCAAATGAGTGAAAATTCAGCCCCGAGGTGTGCTGGAGAGAACGTAGGTTTAGGGCTCAAAAGCTAATCCTGCCACCTGTAGGTTGGGTGACCTTAGGCAAGGCCTTTTGCCCCTCCCGCAGCGGGATCCTTGTGTGTAAACGCGCTGAAGTCAGCGGAGCTGTCGTGATCGCATGACGTCGTGTCCCAGCGCCTGGCACAGCAGCGCTCGGCGCACGTTGTTCTTCTTCCTTCCTCCTCACCAGCTCCTGTGACCCATGGGGAACCAGGAGGCCTGGGGAATCTCTAGGGGCCCCCACACCAGCCGCTGACAACCAGATGCCTCAGTTCCCTCTAGGACAGCAGGGCCAGACCAGCTCTGTCGCGCTCGCTTCCTGCTCTGGAAGTCTGCTCTCTGCGTCCACAGGCGGCTTTGTGCAGCGCGGGAGTTCACGCCCTGAAATGGCAGGCTTGCGTCTGATTGCCCCGAGGTGGGGCAGAAGAACTTAGGCAGTAGGCGTGAGGCGGAGTGTGCTGCTGTGAGGAGGAGTGTGCTGCTGTGAGGAGGGCAATCTTTGCAAAGCCCCCGCCTCTCTTCATCTCTCACAGACTGATCTCTGATACTCTCCCCTCAAATTTCACATCATAACTAAAAACACTTGAAAGTTTCCCACTCCTTGCTAGTAACATGTGGGAGGGGGAGGGAGGAGCTTTTACTCCAACCAGTTTCCTTTCGGGTTACTCACCATTTCTGGACGGGGAAGTGAGCTTACAGGCACGGCTCCAGCTGAGCCGGTGGGTCCTGGTCACGCGTCGCCCCTCCTCCCGCCCCCACCTCGGCCTCTAATGGGCTTGTTTCCGCAGCCCCTCCTGCTGTGGGGACAGCCTGGGAAGGGGGCTGGGCCGCAGGACCTCAAGGATATGGGCTGACCCCACGCTTGGCTCCCAGTGGAGGCTTACGTTTGCACGTAAGAAGAAGGAATTTCCCCTCTCCCTCTCATCACATCTTTTGAGCCAAGGCCTAGAAGGCCCTAATGCCTCGGTCAGTGCTGGTCGTCTTCCAGACGCAGGTCCCTCTTGAAATCTTGAGATGTCCCTTTACCGCTTGGGCTCTTCTTAAGCGACTCCGCCTGTTTGCGTTCCTGCTTCCATTTGGTTAGTGGGATATTTTGTCCAGATTGGAGTCTGGCCCAGAAGAGGAGCTTCAGAGGGACGGTGGGGGGAGGGTGTTTTCCTGTGCTTCCTTCACACCCACTCAGCAAATGGCCCATGCGTGGTGAGTGCTGGTGGAGGGAGCCCAAGCCTGACGGGTAAGACGGGCTCCGAGCTCCCTTTGAAGCGGGCGCGGTAATTGCGCCTTTGATTACACCGACTCCACCGCCGGGCTGGGCTGCGCGGGGCTCGCCTGGCCAGCCCAGCTTCAGCTGCAGCCCCCCGTGAAGACTTAGATGTGGGAAGTCGCCAGTCTCCCGAGCCTCATGCCTGTGGTTTCTTGAAAAGAATCTTGATTTGACCTGTTTTATGTCTGTAAAGCAACACTGCAAGGCCTTTTACCCCCATTTCTCCCATCTGGGGGTAAGACTGGTCTGCCCTGGTGACCCGATATTTTAAAGGAGCAACCAGGTTCAAATAAGGCGGCTTATTTGATAGGCAGTTTCCTTGCGCACCTATTTAAATACTAGCTACACTATAAGGAGAGCATCCCAGGTGGGGAAGAGTCGCTTTTTGGTTGGCAGTTGTACAAGCACCTCTGAAACCAGCTTTTCAGGAGGATTTATAAGAGGATACTAAGATAATGAAACAACAGTGGGGAAACGTGAGACTGTAAAAAGCACTGGCTTCATTAGGAGATGTCGAAATTCTTCCCAGGGAAGCGCGTATCATCCTTGGGATAAATGGCCACTCTGGCCAGCCAGGATCGGGTTAGTAATTACGTTGTTATGCTCTCAAGAAGCGGGAGGAGGAGGCACTCTCGGTGCCATGAGGAGAGAGGGCGACTCGACGAGTGGTCAGTGCAGGAGAGTGGAGGCCGCCGCAGGGCCACGCAGGCCGCCGACCGTCTGACTTCGGAGTCAGCCTGAGGCTGGGGTGGGCACGGGTCCCAGCAGAGGGACAGTTTGTCTCCGTGAGCAGACAGGCGCTCCTGGTGGCTGAGGCCAGTCTGTCCTGAACCACAGCACTGGTCTCCAGTCTGCCCTGAACCACAGCACTGGTCTCCAGCAGCCCGGGGCTGCTCGCCATTCCTCACCAGCAAGAGCAACCGGGACCGGGCCTTTGAGAGTCAGTGAGCCCGAGCACGGTGTGGATAGGAGTCTGCGGGCGCTGCCTTCACCCCCGCCCGGGCTCTGCTTCTGTCTCCTTGGAAAGCCAGGGCCCTTCGCAGCTCTTCCATCTTCCTGTGTGAAGCATCTCTACTCTGCGTCAAGTTTAAAAACCACAAAGCTGTAGTGTGGTTTTCCTGTTAAATGGGGGAAGCAGGAGAATAGGAATTGAAACTGTCATTGAAGACCTCATTCTGTTGAAGGCAACATTCTGTGGCTGATTTCCTCCCAGTTTGCTTTTGCTTGTTTTGTTTGTTCACTAGCCACCCGGGTAAACAGTTTCTTCTCAGCTCTGGTAAGTCATTTTGAGGGACAGCAGCGGTGGTGGTTGCCGTGATTCTGACGATGCTAACACGTGGCTGGTAAGAGCCCTAATGGCAGGGCTCACTCTGCGCCCCGCACTCTCTGAGCCCCTTAGAGGCATTGGCAGAGCCCGTCCTCACGGCTCCCGGGCTACAGATCCATCTTCTCTGAACAGCGCGGTGTAGACTGTAACTGGCTACCCAGAGTTGAGTTGAGTTTTCATTATTAAACTATCTCAAAGCTTCCTTTTATTTCTCCTCTAAGATGTCTTTCCACTCAAATAAGAAGCCTAAAGGGAATGCACTCCACTTTTTAGAATTAATTTTTTTTAAAGGAAATGTCTGCTAATAACAAGGACACTGCAAGTACAGAGTTGAGATGCGTCTGAGGTGCCAAAGACCCAGGTAGAGTAGGTGCTTCCCTGCAGCTGGTGTGAAGCAGGGGAGGCGGATGCTCTCCAGAAAGGAGTTGACCTTGGAGATGCTTTCACTTTCCTTTTGTCTTTGTCTCATCTTGTTGCAATGTTATATTTTATTTTTAATCACTTTTTAAAACTCAGATTATTAAAGCTTTTGGGATGTAGGGATTCTCCTTTCTGAATGCTCTTATCAGCAGTATCTTTAAATACTTGTTGAGTGTACATTCCAAGGCTAACGTTAGAGATCCTGGTTGTTAGGAAGGAAAAAACTCTTGAGAATTGAAAAGTCGAAGATTGGAGAAGCGTATGCACCTCAAGACTGAATATGAGCGGACATAGACCATCCCGGTCACAAGGGGGCTTGTTAGGAGTGTGAGGGGCACTGACTAACTTGCGTGTGGTTTAGTCTCATGTAAAATCCTACACTGGCTCCCCACAGTGGACTAAAAAGACCAAACACTTTAGAATGACAAGTCTTCCCTGATTTGGCCATTGCCTGCCATTACGATTCATGTTTGGCCATTCCCTCCTGATGTTTTTCCAACAGATTTTTTTTTTTTAAACCATGATCTAAAGTATTATGTGTATTTCACATCATAACCCTGTACATTTATGTACACATACATGGAACCAGGGTAAACATTTCAGTAAAGTACACTTATTCTCTAACATAGTCTGAGGATTTAGGGCTACCATAGGGCAACCTCTTTTAGCCATCACCAGATCAACAACGTGGATTAATGAAATGCAGAGATCTTAAGACATGTGCTGTATGAAACAGAGGTTAAAATCTGTAAAGGTCTGTGGCACATTCACATTCACAGTACTTTATTTGTTCCTTCTTGAGGTGGAAAACGAAGCTCATTCCCCACGTGCAAAGCCAAGGCAGCGACCCCGGGACCTCTCCTGGAGATGGAAGCTTGTTGAACACCCAGACTGTCTCCACGGCTTGCCCAGTCGACCCCAAAGGAGAAATGACACCAACTTCACCCTGAGGTCACTGCTAGAGACGCTGATCCATAAAGACAATCACTGCCAAACCCCCTTTCATCTACTGCGAGAGCCATGTTCCACAATAAAAAGCATACAAGGTTTTTCAAAAGAAAAAAAGCACATGAGCATGCTAGCAGGCCCTGGGTCAGCTGAGCAGCTTTCCTCCCCCGTCTCCGCCGTGCACTTCCCAGAGCATCCCGCCTCCATACCTGTAACCTCCTGGCAAGGACAGTGACTTGGCTGCTTTTGCCTGCCCCGAGCCCTGGGAGCGGCCGCAGCACAGCCGTCAGCATCCCGGAGGGAACTTGTGGAAGAGTTCCCTCTTTGTTTCTGGCTTCATGTTTGTTTCTCTTTTCCTCAAGCTTTTATTTAACAGTGCAAAAGGATCAATCTTGTTTGCTTCTTTTTTTTTTTAAACTTGAATTTTTTTAATTTACACTTTTTAGTTTTAATCTTCTTGTATATTTTGCTAGCAATGAGCTTTTTAAGTAAAATCGAAAGATCTGGAAGAGTTTGAAATAAAAACGAAATGAAAAGAAGCCCTCTTCTTTTGAGGGATATCTTGTCCGCTAAGGGGCTTCTCGGTGAATTACCTGTAATAATAGTAGCCTGTCTTTGTAAGGTGTCCGATAGAGCTAAGTAAACTGTAACAGCCAGTCCACTCTGTGGGTAGCAGTTGGCAGTCCTCTTTCATTTTATTTTTCTTATGATCTCTTCTCTTTTTTTTAAATGGTAAACCTTAACAGATACTTTCAGCAGACCAGTTTGCAGTGAATTTTCATTTCTTTCCTTCTCACCCCCTTGTTGTAAAAAGCCCAGCACTTGAATTGTTATTACTTTAAATGTTCTGTATTTGTATCTGTTTTTATTAGCCAATTAGTGGAATTTTAAGCCAGTTGTTAAAATGAGCATTGATGTACCCATTTTTTTTTAAATAGCAAGGCACAGCCTTTGCCCCAAACTGTCATCTAACGTTTGTCATTCCAGTTTGAGTTAACGTGCTGAGCATTTTTTTAAAAAAGCTTTGTAATAAAACATTTAAAAACAAGTCTTTTTTTTTTTTTTAAAAAGTGAAGTTCCTGATAACCTGCAGTTGTGTAATGGTGACCTAAATCCATAGGCCAGGCCAGAGCTGGTGTGTCCACATGATGGGGGCGCTGCCCGTGAGGCTGCCTCGGGGACAGGCCCACACCCTCCCCCCGTCTCCAGGCCATGCAGTCCGTAGGGGTGCTCCTGCAGCCTGGAACCCCACCTCCTCCTCTCCCACGGGTAGGTGGAAATCAGGGCAACAGGATTCAGATGGGAATGATTCTCTCCCTTCCTGAGAACCCAGACATCCTCACGGGCTCCAGCCGGCACCACTGCAGGTTGTGCTGGTGCAGCCCGTGGTCAGAGCCCATGGGTTCTCAAAACAGGGCTCCCCGAATCAAGGTATCCCCGTGCTTTAACTCCCATTCATCTCCCAAAGTCGACATTTTCCCAATTTTGAGTTTGAACTCCGTAATTCTCCCTTAAGCGTTTGTTATACTATCTATAGGTCGGTATCGGATTTAGTAGAACCTCCATATTTTAAGTTTAAAACATCAGCATTTCATGGCCTTCCACAAAGCTTCCACAGTCCATTGAGCTAGTCTGCAAACCACCGACACCACTGATCTCATTTCAATGTCTTGCTGAAATTCTAGTTCTGTTTCCTTTTTTCAACCTTCACTACAGCTGGAGAACAGCTGGCTACCATACTTGTAATAACCCTCCACATACTGTACTTGAAGATTGCCATTAAATCACCCCTCAAATTTCTCTTCTCCAGGCTAAGTAATCCCAATTCCTTGAACCTTTCATCAGTGGTCCTTTAATCATTTTCATTAGTATCCTCTGGAACCTCTCCAATTCCTCTTCATTTAGTCCTAAACTTGAAGCAGGGAAAAATGTCTATTACGTTCAGGGGACCTACTTGTTAAAGGTTTCCTATTCATTTGAAACTCTCTCTCTCTGTTTTCTTAACATACATGAACCAAGAAGTTATAACTGTTTAAAGCTGCCACCGTGCTCTCTCCAGAAGTTAACTATAAGATCCAAGGAAGTGTAGGAAAAATCTAGGGTGTTACTTTTGGGGGGAAAAACAGGTCATAGCAACACATTGGTTCTTCTGAGTCTCAGAAAGAAACTGATTAGTGATAAAAGTCTGTCCGTCAAGTGAACAGAGCAAGGATAGCTGTGAGACTTGCACCTCAGCCAAAGCCTACTCAAGTCTCCTCTCCCTGGGTTCCTCCTCCTCTACGTTTTTATGACGCAAAAAATGGGTAAACAACATTGAAAGAAATGGGTTGTTTGAATCCTCCGGGCCACAACTTGGTCCCTCCTAGTTTTCTATTCATATTTCCTCCAGAATAACTCTTCCTAGATAACCTGGATATCATGGCACGGTGCTCACTTCTGGCCCATTCTTCCCAAATCCTGCTTTCTGCAGGCAGCAGTTTTGGTGAAAGGAGAGTCCAAGAGTCCCCTGAGAGGCACACACAGACCAAGGGACACAGTCTCCTGGGGCGGCGGGGCAGAGGGACTCCCCTCTGGCCACTGCTTCTGTTTGCTCTTGCAGCGATTCGGCTTCGGCTTCCTTCCCCGCGGCGAGCTCGAGGCTGGGGCGTGTTGCTAGAGGAGGACGGCCAGCCTCTCTCGGAGGTCACAGCGGATGCGCCGGTCGTTACCAAGCAAGGGGCGCTTTCCTTGTGGCTTTATGTGTTTGGTTGCTGGCAACTACCTGTTCGGCTGGAAGGAGCCTTGGAACACCTTCACAACTATGGCTGTCCTAAATACAACCATTTTTTCCTCTATACGTTAGGAAACTATGTCTTTTCCTCTAGAAGGTTGAAACAATATGGAAACTTCTGGTCAGGGGCCCGCAAGCAAGAACAAGATGTCTGCGTGGCTTTCTTTTTAAAGGAGCAAAGTCACGAGGGAGCGACGCATGGTCCCGACAGAAAGGAGAAACTTAAATTCCGCACGACGTACTAGTTGTACAGGTTGCTACATCTGCCACAGGATGTTATCTTTCATACGCAGAAATTTTAAGAGCTGCCCTGTGAAGCCTGACCTCCAGGGATACGTACATGTATACGCGCACAAAATCTGAACCGCTTTTTAACAGACACTGAATAGTCTGAAGTTAAGCATCTTAATAGGAATAGAAGAATGGGATTCTAAATGCCTATGTATGTATTACGGGAAAAAATAAGATGACCGGTTTTGTTGGCTATTACTTAGTGGATACCATCTTGGCAGCTGCAAACCTCCAAAACTTCTCCAGCTCTCTAATGCGGAAAACCTACATTGTCTTACTCTGCAGCTAGGAGTGGTTTTGAGGGAGACTGGAGAATGTATCGGGTATACTGAGACAGCCAGTTAACATAAACGTCACGAGCATGAATCAACCTAAATTAGAACTTGCCTAGCTGAAGAAAAATGCTCCCCTTGTTTACCGTCGGCAGTGCTGCAGGCCAGTAAGGCGGCGTTAAACAGAATTGGTCAATGCACTCATTCAATACCTATTTACTGAGTGAGCACCTGCCCATGGGCTCTGCCGAAATAACTGTCCACTAGGAAAATGTTTCTGCTGTTTGTAAGCTTGTTCACCACCTGCATTTGTTATAATATACAGGCATCCTTCTCCCTGAATAGTAATTTAAACTTTAAAAATCAGTTGCTTATAACGGAAGGAGGTACACGGTGGGGAAAGCCCAGGTTTGGAGTCGCACGGAGCCGGACAGTGTCTGCCGCGCCCGCTGCCAGGAGCTGTGTGCTTCATCCCTCTGCGCACACCCCCTCGCGGGCTGAAGAAGATCTCACTGACCTCCGTGAACATTCGGCGAGTGGAAAATGAGAGGCACCCCACACATACAAAATAACTAGCAAATGAAGTTCCCTTTGAATTGTTTTAGAATTTGTTATTAAACAGTTTCTTTTTTCCCCAATGTAAAAAAATAATACCTTGTTTTTGTAATGCCTGTAGCCATAGAACATATGAGTATTTTTCTTCTGCCCGTGGAAGCAGTTGGTAACCAGGCCTAACCACTCTGTTTTGGACCAAAGAGCGAGGAAATGGTCACACTAAGGGTGCAGAGTCTGGATTGTATCGGGTCATTTACACTGATGTGTTTATTAAATATTTTTCTTTATCTCATCTCTAATAGCTTGAGATGTTACCGGCTCAGTTAAATTTTGATCTCCATTAAATACATGGAGAAGTTGTTCGAAAATGTATTACTTGCCGGATGGAATGAGAACACTGCCTACAAACAGACTTAATCACACAACTGTTGTTTCTCTTTGTAGTCGCAGTGAGAACAGATTAGTCATTCTCTTCTCTGTTCGTAACTTAATTGTCTCAGAATTTGAACTCAGTAGAATCACTAAATTATGTTCTACACTGTGGTAATATTTTCTCCCACCAGGAAGAAGGTGCAAGACAACCAAAGTAAAACGGAGCCCCACAAATTGGCCTGTTGTTTTTACAGGTCCTATCAACGTTACTCAGCTGGAGAAAGGCAACCCACAGTTTCAAAATCTAGCTCGCCCTCCATGCCCGGCTCTAGCCACCATGCAGCGTACAAAGCAAGGCCTGTGCAGTGCTTGCTGGGAACTTAAAAAGCCCAGGGGTGCCTGCTGAACCACTTCATCTGTTCCCCACATTCCAGCATCTGGCACAGGCTGTGTCTGCTCTGATTCCTAGGATCCAGCTAGCTGGGTCTCTTCTTTCCTCAGTGCCTGGTCTCAGAACTCCAACCCATCCAGGCGCCCCTTACAACAACTGGCCCATTTTCAGAAGACCTAAATAGACATTTCTCTAAAGAAGACATACAGATGGCCAAGAGGCACATGAAAAGATGCTCAACATCACTAATTATTAGAGAAATGCAAATCAAAACTACAGTGAGGTATCACCTCACACCAGTCAGAATGGTTATCATCAAAAACTCTACAACTAACATTGTAGAGACGTGGATGGACCTAGCTGTGTCATACAGAGTGAAGTAAGTCAGAAAGAGAAAAACAAATATCATATATTAATGTATATATGTGGAACCTAGGAAAATGGTACAGATGAACTGGCTTGCAAGGCAGAAATAGAGACACAGATGTAGAGAACAAAGGGGGGAAAGCGGCGGGGGTGGGTGGTGGTGGTGGGATGAACTGGGAGATTGGGATTGACATGTATACACTGATGTGTATAAAATAGATAATAAGAACCTGCTGTATAAAACAATTAAATAAAAAAAAAACTCTACAAAGAACAAATGCTGGAGAGGGTATGGAGAAAAGGGAACCCTCCTGCACTGTTGGTGGGAATGTAAATTGGTACAGCCACTTAAAAAACTAAAACTAAAAAAAAAAAAAAAAAAAAAAACCTAAAAATAGACCATATGACCCAGCCATCCCACTCCTGGGCATATATCTGGACAAAAGTATAATTCAAAAAGATATACACACCCCCGCTATGTTCACAGCTGCACTATTCACAATAGTCAAGACATGCAAGCAACCTAAATGTCCATCAACAGATGAATGGATAAAAAGAAGATGTGGTACATACATACAATGGAATATTACTCAGCCATAAAGAAGAATGAAATAATGCATTTGCAGCAACATGGATGGACCTAGAGATTATCATACTAAGTGAAGTCAGACAGAGAAAGACAAATACCATATGATATCACACATGAAATCTAAAACATGACACAAATGAACCTGCCTATGAAACAGAAACACGGACACAGAGAACAGACTGGTGGTTACCAAGGGGAAGGGGGTTGGGGGAGGGATGGAGTGGGAGGTTGGGATTAGCAGATGTGAGCTATTATATATCGAAGGCATAAACAACAAGGTCCTACTGTATAGCCCAGAGAACTATATTCAGTATCCTATGATAAACCATCATGGAAAAGAATGTGAAAAAGGAATGCATAAATATGTATAACTGAATCATTTGCTGTACAGCAGAAATTACCACGACACTGTAAATCAAATATACCTTAATTTAAAAAAAATTGATAGAAAGGAAAAAAAAAAAAACTGGCCCATTTTCATACTCTTTCAACCTGAATGCAACACTCAATATTGTGGCCACCACAACTTTTATTCTGAAATGTTAGGAGCACTGTGTCTATTCTCCCCTCCAGTCCTTTCTCCCAGAGCAGCAGGGATGGGGAATTTCAAGCGGTGATGAGAGGCCCTGGAGCACAGAGTTGCGAGGAGGCTGTGACGCACAGGGATGGGGCAGGGACTGCAAACAGCAAGAAGCGCAACAGAGATGTGTTGTCCCCAGAGCCCCTGGCACTGCAGACTAGCGTGACTTTAACAAAACGACGCTAGCACGAGTCAGCCCCTAACACGTGCGAGCCTTAACTGGCATGGGAGGACAACAGAGAAAATCAAGACTTGAGCATTCGTGACCTCACACGGGCCTCTGACCTAAGAGCATCGAGCCAGCTACCGGCAGAATCCCCCAAGAAACCCAGTGCTGAAAGGGCAGCGGACTCTCTAAACACCAACACGCGCACGCGGCTGGTTCCCAGCCGAGGAGGTGTGTGCCTTCGCTTAAGCTCTGCCAGCTGTGCAGGGTTGGGGGGGAGGGGAAGGCAGCTCGGTACCAATTCCCTCCCTCACGCATCACCTGATGCCAGTTAAGCAGGTGTCACCTGCGGGCCTCAGGGCGGACAGCCTCTCCTCTGGACTCAGAGGGCCAATCACGGCCCCGGGCCCAACCAGGGCGCTCCGGCTCCGCCACGAATCCATGGGTGGGTGGGGGGGCTGCCCTGCAGCTGTAACACTGAGGTGTTAAAGCTCTGGAAATCCCCCTCCCCAGGGGTAGGTGGCAAAACCTCCACGCGGCTCTAGAGTGAGGCTTTCAGGGTTCGGTCCTTCAGACGCTTCAACCAGAAAACTTCGCGGAAACGCGCCTTCCTCCCCAGGCCTGTTTGGGTGGTTTCTCAGTTTCCTGTTTTCTAAACCCAGGATTTCCAAACGTGGTAAAGTGACCGTTTACGAGGAGTTCTTAGTCTAAGTTTTCTCTTATAACATGTGCTCGGCCGCCTGAGAACAGGCTACATGTTTCTGGCGGACTCGAGGCCTGCAGGCCAGCAGCGGCCACAGCCCTTGCGCCTGAAGGCCTGTCTCCTGGCTCTGCCTTGACAAACGCTAGGAGAGCACGAAGTTCGCCGCTGCTTCTGTTCCTACACCGCCCCCTTCCCTGACTTCTGCATGTGTTCGGCGAGTCTTGGGGCCCTCTCTCCTACGCACTTGCTTTCCTTCTGGGGTCCTGAATCTTCCAGTCTACTGCTCACACATAAAACGGAACTCACCTGGGTGATGGCCGCCTCGCCCGCTCGCTGGTTCCTGCGTGCTTCTCCCTCCGGATCAGCCCTGACAGCGGCCCTCCCGAGGCTTGGGAGGCCCTTGTGGAGCAGCTGCGGGGTGGAGTATGGAGCGCCCGCACTTATCTTTTCACCCAGTTGTCCCCGCAGCTTCGCCTCTAAGACTCCCTGTCACTCAGCTCCCTCCCGCAAGTGTAAAAGGCTCTTAAGCCTGCAGGTTCTGAGGAACTGTGGCTTCCTTCCAATGGGCACAGAGGAGGGAGGCAGTCACGATCAGCCTATTGAGCCAGGCAATGAGCTCAACACCGGACATCCATCATCTCATTTGGTCCTCAGAAACCCTGTCGGGTAGGCCCCATCACTGTGCCCATTCTGCTAGATTTCTCCAGAAGACAACTGCCCGCCCCGCCCCCTCGAGGTGAGGCTACATAGGTAAAGAGAGTGCAGCTGAGCACTAGAACCCAAGTCTGTTTAATTCCAAAGCCCATGGTATTAATCACTTATACCGATTAATTCCGGAACAGCTACATTTGGTCATTTTAAATAAAACGCTGAATAGAATTAGTATCAATGATGGGATTTTTCTGTCTTTCAGGAGTTAAAATTTGTTCTGCCATAGAAATAAAAACTGTGATTATGAAATCGAGTGATCTTAAAAACAGAATTTACACAATCAAATTGGGTTGAAAACGCAGCAATGCTTCCATTGTTCAAAGCATTTTTTGATTACTGTTTATGTACCATCAATGCCTGTTTACAGGAAAATTAGTTCCACAAAATTACAGCCACACCTTGTATTTCTGCTAAGACTTAATCAATTAGTTACTTAGGTTGAAATGTTAAAGGGATTAAAATCAAGACAAAAGCTTGTTTCAAATGTGTGACAACTACAACTTGAAAACTATGAGAGAAAGTGTAATTTGTGCATGTTGTATAAGCGGTGACTAACGTATTAGTTTTACCTCCTCCAACAATTAATGGCTGGGTCTCAAATGAGCTTTTAAAAGCTGACATGTTAAAGAGTCAGAAAACTTACCATAGAACAGAACCCAGTGGGGAATCATTTTGTACCACCAGATTTTTATACTGTAGTTTCAAGATCTGTTCCTGCCTTACCCCCATGCTGCATCAGTTAACAATCCCCAAACTGGAAACAGACCTTACAACTGATGCCAAGAGAAGTTAGCCAGGACTGCCCTGGGGGCACAGTGGTTAAGAATCCGCCAGCTAATGCAGGGGACACGGGTTCGAGCCCTGGTCCACTTAGATCCCACATGCTGCGGAGCAACTAAGCCTGTGAGCCACAACTACTGAAGCCCGCGCGCCTAGAGCCCATGCTCCGCAACTAGAGAAGCCACCACAGTGAGAAGCCCGCGCACCGCAACGAAGATAGCCCCCGCTCGCCACAACTAGAGAAAGCCCGCACGCAGCAACGAAGACCCAACGCAGCCATAAATTAATTTTTAAAAAGAAAGAGAATTAGCCAACCATTGCCCCCTGAGAAACTACTAACAGTGAAGCTTATGGACATTAAAGGGCCACAATTTTTACTTTACAAAGACATCTTCAGAAGCGCTAAAACTATCCTTCAGAGAACGCCATCTGGCTAAACATAATTGAAGTCCAGGTGATGGCTATGCTCAGAGGCTCACTTAGTCTTTTTCGACAAGCTATTTCATCCATCGTACAGCTTTCTTTTTAATCTCAAATTTTCATTTCTATCATAGGAATAATAATATCACTAAGAAGGGAGTACAGGAGAGAAGGGGGGAGAGTATCCTCTTGATCTAAAAAATCTAGTAATTACGTTCAAGATGTGACCAAACATCCCTGGATCGCTGATTGGAGGAGAGTTCAGGGAATAGAGGAGGAACAGCATCGGGGAAGCCAGGCCCACAGCCCCACCTGGACTTGCCCTCCCTCCTGAACAAGTGCAGCCAAACACAGTGGAGGCCAACCCAAGCCCCTACGGTTCCTGCTGAGGCTCAGTTTGCAACACATACCGTGGCAAACAGCAGCAGCCGTCCTGATTTGAAAGCAGAGGACCTGACCACAGAGACCCTTCTCCCCACGGAGCCCTCGGCGGGCAGCAGCTGGGCTCACCCAAGAATGCAGAGACGGGGCTGAGAAAGCCGCTCTCTGCTCCTGTGTGTAAGAAGATGTTCAAAATTCCTTCCCGGACTCAAACATGCCATGTGGAACAGGATTTTTGAAAATGATAAAAGAATCTTCAGAGGCCAGGTGTTCTGACTTTCTGGCAGGCTGAGTGAGCTGAAAACCCTCAGCCAGAGAAAGGTGCTGTGACCTCCACCCTCACCCCGGCAGGCTGACGGTCACACCACTGAGAGCTCTCTTTCCTGGAATTCAGTGGTCAAGAGTGAGCCCTGCCATTTCCAAGACAAGGGCCCACATCCTGCGGGCACTCCAGTCAGAGAATAGAAAGAAAGAAAGGCCCCTCCTAAGCCCGGGGCTCCTGTCAAACAAAGGTCAGGAGCCAGCCTGAGAGTGAGCAGGGGGCTGTCTGACCACAGGGTAACCTTAAGTAATGGAAATGGTGATGGTGTGACAGGTGCTTCCTTTTATCGTTAGGAAATGTTTTATAAGAATAACCTACAAGTTTCCTAAACCAGGTTCTATGTGTGGTAGAAATGTAAGTACATATTAATTTTTCCATTATGCTATAGTTAGATTCAAGTAAAAAAAAAGAATAAGCTCCCCTTTATCCACCATGAAATGGAGGGGGGCAGAAATCTCTCAACCACTGGCACTGTGACCCAGGATACCAAACAAGGATGCCCATTTTGGGGACAGTCCTGTTTGAAATTTTCAAATTTGCTTTTTTGTATTTTTTTTTTAATCATTGAAACCTAGTTCTAATCCTGGCTCCGCCACAAAATTTCTGGTGACCTTGGGCACATCACTTCAGCTATCTGTTAATGAGGCCACTGGACCTCAGGGTTTCTGATTTCTTTCCAGCTTCAAAATTCTATCTTGGAAGACACTTTCTCAAGCCAATGATTAAAAGAAGCTTATGTTACACTGTTTCTTTTTGTTGGCAAAGAAGAAACCGATGTTCCTTAAAAAGTGTTTTCTGTGCCCTTATTCTTGCTCTGTGGGTAAGAAATCTGGAGTGACAGCTGCAGGCAGGTTGTACATGAACACCCTCTCCTGCCACTCCTCCCCCTCCATTACCACTCAAAAAAGTGACTACAGGCCAAGGAACATGGCACAGCTTCTGCCTAAATTACCAACCTTTACTTTTATAACCATTTAAGCATATTATGATTTTAAATTTTACATGTTTATTTGAATTCAAATTTTCACAGAATAAAAGACTGCATTTCATTAGAGTCAATCTGCAGCAATTATTTCTCATGAAAAAAAAAGACAATAACCACTCAGATTTCAGAGGTGAATGAAACCTCTTCCTGCAAAAACAAAACACATGGAGGTATTCCCACCAATCCAGAAGCAGCATCTCGATGATGAGCTGAATCGAGGCGTGACACCTGACGTCACGCCCGAAGTAGGGTAAGGCTTGAGGCTGCAGGCAGCACATGTTCTGGTAAAGGCGAGATGCAGGTGCTGCTCACGCAGCCCTCCACAGACACACCACGACGAGGCAACGGCTCGCGGCTCTCCCGTGTGGCAACGACGGACACAGGGTGCTCTCGTTACAAGTGAATGAGTTCAGGTTCAGGACACTCTTTACAAAAACGACAAGGTTCAAAATAAATGTTTACTCCAAGGCACCTAAGGTGTAAAGCTTTTTAGAAAATACACAGAAATGAATAAACAGACTTAAAAAGGGAATTAGTTCTCAATGGAGGAATCGGCTATTACTGTAACTATTGTAAATAATTAGTTCAGATAGATTACAATCAAAATGCACATTGAACAGACTGTGCTGTGTGAGGGAACGTCTGACCAAAGAGCATTCCCCTGGGCACTTGGGGAGCTGTTGGTATGTGCTTACGGGGCTTCTTCCCAGAGCCAGAGAAGCTGCGCATCACTTGTATTTGTAATATCCTTCTCCAGTCTTCTTGCCAAGCTTATTCTCTGCTACCAGCTTATTCATGGATGGGCTGGACTGAAACAAGGGGTTCTTTGTATCCATTTCATGCCATCCTATTGAGAGGAGGGAAAAGAGCTTCGGATGAACTGCTGGGTTTAAGTCTCGGCGTTCCTGGGCAAGTCTGGAGGCAGAGTGTGGGGAGAAGGGTCCTTACTCTGATGTGGGAGAGCCCCACAGGCTTGGTGTCACTCGGGCCAAAACGGCAGAGGCAGAAGGAAGGCTGAGCATGAGCCCTAAAGCGGGTGTGCTGCCACCAGGCCGCGCCACTCGAGGCCGTCCCGTTCATCCGACCCCTTCCTGGGAATCGCTAATGCCAAAGGTCCAGGGTCACAAACAGAACCCATTCACCTGGTGGCTGGACCCCTCAGTGACACAGTGAAATGACTTTTCAACAAATCTGAATTTGCTGCCCCTGGTATTTTGTACCCTCATAAAATTCAAAAGTTCATGCTTAAACCAGAGCCCTCCTTGCTCCTCCCGTAAGTATTCTTTGTGCAACTTGGTATTATGAGGTACATTCAACTTCGGTAGCCCAATTTTGGTTACTATTTTAAACCTGTCTTCAGAGCCACTACAGTAAAATGAATACACTTTTTTAAATGGCTGTGCATCTTGAATGCAGTGGTTATACATATCAGCATATGTGATAGAATGTGTACCAATGTCAATTTCCTGGCTTTGATACTGTACTGTGGTTATGATATAAGATGGAACCACAGGGGGAAACTATATAAAGGGGTACACAGGCCCTGTCTGTGC